>NC_091451.1:41680660-42001369 GCF_964237555.1 Oryctolagus cuniculus | reverse complement strand
TAGGCCACAGGAATACTTAGGAGCCTTTCAGCTGGAAACGTGCCTAGCCTTTCTGTGTCTACCTTCTGTCATTTGGCTACAGAATAAATAGACAAATAATGTCTTATTCTAGGAACGCTCTTGTGTACCAAGCCATGTGGCCTCCCAGGTGGCCATGGCTGGAGCCGTGGGCTGCAGGCCACCCCAAGCAGACGGAGGGACCAGTAGACTGTCTGGGTGGCTTCGGTGTCCTGCCAGCGCCTGTGCCTGGAGCACCGGGACCACAGATGTCCCCCCAGACAGCAGATCACAGCACATGCTCTGCTCGAGGGCGGAGGCTGCTGAGCTGCAGCCGGGAACAGGCTGAGAGGCGTCTGACCTGAGCACCCCGGGCTCCATGTGCAGGGTGTAATTATGGTTTTGCTCTAGCTGGAGAAGTGTTCAGCGAGGACCCACCCTCTGCCATCTCCACCGTCCGGGGCTTGCTTGTTGGTTCTTGCCCGGAGCCTTGCCGGATTCCACAGCAGGGATCAGCAGGGCCCTCTTCCTGTGCTGCCTTTTCCATGCCTGCTTGGGGCAGGTCAGTTGCCGGGACAAAATCCTCCTCCTCTGCGTGGTCGCGTTTCCCGTCTGCCGTGGGCACCAGACCCCATTCCCTCCGTGGCATCCGGGCTTATGTAGGGCTCTCATGCAGCTTGCCTTTGATTTTACGTAATACATAACCATCTGATTGCAAACAGATCTGGTTCAGGTTGCTTAGGAGCCGACCCTGATGGGGGCGTCTCACCGAGATGGCTCATCATGGGCCCCCAGAGTCTTGAAAATTAGTTGTTTTCACCTAGAAGTGCCAGGACCAACTCACAATCCCATAATGAGAGGCCTGCTCTGTATGTCCCCGAAGCTGTTCCCCGAAGTCAGAGCAAGGGTGGGGCACGCCAGGTACTCGGAGTGCAACATTTAAGGAAGCGCTCACTCTCCAGGTCGTGCAGAAACAGGGCTGACTGGCACCTGACAATGAGGACCAACTTAAATTCATGCCCCACCCTAGTCTCTACCCATAAAAACGGGCATTAAAATCCACTTCAGGACTCTTACCAAACCGTAAAGGCATCATGCATTCCACACATCAGAGCTCTTCTTGATACTCATCTCCACCTTGTCGATGAGAAGTACCAGGTATCCCGAATGAAAGACTGACAGTAGCAACAGGAGAGAGACACGGCTGACAAAGTAATTCCCACAAGGCTGACACAGCAGCCAATTCGAGCAGTCCCCACTAGCAAGTCACAGAAAGAGAAGTCTGATGTTGGCACACATTTCTTCTCACTGTGGACTGAAGAGAGGTCCCCACCAGCGTCCCAGACACCTGCTTCTCTCTTTGTTCCTTTCCTTTGCTGTCTGCTCATCTTCCTTTGCATCCCACCGTGGCCCACACCCAGTGCCAGTCCCCACTGGGCTGTCTTCTGCCGCGCATCGGGTCCCCGGAGTGGCCACACGCACTCTGCACCATCCCTGGCTATTTCATGGCTGAGACTGGACCTATACGTGCATCGGCTGCGTCCCGCACTCCTGCCTCTGATCCTTCCGATCCAAGAGTCTTTGCTTCACACTAAGGCTTAGGAAAGGTCACTTTCTTAGGGAATTTCTGCAGAGTGCCTGCCTCTCTCCCTGTTCCGGGACCTACTGCGGAGGGAAGGTAGGGACCACACTCTGTCTCAACAGGAAGTGAAAGAAAGGCCTCAGACTCAGAATAGTAGGAAAACCCCCTTCCACACAAAGAACTCTTTGACTTTATTGCATTCCAGTATCATCTTGGTTGCAAAATCCTGGAGTTTTGCCATGGAACAATTTCATGCTAATCGTATGTATGATAGAGATACGCATGATTTACACTGAGTTCCAGATCACTGACAGTTACTTGGAGATCTTTGTATGGGTGTGTGTCTCTCTGCCCCTACCTTTCTGTGTCTTCTCACAGTCTTAACTCCCCCTACGCGTTCTGTCAAATTTTCGTTGGGATAAACTTAAGACACTTTGTAAATGTCCCCACGTGTGTGCCGTGCTGTGCTGGATGCAACGCGGGCATTTTCTTTAGTCCATGGAACACGCTAGAAGGTATGTCATGATTCCCTTATTACAAGTGAGATGACTGAGGCTTGAAGAAGTTAATGACCCTTCCAACGCAGGTTAAGAACTGGAACGTGGAGGGACTGGCGCTGTGGTGTAGCAGGTAAAGCCGCCACCCACAGTGCTGGCATCTCATATGGGCACCAGTTTGAGACCCAGCTGCACCACTTCTGATCCAGCTCTCTGCTGTGGCCTGGGAAAGCAGTAGAAAGTGGCCCAAGTCCTTGGGCCCCTGCACCTGCGTGGGAGACACAGAAGAAGCTCCTGGTTCCTGTTTCAGATTGGGCTGGGGTTGTGGCCATCTGGGGAGTGAACCAGAAGATGGAAGACCTCTCTCTCTCTGCCTCTGTCTCTGCCTCTGCCTCTGCCTCTCTGTAACTCTGCTTTCCAAATAAATAAATCTTAAAAAAAGAGCCCAAGTTTGTTTGATGTTCAAATGGGGTAGCTACCTTTCCACCTTTCCCTTGGCCCAAAAAACATGTGGGGGAGTTCATGTCTTTCGTGATCCAAGTACTGATCCATTTTTGCCTCCCTGCCAGGAATGTCCCTCCTTTTGTTCTGGTTTACCCCCAACAGGGAGATACCTGGGACAGACTGATCCTGGAATCCTGCTCTCCGGTGTTTCTGTGCGAGCTGCTGGCTCTGCTGAACCTCCCTGGGGTGGGGGGTGGGGGTGGGGGTCATCTACTGCAGTCAGTGCTCCACCCACAGTGATGGACTCTGTGCTCACATCTGGAAGTCACGAAAGGTGACTTTAAACATGCAGTGACTTTAATTAAAGGCAGACCAGAGCCCAGAACCTGGGTCTCTCTCAGATGCTGAATACTGGATTCATCTGTGGGACTTTGGGCCCCCTTTGCCTTATAGTGAAAAGCACCAGGAAACAGTTCTCTGGAATTTTAAAACATGTTGTTTATTGTACTGTGGCGCAATGGGTTAAAGCCCTGGCCTGAAACGCCAGCATCCCACATGGGCACCGGTTCTAGTCCCAGCTGTTCCATTTTTGGTCCAGCTCTCTGCTATGGCCTGGCAAAGCAGTGGAAGATGGACCAGGTCCTTGGGCCCCTGCACCCATATCGGAGACCCGGAAGAAGCTCCTGGCTCCTGGCTTCGGATCAGCACAGCTCCCGCTCTGGCCATCTGGGGAGTGAACCAGAGTTTGGAAGACCTCTCTCTCTCTGTCTCTACCTCTCCCTGTGACTCTGTCTTTCAAGTAAATAAAATAATTCTTTTTTTTTTTTTTTGACAGGCAGAGTGGACAGAGAGAGAGAGACAGAGAGAAAGGTCTTCCTTTGCCATTGCTTCACCCTCCAATGGCCGCTGCGGCCTGCGCACCGCGCTGATCCGATGGCAGGAGCCAGGTGATTCTCCTGGTCTCCCATGGGGTGCAGGGCCCAAGCACTTGGGCCATCCTCCACTGCACTCCTGGGCCATAGCAGAGAGCTGGCCTGGAAGAGGGGCAACCGGGACAGAATCCGGCGCCCCGACCGGGACTAGAACCCAGTGTGCCGGCGCCACAAGGCGGAGGATTAGCCTAGTGAGCCGCGGCGCCAGCTTAAGTAAATAAAATAATTCTTAAAAAATGTGTTGCTTGTTTACTTTTGTATCTTTGTAATCACTATGATTCTGGTGGCTCCCAGAACATTCATTCAAATTTGTACCCACATCGTAAATTCAAAGGCTACCAGACCAGTGCAAATATTCACACTTGGAAGTGAATTTCTGTTGATAGAACTAAGCTTGCAGGCCAGCTTATCTTTGCAGAATGGTCTGCATGTGACTCGGTATACAAATGTACCCAAACCAAGCATTCCAGCTTCTTGGCCATGATGAACACGGGAAGATCAAAATCTACAAGTCCTAAAATCAAGGAGCAACATGTGGGAGCTGAAGGTGATGAGAGAGACAGTCACTCCCCGGAGTGAGCAAAGGGAAGGTGAGGACTGGGCCTGCGGGGCCAGGAGAGGCCCAAGGCCAGCCTGTGGGGAAGCGGACACATGTTGAGTGCACGTCTGTGAGCAGCTCAGGGGGTCGACGTGAGCTACAGGTGGAACCCACGGAACCTGCCACAGAACAACGACAACTGCAAGCAGCCCTGAGGGATGCCAAGGTGGCTGTGAACAGGCCCAAGTGCCTGTTCTGGGCTGAACGGGGACCCCAGATTCCTACGAATGCGACTGTGTTCAGAGCTGCGGTCTTCTGCTAGACAGTCGAGACCACATGCGGTCACGTGGGAGAACCCTGACGTGGTACGACTGCTGTCTTCATGAGAAGAAGAAAGCTGGGCCACTGGGAGACACCTGAGGCTCACCCGCACGCACGGACGACGGTGAAGACGCAGCAGCAAGGTGGCCTCCTGCAAGGCAGAGGGGAGGCCGAGAAGAAACCGACCTCGACCTTGACCTTGGACGTGCAGCCTCCAGAACTGTCAGAAACATGCGTCTCTGTCATTGAAGCTGCCCAGGGCAGGGCACCTGCTCATCACAGCCCCAGCCAACCAATGCAGCAGCCACGCAGGAAACCTGTCCACGGCCATCTTGGTAGCAAACTCCAAACTCAGACAAGTCCACCGCTGAATCTGCCTACACTGGTCTTGATTCTAAACAACTCCTCATTTCCTACCTTCTTTGTCCTGAATGTTCGACTCTCCTTCAATGTTCAAAAGATGGTTTTCTCATCGGATTCTATTTAATTTTTCTACTTTTCTTACAGTTTATATAAACAAATCCGCAATTGAGAAAGAGAAGATCTCCTCCTGGATCAAGAAAGCCCTTTTGTGGTTCTGAGAAGCTCTGTGTGCGTATCCGTAATGATTTCCATCCTTGACAACGCTTGCAAGATGACAACAGCTGAAATCAAGACTAGAGTGAGCAAAACCTTTTTTAATTAGTAGAACTAACCAGGTCCTCCCACATAAACAGCCCCAGGAAGCTGCCAGATTTTTGGTAGCAGGGAGATATGTGCATTGGCAGAGACTTTGGGAGGAAAAGTGTTATTTCGACAGTGGCCAGAACACATGATTGAGTCCAAGCATTCCAGAACCTTTGTAACACAGAAAAGCGCTCTCTTCTCATCTGTGTGCCCAGGTCACAGATGTGTGCTGCTCACCACACTGAAAAGAAAAAAAAAATCACCTCCTAGGTACTCCTCTGTGCTGGTCCTCATCTTGTTGTTGTTGTTGTTGTTGCTTCTAACTGAAAGTAGTTTCTTTTCTACAACTGCCACAGAAGTCACACAATTGGAAGGAAACAACAGAATGACAGATTGCTTGTTCCAAATAATCAGAATAACAGAGCAGCAAGCAGTGGGTTAGGACAAAAATACTCCTCAAAGGGTGTCAAACTCCAGGAACCCGCTGGACAGAGACGCGGAGCAGTATCTTCCAGGAACAGGGAGCTCTTTTCAAACTGGGTTGAAGCTCCCCACATGCCTCTCTGCAAAAACCCTAGGCATGGACACAGCCCGAAAACCGCAGCCCGCTTGGAGGCACGAGGCCTTGCAGGTGCATCTCGAGGGTTCGTGCCTCACTGGGGGAAGAGGCGGCTGGGTGGGAGGTGGAACTGGAATTGAGGAGACAAACGCTCGTGCTTTTGTGCCTCGGCCAGACCATCACAGGGGTAAACATGATTAACAACAGGGATGGGACGAGGTTGTGTGCCCCCACTGCGGTGTGGGGGACCTGGCTTGGCATCTCTCGGAGATACTGAGACATCCCCTGACACATCATGAAGGCTCCAAGTCTATGCCCAGGGTTTGGCCAGAGTCCAAAGCCAGGTAGTGATGGGGCTGAGGGTTTCAGTTGCTTTTGATCAGAGACTGCTGCAAATCGAGGCTGCGCTGGAGAGGGCGGCAGCAAACCCCACGAACGGCTGCGTCTCACCCCACAGGGCGTGACTAACGGGAGGCAGAACCCAGCCCAGCCCTCCCTTGATTCGCATGGAAGGGAATCTGAGACAATCGCGCCCGCCCCCAAGCCAGCCCAGCGCTTCTCTGATATCGGCAGGGGGTGAGTTTTGTGACCCACAAGGTCTTTTTCAAGTCCAATGTCTGTGTTAAAAGGCATAGCTTTCAGATTGGTTTAAGCTGACAGTCTGTGAGGCTCTGGGATGCGATGCTTCGTTGGGTTTGTTTTTTAAAGTACATTTATTTCTTTACATTGAAAAGAAACCAGTATCAGCAAATACATATCCAGATGAACTGTCTCCACTGTTACTTGACTGTTCAATGGCTGAGGCGTGGGGACAACTCCAACACCCACCTCCAGCCCCACCAGCCCTATGTTGATTTGGCAAGATGGTGGTCACACATGGACAGCAAACTGTTTGGACAACCTACTGGTAGCTGGTAAGCATCAGGGATTCTAGCAATTCTCAGAACATTCCAGAAATCAAGACAGAAGACAGAAGGTCTAGTGGATGAACCTGCATGCTACCAGAACACAAACATAAAAAAATTCAACAGTGACAGGGGTTATCATATGGTCCCCATCTGGAGACCAGAGAATACAACACGATGTCTCTATAGACTGTTGGGTTACTGGGAACAGCCATGCTCACGTGGCTGCAGCCCGGAAGAACCCAGTTGCTCCAGTAGGTCTCAAGAAGTACTTCCAGGTGAAGCAAACACTAGAAGATTTGCATTTCTCTGGACTCTAGGGGCATCTGTCCAGATGTCCAGATTTGCTGGGAACAGTTTCATGCTGAAAGGATACAGCTCACTCATCTCAAATCAGCTCAAACTCGCTGGCATTAGATCCTCCACCACCTTCCACCTTGCCCGGTGTCCTTTGGGCACAGAAAGAGAGAGAACTTCAGCCGGGAATCTGACAGATGGGGAGCTGAGTCCTGCCAGGTGGTCGCCATCATCAGTCACAGAGCCACTCATGGGGGTCAGGCTGGCCTTGAACCTGTGCTTTGTGTCGCATAGCTGAGACCATCTGTGTTGTGCAGAGCCAAGGAGGGGCTGGGTCGCTGGGGGCCCTGTGTGTCCTGGGAGGGGGGAGGGCCTTACCCTGGAGGTGACAGAGGATACCAAGTTAGTCTGACAGCTTGAGGCAGGTGCTTGGACGTACGTAAGCATCTCACAGCTCATCTGGTGGGCGGCCCAGCAGTTAAGATGCTCCCTCGACACATCTATAACCCAAATCCGGTGCAGTGGCTGGGTCCGAGTCCCAGTTCTGCTCCCCATTCCATCTTGCTGCTAATGCACACCCTGGGAGGCAGCAGATGGTGGATAAAATAGCTCACCCCCTGCCGCCCATAAGTGAGACCGAGACTGTGCTCCTGGCTTTGGTCTGGCCCAGCCCCAGATTTGCAGGTATGTGTGCAGTGAGTCAACAGGTGGGGGATCTGTGTCAGTCTGTCTCTCTCTGCTTTAGAAATCAGCAAAATAAAGAGATACGTAATTATGTTAAAGAAATGACTGAGCCAAATAAACAAACACAAATGAATTCCAAAAACAGCAAAGCTGACCCCCTATCTGCATGGATTCTGCATTTGTAGTCAATAGAGCATTTTTTCCCTCTTCTTTCTGGGCATTTGAGATTTAACCACGCAATATCGCTGGGCACATCTACCAAAAGGAGAGAGGTAGGGGTGGGTTTGAGGAAGAGTGAGACATCCACCTATGGGCTTGGGAGTGTCTGATGATAAGGATCTGACATACAGGATGGGCCTGCGACAGTTACTATGAATTTTCTCATCTGTATTTTCCGGATGATCCAGGCGATCTATGGCTTTACACTGACCATCAGGGAACTGAGATTCCAGGAGACACCCTCCTGGCTGAGAGAGGAGGAACCGATGACAGGTAAGCTCCCCATCAGCTGGTCCTTGTTTGTGGTTGGTAGATTCTGTAACTACTCCAAGTCGTCTGTGGCATAATACCCACAACAATGGTTTGCCTTGTTCTCCAGAGACATGTTACGGTAATCAATTATAGGTTAGACATTGGATTGGAAAAACAAAAAGTATTAAATAAGTTATTGCAAAATCTGCCGTGTCATAAAGGGAGGAGTCCTGTAATGCAAACAGTGCAAAGCGAATCCACAACCTCGGGCACGTAGAACGCAGGGGCGTGCGTCCCAGCGCTGTTTTAAAAGTAACGCTTGGGCGCGGACATGTCACAGGCCGGCCAGGGGACGGAGACCCTGTTTTTGAGACACATTCCTGTTTGTTTCTTTCCACTCCTGGCCACCTTGAGGAGCTTCTTCTTCAGCTTTTGTCTCAAACCCGCACCCCAGTAAGTCCCAAGTCCTGAGTACACGGGATGTTTAGTTCCTGTACCTACAGCTTTTCGGCCAGACTCAGAATTCTAGCTCCACCGTCTTGGCAAGAGGGTAACCCTTCCACAGCTTAACCCATACAGAGCTGAGGCCCCTCCCAAAGGTGCCACCACCTTGAAGCTGAAAAGGCCGAAGGTACAGCCTGGGACCCCTCGCTGGGCCCCCCGCTAAGCCCAAGAACACGTTCAAGGACTCATGGTCTTGGGAACTTCCGAGCCAGTGAAACACTTTGTCCACATTGATTACAGCAGCGTCGCCTGCGACTGTGCCTTTCGCATCTCCACATTGGCTCTCGTCCCAGGTGAACTCCGAAGGAGGCCAAGGCATTTTGGTGACCCAGAGAGGGTCAAGTTGAGTTGGGGACAGAATTGGTTCGGTTGGTGTGTTCACAGTGACTTCCACATCTCCTGATGCAGTAATGGTTTGGCTTTTGGAAGCTGTCCTCTTGCTGGTGCTGTAAACTCAGCTGGCATTAGAACAGGAATGGGTGGGGCGGGAGGTGAGATTGGGATGCGCACGCGGGTGTCTTAGAAGCAGGTGAGCCAAGGAGGAGAAATCAGCTCTCCACAAAGGTCTTCCTCTTATCAGCTGTGCTGTAGTGCACGAGACGAGCAGTCCCACCAGTGCCCGGTAAGAATGGAAGTTGAACCCTGCTGGGAGGGCCCAGGTCCTGCAGTACGGTCAAGTGCAAACTCAGGGAGGCCTTTTCCGTTGATGGAACTGGACGATGGGGCAAATGCCCGGGTACAGTGGCTGAGAGCCGCTGCGTCTGGAATAGCTCATCCACTAAGAAGCCTGACTGTGGTCTCTACGCAGGACCACGTCTTAAACCAGCTAAGGATGAGCCCCAGAACGGCTTCTGAAGCTGAAAGGAATTTGCTTCCAACTACCACTCATGAAAAATAAATAAATGACCTTTCTATTCTCTTTGGAGAAGTTGATGTTTCCAAATCTTATATGGGCACACAGACAAAAATGCAGGGGTACAGAACTGTGGGGAGTTCCAGGCTTCCTAAAACTACGTTGTTCCTCTCTGTGGCTGTCGGCTTCCTAAAACACCTGATTTGTTGGGGTGGACAAACGTTGTGTTTGAGGTCCTCTATCACTTCACGTTCTTTTCACGAAGGGGCCGCGTGAGCCCAGCTCTGTGTCTGTTCCCCGCGAACGCTGAGCTGAGCCTGGGCTAGCCTGGTCGCAGGTTGGTTTCATCATCCATGACAGAGCTGTCTGGGGTGGAGAGGACAAGGCCCAGCGGCTGCAGGCTATGACACAGGACCTGGCTGCTGCCATTGAGTTATGAGAAGGGCCAGAAATTCAGGAGAGGGGAGACCCACACTAGGTCCCCCAGTACACCTGCATTTACGCAGATAAAGATGATGCGTGGTCTGTTTTCCTTGAGGATCCCAGCATCTGCTGGGCCAATCATCAGCACAGTTAGTTATCTTCTTGTCTGCATGGGATGGAGAGACGGAGTGATGGAGCCTACCTGTTGAATAAACAGACACACTGTCAGTGCTTCCTAAATACTAACTCATCTAATCTCCAGAGCGCCCCAAGGAGTTAAGCACCATTGTCACTCCCGCTCGACAGAAGGGGACATGGAGGAGGTCAGCCCCTGTCCCCCAGCGGGTAGGTGACAAGGCAGTGATTAGAAGCAGGCGTTCCTGGTGCTGCCGACCAGGACACAAGCGGAGAGAAGACAGAGCGGGAGGCCGGCTCCATGCAGGCAGCAGCCACACAGCAAAATCCCCTCAAGTTCCACTAGGACACGGTCCGTGGAGGTGACGGTCCCTCCGAGGCTGTGAGGGTAAGTCAGATATGGGGAAGAGACAGATGGCGGCCAGCAGACCAGGCGCACAGACTCGAGAACACATCAAAGGCAGCAGCAAGAGCTCCAAAGCGCATGGAACCCCGGGGGGCATCTGTCTGGAGCCTGGTGGGCCTGGGCCCTGGGCGTCCTGGGTCCTAAACAACGGCTCAGCGCCACGGAGAAGAATTAACGCTAAGTACTTCCTTTCCGTCTGCCTTGCGGGCTTTAGAAAGACTCCGTGGCTCGCCAGGTGGCAACATTGTTTGGGATGCTACAAATCAATCGAAAAGCTCCCGTCTAGTGACAGGAGAGCAATATTGGGTCGTGAGATCCCGAGAGATTGGCAGGAGAGAGTGACTTGAAGCAGCCTCCCCCTGGGGGCTGGAGGGGAGGGAGGGACTGAGGAAGGGTGCTGGCTGCCAGGGCGCTTCTGGGATTTGGGTCCTGAGTTTGGCAGGAGAGGGAAAGACTTCCGGGCTGGGAAGAAGAGGTGAGACGGTCTGAAGTGGGGAGTTTAAAGACTGGATCGGGACAGTGGGGGCCGCGCCACACACACTAGGAAGGGCTCCCCCAGGAAACTGCAGAGGGGAGCGGAGTCAGGGGGCTTCGCTTTAGCACAGGGCAGGGGCAGGCGCGGGGCCGCTGGCTGCTGTGGGCTCCTCGGTGGCCGGGTAGCCCGGGATGCACCAAGACGCCTGTCATTTCAGGAGGGCACGGGGGATCCGGCGGTGAACGTGAGGTCACCAGACCCTTCTCGCAGGCGGAGACCAACGGGGCCCTCACCTTGGGCCAAGTGGACCCACCTGCATTTGTGGTTCCGCGTTCGGTCATTGTGAAGTCGCCTTGCGCCCCTCTCCGGGGCCGCTACCTGGGTCTCTCTTTCACGTGGCACATCCTTTCGCGTGTAGCGATGCTGTGCTTCTGACCATGCATTTTGGGCAAGCATGCTTGCTGAGGAAAGAGGTGTTAATTTTTAGAAACAATTATCATGGTGACCTTGATGATTAAGTAGGATAATTAAACGGCGTTGTGACTAATATGTTTTATATCATAAACATTGCTTTCTGATCTACTTACTGCAGGGAAATGCCATTTTTGAAAAGAAATGAGTATTTTTTAACATGATTAGCAAGCCATCTGTTGACATTTCGGTGCAATCTCCATGCAAGTCCCTAGTTTACAGCTTCAGTTTGATCATAGCAAGAACCCAAAATAGTTCTGCCTTTTGCAGTTATATCAAAATAAGGTGATGTAGAAAGGGCGCTCTTTGCAGAACGCATGCGTCCATTTCAGGCTGACCCAGGCAACCTCTCTAGAGACCCGAGGAAGCCCTTGATTGGCGGTCGGCAAATCCAGAAGACAGCGCCTCTTCCTTGCTCGCCTCTTCCCTTCCTTGTTATGGAGTGGTAAGCACACACAGGCTTTGGAGGTAAGTGGACGCAGGCCTAGATCCTGCTGTCACCAGGCTGCCCTCAGTGCAGGTGACACAGGCCCAACTGGAGAAGCCACAGCAGGCAGAGGGGAGCTGTTGAGTTGTGAATCAAAGTACAAGAGGGACGGGATGGGGTTCTCTTCCGGGATAAGTGATGAGAGACTGGGGCCCTTCTCTCTTGCTGTTCTTGTCCCTACGGGGGCGGGGGGCACCTTTGCATTCTCAGTTCTGCCACTCCCTGTGGCCCACACGCTGTGGCAGACAAAAGCAGTGTGGCCCCTGGGAGAGGGAAGAGCCGGGAAGGGCCGGGCTGGGACCACGTGATGCGGCTTAGAGCCAGTCGCTGCAGCCTGAGCACTGGGAACTCGGTTCTCGGGTCGCACACCACGCCCAGCACACACAAGCCACAGGGCTTGACTAATAAGCGGGGTTAGCAGAAGACTGGCCTAGGGCTTAATGCAAATTACCCAACTTAAGGACAGTTGAGCCCCTGGTCCGAGACATGGATATGGCATGGGCAGGACCATTTGTGGGAGTCACAGAGATATAGCCTATCGCGACGCCCTTCTACCTCACAGCAGAGCCTGGCTGAGAGGAGGACCCCGGCCTGATCCGAGTGATTTAGGCAGCTTGAAGGCAGAAAGGACAGAAATGAAGCCCAGGTCTGAGCCGCGGCGAAGCCCTTACTTTTCCTGACTTGCATGGACACAGGAGAACAGCCCAGAGTGAAGGATGCGAGTGTGACCGGTTTGTGGAAGAGACGCAGGGCCAGGACTGCGGCACAGCGCCTTACGCTGCTGCTTGCGATGCTGGCATCCCTTAGCCGAGTGCTGGATCGAGTCCTGGCTGCTCCGTTTCTGATCCAGCATCCTGCCAAGGAGCCTGGAAAGGCAGCAGAAGATGGCCCAAGTCCTTGGGCCTCAGCCACCCATGTGGGAGACCCAGATGGAGGACCCAGCTGCTGACTTTGGCATGGATTGGCCCTGGCCATTGTGACCTCTCTCTCTCTCTCTCTCTCTCTCTCTCTCTCTCCTCTCCCTGTTAAATAAGTAAATAAATCTTCAGAAGAGAAGCAAGCCCATTGAGGCCCGATCTGTGCGTCCACTGCTCCCCTGCCCTGGCGACTCTCAGCTGGTCCCGTGTCTCCTCTGCGGCCGCTGTGACTGGCGAGCACACTGAGAGCCGTGCTCTCTCCCGGCTGCCACACCCTTTCCTTACTCCCCATCCCTGCTCTCTTGCTGGGACTGTGAGTCCCTGAAGATCCCGCCTCACTTGTTCTGCATTGCAGTCACCCACGCTGTGGATTCCCCCAGGAGTGGACAGGGCGTCCTTGGACCAGGATACGATTCCCAGTCCTTCCTGTCACTCTCCACTCGGGCGATGGCAGGCCACTGAGTGCCTCAAAGAGAGGGCGTGACAGACCCTGGGGTCCCCGGGGAGCGCTAACCTGGCGTGACCATGGTGCACCCAGCTCCTTTGTGTCTCCACGCTTCCTCTCCCCGGTGCAGGTGCAGGCGTGGGCTCTCTGGGGCCTGTGCCTCTGCTGCCACCAGGTTTCCCCACTCGCCATGGCCCTAGGGTCTCCTTACCCAGTGCAGCTGTCACCTTCAGCCTCCAGCCTCCAGACATGCATGGCCTGCACGGTATCCCCCGCACCCCATCACCGGATCAGCCCAGGACTTCAGTCAGGCCTTCCTCAGCCCTCCTGCCATGGTTCTGGGCCCTAGAGGAATCCCCTCTCCTTCTGTGACTTTCTCAGGATCATGGGCAACTTGGGCAGGGCCATGATCCCCTCCCTAACAAACCCACGCGTTCATCTCATCCTCACCGTTCTGACCCCTGAAGTGCTGGGTTCAGCATGACAGGACTGTGTTACCAGAATGTCATTCCAGGAGCAGCAGGTGCTCACAGGGTCTCCTGATGCTGGGTCTCCCAGGCTGGAAGCGAGACATCTGGGGTCTTCCCGGGGTCTTCTCCAGTACCCCCAAGCTGGAGCCGCGCAATCACCCCGCCCCAACCCCAACACACCCCGCCCCAACCCCAACACTGAGGGCTTCCGTAGCTCGTCGTGTTTTAGGGAACGCACCTTCTTCCACTTGCACCCTTGTCCTCAGCCTCCCAGTCTGCCCTCTGCCTTTCACTGGGCAAGATAAAAATGCCTCGCTGTCATTCCGGGGTTCAGCCCAGCCTTCCCCTGAAACTCGGGGCGCCATACCTCTCTGTCTGGGTTTGGACGAAGGGCCTGGTGGCACCGGGATGGGAACTCTGTGAGTGTGGCCTTGGCTTTCTCATCTCTGTGCCAACTCAGCTCCACTCCTGATGGACACACGAGGCCACCCTCGACGCTGACAGGGAGACTTGATGCATGGTAGATCTTTAGTAGCCAAAGCGGGTCTTATCAGAGTTATGTGAGAAATGCTAAATATAAAGTTAGGAAAAACAGTTATCCAATATGAAAATATTGGTTAGTTAAACCATGATCCATCAACTTTAAAATATTTGACAAGAACTGAAAGTAATAGCTGCTTCTTTTGCCATTTGAAGACAAAATAAAGCGACAAAAAGGAAAACCAGATGACAAACTTGCAGACACGATACGTTAGCTGTGTTACAAAAAGAGTTCTGCTTTATATGAACAATGGGCGTCGCAGAGTTAGGTGATGGGCAATGCACCCCTCCCTTCCGATCTGATTTATTTATAATGAGATACTAGATGTTTAATTGGAAAGGAGTATTATTTTTATATTGACTATTAATAAGCACACAACCTTCTATCCACACCTCAAGGTGCACTTGACCTCCACTCCCCCTGCAGAGGCCTCCTCGCACATGCTCGCCCCTCACCCATGCCCTCAGCCTGCAGGGCTTCCCCTTATCATGAGTTCTCCCCAGGACTGTGGCAAATTCCTACGACATTGCTTTTCTCTCCTCTGTGTTCTAGTTAGGTCCATGCCTCAAATCCACCCAACTTCCCTTGCAGTAAGAGCCGATCGTTTATGTCCTCTTATTAAAACCCCCCTAGTAATTGCATTTGGTGTATTTCAGTCGCTGACATCATCGGATAACTTAGGGAAAGAGGCAGGCAGGTGCAAGTCCAGCCAGGCGCGTCCCTCCAGGCCTCTCCTCACCTTCTACGGGTTGGGAAGCTCCTCCCCATCAGGTCCTGCAGGAATAGAGAAAATTGAAGTCCTGGACAGGGACCCCGTAGAGCCTCGGATGCCCCCCTGGGTGCTAGGAGGGGGCGCAGCACACGGCGTGGCCACACTCAGCTGGCGGGGAAAACCCCTCCTGTGTCGAGGTGCAAGGCCACTGGCCGCACCTTGGGAAAAGGTGAGCTCAGGTTGGATGTGCAGTGACGTGCCTGCACCTGTGCCCCGAGGAGCCACACGCTGCCTCCCGAGGCAGAGCCGGCCTCTCACGTCCCAGCCACCTGGTGCTGAGCCCAGAGCCTAGGAAGTGCAGCGCTCAGCACGGTCCATTTGCGTGCCCTCGGGGCTTCGTGAGGCCTCACGGTGAATGTCTGGATCAGTTTGAGTCACTGATGGGTGAGTTCGTTTCAGGGCCTTTCCGTGTGTTCTCTGGGTTGGGGTCAGACGCAGTGCACTAGAGCCACACAGAGTTTTAAATGCCTTCCGCACTCATTGTGAGGCTACAATGACTCCTGATTAAAAAGTCCTATCAAAGCCGCAGGGCTGGCCGCTATGGCTTTCTTTGAAGGATGTTTCAATTATATTTCCGGGGTATCAATAAAAAGAACGAAGGGCTCAGGGAGCTCTCACGAGCCCCCCACTTTTATGTGTTGTCCCTTGATCATCAAGGGGCTTACCCATGTTGGTAAGGCCCCCCAAGAATATTCTAATTAAAACATTTGATTTCTGCACCCCCGTATGAAATCATGTCACTGAATGTGTTGTCGCAAAAGGTTAAGGAGTTATTTTTCAAGAAAATGAGAATTTCTAAATTCATTTGGAACCAGGTAAATATGTTCCTGCCCAAAGGGACGATAGCCTTTGTGGCTTTTACATCAATCTGCTCCCAGAGACCCGTGCCCGCATGCTCCATGCAATTAGAAACCCCTTAGTCATCACCTTTGCAGGGAGGCGGCAATGTTCACTAGTGACAGCAGGACTGACCCATCCGACCCCAGCCCTACCTCCTCTTCCCTGGCGTACCCGGGTACCTTGCTTGACCAGTCTTGATGCCTCCGCTTCCTCATCTGTCAAATGGGCATAAAGACCACCCTGACCTCCTGGCAGGCGCGAAGTGGAGCACCACAGAGGTGATCGCTCTGGTCCTGATGGGGCTGTGGAGTCCTGAGCTGGGCGCTGGGGGAGACAAAGTGAGGCTCAGCCGTGGACGGTGCTCAGCCGTGGACGGTGCTCAGCGGCCTCTGGATGGCCAGACAGTGAGCAGCCCACCCCGGGGAGTGACACCTGCGCCCTCAGAGCCACACCCTAAGCAGGGTGAGAACGCACTGCCCGGTCCCCCAATAAGCACGGGTAGGATCTGATGGGCACACTTGTCACATCCACCAAAGATGGAAGCAACATCTGAGGGCTGCTTGTGGTGGTTAATTAGTGTGGGATTAACTAGTGTGGGATTAACTAGTGTGGGATCAACTAGTGCAGGTGGACGTAGACGAGGGGTGACCACCATGCACAGCCACCGTCTGAGGCTTGCACAGCCACCGTCTGAGGCTTGCATAGGGTCAGCTCTTGGTGTCCATGAAGCCCTGGGGAGCCCTCTGGTGGGGGCAGCTGCCCAGGTCAGGAGGTCAAGGAGAGAAGAAGTTTCAGAACATAGACTGCACTTGTTCTATTCTTGTCGTCATCACTGCTGGTGGGGTGGTGTAGTTTTCCTGTTGTTATGACTGCCAGGTCTTTCTTGATTTTCTAGTTATAACAGTAGGAGATCACTCACTCTTTTGGTTTGCTCTTACTTGCAGCCTGAAATGGCTGGCCGGCCATGCCTGGGCTGAACCAGCCTGGTGGACTTCAGAACTAAGAAGTACTCACCCGCACAGGACCCTGGGGCGGGTCTGATGAGCACGCAGCTTCCCTGTCCTGTCCGGCATCACTATTCTCTCTCCCTGCCTTTGGCTCCCTCGTGACCCCTGCACATGGGGCATTTGGTGTTCTGAATAACAGATGTTCCTTCTTCAATTCAGCCTCCTGTACCCCTCCTCCTTCCCATCCTGCACTTCCTGGGCTCTCGCCCAGGACACCCTGTGCATTTTGCTCAACTCAGCAGGTGAGCATTTGGGGTGGCTGCCCCTAGTAGGTCCCGGTGCACCTGTGCTGTCATCCTGTCTGTATCTTCCTGTTGCAGTTACCAGAGCCATCCCCACCTTCTACTGAAGACATTTCCAAGTGAAACTCTTAAAAGACGTCATTGATGAGGCCGTTGATTAATCACAGTCGCATTTGCTGGGGAAAGTGACATCTCTGCACCTGCCACACTTGGCCAACTTCCATGCCTCCCCTTCATTTAGGGACCCTGGTCTGTCCTAGGGCAATACTGCAGGTGAGCACTGTTGGATGCACCTGTAATCAGCACCCTACAACATTCATTTCTCATCAGAAGTGATGCATTTGCAGCTGCCGTGAGTAGTTAAGAGCTGCCGGCGTTGCCTCTCCATTTAGTGGAGTAAAGAATGTCAGTTCCGGCCAGTGCCTCGGCTCACTAGGTTAATCCTCCACCTAGTGGCGCCGGCACACCGGGTTCTAGTCCCGGTCGGGGCGCCGGATTCTGTCCCGGTTGCCCCTCTTCCAGGCTAGCTCTCTGCTGTGGCCAGGGAGTGCAGTGGAGGATGACTCAAGTGCTTGGGCCCTGCACCCCATGGGAGACCAGGAGAAGCACCTGGCTCCTGCCTTCGGATCAGTGTGGTGCGCTGGCCACAGCGCGCCAGCCGCGGCGGCCATTGGAGGGTGAACCAACGGCAAAGAAGACCTTTCTCTGTCTGTCTCTCTCTCTCACTGTCTACTCTGCCTGTAAAAAAAAAAAAAGAATGTCAGTTCCACTGACACAGTCATCCTCCCTTCCACTGGCACTGCAGCTGTGTGGTGCAGCCCAGACCGCTAGGGTGCGAGGTTCCATGTAAATGCTGTCATTTGAATCCTTTAAACAGAAGATAACCACAGCAGGACTCTCTGAGCCAAAGGAACCATCTTGAAATGGGGACTTCCACATGACAAAGGGGAAGTTGTGTCTTGCCAACTGGTCATCTTCTAATGTTGCCTCTTGTTTTTTTCTTCTGAGGATGAGATGGTACGTGGGGCTGAGCCAGCTTGAGAACCAAGGTGGTGGACTTCTCTGAGGTTGTGGCAAACAGGTGAAGGTTCACATTCACCAAGGGAAGGCATTCCATACGCGTGTTGGGAAATCAGCAGCCAGCTTTGCCTTGGGAGGCCGGGTGTGGCTCCTTACAGCACAAGGATGCTACAGAGACACAAGGCCCTGCCTCTGAGTAGTATCACGGCTGCTTGCTTCTGCGTATGTCTTAGCTTAGCTCACTGTTTCCCAGGACGTGGCGCTCTCCTACACAGCCCCCACGCTGGTGTAAAAATCTCTTACAAACCAAGAGGGAACCCTTTTCTCCCTTAAAATCCTGCCCCTGAGCTGCAAGACCAGGAGGAGTTCTCCCATCTCAGTTTTAGGAGCAGGAGTGACAAGGCTCAGAGCAAAGATGTGCTCACCTGATGACAGTGGTGGTGGTGATGGTGATGGTGACGGTGACGGTGGTGGTGGTGATGGAGGGTGATGGTGATGGTGATGATGGAGATGGTGATGGTGATGGTGATGACGGTGGTTGTGGTGGTGGTGATGGTGATGGTGGTGATGGTGATGGAGGGTGATGGTGGTGATGGTGATGGTGATGATGATGGAGATGGTGATGATGGTGATGGAGATGGTGATGATGATGGAGATGATCATGGTGGTGGTGGTGATGGTGATGATGGAGGGTGATGGTGATGATGGAGATGGTGATGATGATGATGGAGATGGTGATGGTGATGGTGATGATGGAGATGGTGGTGATGGAGATGGTGATGGAGATGGTGATGGTGATGATGGAGATGGTGATGATGATGGTGATGGTGATGGTGATGGTGATGATGGTGATGGTGATGGAGGGTGATGGTGGTGATGGTGATGGTGATGATGATGGAGATGGTGATGATGATGATGGAGATGGTGATGGTGATGGTGATGATGGAGATGGTGGTGATGGAGATGGTGATGGAGATGGTGATGGTGATGATGGAGATGGTGATGATGATGGTGATGGTGATGGTGATGGTGATGATGGTGATGGTGATGGAGGGTGATGGTGGTGATGGTGATGGTGATGATGATGGTGATGGTGATGATGATGGTGATGGTGATGGTGATGATGGTGATGGTGATGGAGGGTGATGGTGGTGATGGTGATGGTGATGATGATGGAGATGGTGATGATGGTGATGGAGATGGTGATGATGATGGAGATGATCATGGTGGTGGTGGTGATGGTGATGATGGAGGGTGATGGTGATGATGGAGATGGTGATGATGATGATGGAGATGGTGATGATGGAGATGGTGATGGTGATGGTGATGATGGAGATGGTGATGATGGTGATGGTGATGGTGATGATGATGATGGTGATGGTGATGATGGTGATGATGGTGATGGTGGTGATGGTGATGGTGATGGTGATGATGGAGATGGTGATGATGGAGATGGTGATGGTGATGATGATGATGGTGATGATGGAGATGGTGATGATGGTGATGATGGTGATGGTGATGATGGTGATGGTGATGATGGAGATGGTGATGATGATGATGGAGATGGTGATGATGGAGATGGTGATGGTGATGGTGATGATGGAGATGGTGATGATGGTGATGGTGATGGTGATGATGGTGATGGTGATGATGGTGATGGTGGTGATGGTGATGGTGATGGTGATGATGGAGATGGTGATGATGGAGATGGTGATGGTGATGATGATGATGGTGATGATGGAGATGGTGATGATGGTGATGATGGTGATGGTGATGATGGTGATGGTGATGATGGAGATGGTGATGATGATGATGGAGATGGTGATGATGGAGATGGTGATGGTGATGGTGATGATGGAGATGGTGATGATGGTGATGGTGATGGTGATGATGGTGATGGTGATGATGGAGATGGTGATGATGATGATGGAGATGGTGATGATGGAGATGGTGATGGTGATGGTGATGATGGAGATGGTGATGGTGGTGATGGTGATGGTGATGGTGATGGTGATGATGGAGATGGTGATGATGGTGATGGTGATGATGATGATGGTGATGGTGATGATGGTGATGATGGTGATGGTGATGATGGTGATGGTGATGGTGATGATGGAGATGGTGATGATGGAGATGGTGATGGTGATGATGATGATGGTGATGATGGTGATGGTGATGATGGTGATGATGGTGATGGTGATGATGGTGATGGTGATGATGGAGATGGTGATGATGGTGATGATGGTGATGGTGATGATGGTGATGGTGATGATGGAGATGGTGATGATGGTGATGGTGATGGTGGTGATGGTGATGGTGGTGATGGTGATGGAGATGGTGATGATGGTGATGGTGGAGATGGTGATGGTGATGATGGAGATGGTGATGGTGATGGTGATGATGGTGATGGTGATGGAGATGGTGATGAGAGTGTTTGTGCTTTGCTGTGAACTAATGTGTTCTTCCATTCAGCCTTCCCCGAGCCCCAAGCATCAGGCTGTATTAAACTCAAGGAGGCAGGGAGAGGCAGTGTGACTTACTCAGGGGCAAACTTGAGGAGGTGGAAAGCCAGGTGTGCAGGAGACCTTGTCAACCATCCCCGTGTTTTGCTCCTGCTGCCCTTCAGAGAAATATGCAATTATCTCTGCAGTTGCACTTGCGTGTGTCTTTCTGCTTGGATCTATCTGATTTGGGCCAAACCGTTTGAACATGCAATCTCACATTGCAGGGCAGGGTCCAGAGCTGAGCTGGCTGTCCCTGGTGCCATGACAGAAGCCAATGTTAGCAGCAGCAAAGTCTGTCCAGCACCTCCATGTGTGCTGAGTCCAGAGCAAGCCCTCGTTTCTGAGTCCAATCTGTGACCACATGATAAAGTGCAGGGCAAAATTAAAAACAAAAAGTGCAGGCTTGGCTTTGGGAATCACGTGGTGGGTCCAGCGGCTTTGAAGCCTGCAGTGTGCAGAGCAGGCCCTGCACAACAGCCCTTTTGTGTCTTGCTCAGGGGAGACAGGCGGCTCCCTCCTCCCCCACCTCTGCGCTGGGAGCGGCGGGGCATATGTGGCCGTGACCTTGGCTGTCTGGCGGTCGTCTGGGAGGAAAGACAGAGGCAGATGGAGGACTCTTGATATTTAATAAGGGCCTGACATTGCCCACAGCTTGTCTTGGAAAGGGACACAGGGCTAAGGGGCAAGGAGATTCTTAAAACCAAGGCAAACACCGATACGGCCGCTGACAAAACAAACCAGCCAGGGCGTGGACCTCGGCATCCTGTCCTGGCTTCCATACCCCATGCGCTTAGGAAAGAGAAAGTGACTTGGGGCTCGGGAGCAGTGAGCAGAGGTGCACTCTGCACCCCTGCCCAGGGAGGTCCAGTGACCTTGAACCTGCCAACAGAGAAAGAAAGGAGAAGACGGCGGGGCTCCACAGCAGACACCCTGGTCCCCAGCGCACTCGGCACGGCTCCTGGGGGACGTCTCGGAGGCCCGGGAGGGATGCGATGCCTCCTTTCCCAGGAAGATTCTGGCATGGCCTCCAACCCCACATCTCACCTCTCCGTCTCTCTTTTCCTGGCAAAGACAAGTTGTTAAAGCTCAAAAAAGCCCAGCAAAAATAAGAAACGTAGAGCAGAGGCAACACCCTCGTAGGGAATCCGTCCGCTCCCTCCCAGCGCTGGTGCAGGTGTCGGTGCCGTGTGGGACCTGGCCTGGCTGTGGTCGTGCAGCCTGGGGGCCACCCTGCCCGGCCCTCCATGGAAATCCTCAGGGCTGCAGCTTTCTGTAGTCTGAACCGAGGTGCATGGTGGTGCGCATCCTCCTCCCGGGTGGTGAGACCGAAGGCATCTTCGAGAAACTGAACAGAACCTAATACCTAATCAATACTCAACACGTGGTGTCTATTTACATGACATTGATTTCTCTGTAAAGGTCCCCCAAGGTAAAAGAAGCCAAAATGTGTAGCCAGGAGATGTATTGCCCGGAAGACAGACCCAAAGGTGGCAACTCGCGTGGTTTGCCGTGGTTGCTTCTAGAAGATAAGAAACTTTCCCCCAAGCTGCTGACCTCTGTGGGAGTGAGGCCAGGGCAGCATCAGCTGTTGTGCGGCGTCTCATTGTCTGCAATCACTTCACCCGCTAGAGGCTTTGCTCAGCCAATGCTTGAAGACCTTAAAAAATCAGAGCTTAGAAGAGCTTGGAAATCACTCAGTAACTTCCTGTGTTTGCACGAGGAGGCGCAGACGAGACACACAGAAGCACACGACACGGGGTCCTTGCTTCCCTCAGGGGGCCACGTTGCTTAGGACTGTGTCCAGGTCTGTGCCTACTTTTCTAGGCAAGTTACGTCCATCTGACGGAACCTCGGTTTTCTCGTCTATAAAGTGGGCAGAGTTGGCTGCAATGATTCTCTGAGGGTCTTTGCCAGCTCTGAGCGTGAAGCTTCCCTTGCCCCTCCCTGCCCTTTTCCTGTCTGTCGTAAGCCCACCCACCCGTCAGGCCTGGTGCAGGGCAATTGAAGCAGCCCCCGAAGCACCCATACTGTGCGACAGAGCCCTGGCTCTGCCTCTGGTCCCAGCTTCCTCCTGATGCGCACTCCAGGAGACAGCAGGGGAGGGCTCAAGACCTTGGATCCCTGCCCCTCACAGGGGAGACTGGGATGGAGTTCTGGGCTCCCCGCCCAGCCCCAGGAGTTGGGGACATCTGGGGATTGAACCAGCAGATGGAAGATCTCACTCGTCTATCACTGTCTCTCTCCCTGTCTCCTGCCTCTCAAATCAAATGAAAATACTTAAAAGTTAAGACAATTGTTGCGCCAAAATCCACTTGTCTTTTAATTTTATTTTTCCGGACCCTGTTGGACGAGCCCCCATATACTCCGTAACCAGTGAAGCCAGGAGGCCCAGGGCTTTCCTTGGAAAAACTCGAGGCTCCTGGATGGGTGCAGCATCCATTTACGTCAGGCCTCTCCAGCCAACTCAAGCACCAGTGGTTGTCTTTGCTGCGGGGCAGCAACGTGGTGTGGCCGTGCACCTTCCTCCGTGCTGTGCAGGAGCTCTGACGGACAGCTATGGGTTTTTTATTAATTCCCTCCGATTGGGAAACATACTTACTCTTTTTTACTAAGTAAGGTTTCAGATCTCACATGGGAAACCTCGGGACAGTGCAGTCCCTGGAGGGACACGACTGTCAGATCTGACGTGGAGGAAGCACCCTTGCTGCATCCAAAGTGCCTGTGGCCTTGCCACGTGCCTCTGCACCAGCAACGCCTTCCTTTGAAGTGTGGAATCCTCGCAGAAGCTCCCTTGCATTTCATTTGCGCCCCACACCTCGTGCTTGCTCCCCTCGGTTCGTAACTGAGCTGCTTCCAAATTCAAACTCTCGCCGCAGTCACACCAGCGTCTGGCGGGGTCCATGGCCCTCCGGCGTGGCTGCGGCTCTCGTCTGACCCTCCCCCCGCCAGGCTTCTCTCCCCAGCCCGGGACCGACAGTGCCTCCCACCCAGCTCTGATGCAGCCGGCCCCCCTCACGGTCGCCCATATGGCACCGCCATGCCGGCTGCCTTTCTCGTCGCTCCAGACTTCGGGGTCAGACAGGGCCCAGACACGCAAATAATAGTCAAATTATACAGGAAGTTGTCAAAGGAGCCCCAACACAGACGGGGGCCACCTCTGACCCCACGACGGGTCAAAGGTCTGGTTCAAGTTTCTCCTTCTTAATCTGTCACCGCAGCAACATTAAAAACAGTCCTTTCGAATGAGGCCATTTGTAGAGATTCGGCCTTTATTTTGGAAAGTTTTTCTTTTACTGCAAGTTGAATTTTATTTCTTTTAAATTGCACTGACAAGTCTCATGTAAAAAAGACATATTTATAATATTTAAAGACTAAATTCTCTCTCTCTTTCTCTGTCTGGAAAGGGTTCAATTTAGTATACTTTCTCCTTGCTAAATTTAGATGTACATTTTTTAAAAGTCAGAAAAGGCCTAATAAATATAACTGCCTGCCTAATGTTCGTCCACACTTAGAGCAACTCCCAGAGATCTTAAAATTATTTTGAGGCCCACAGCAGGCTGTGCTAAGCAGAAGGAGGAGGAGGAGGAGGGCAGTGGGAATTGTAGACATTGTGACTTAAGGAACTCAGAACAGAGAAGCAATGATTCTCAGGGTCAGGTGTCAAGGTCAGCAGAACCCACGTGGACGCGGACTTGGATGGTCAACCCTTCCCCGAGTCGCATTTCCTGGCATTCCTTTGGCAGAGCAGAGGGAACGTGGTCACGTGACTCCACGCCTCTCCTTTCTCCGGAGGGGCTCAGGGAAGCCAGAGCTTGCTCTGTGCGTTTCACCCTCGTCCGCTTCTGCTGGGCAGGCGGGGGGGGGGGGGGGTCGCCCCTCCTACGAGGGCTGCTGCGGGACGGGGACACTGACTCTCCTGAGGACAGGCTGCACAGCTGCTCACGCTCTTCGCCTCTGAGGAGCGTCGGACCGAGGACATCCGCACGGCAGATGCAGCCCAGCGGAGGTGTCCATGCAGCGCCTGGAGGACGGGGCGGGCGGAGCAGATGCCCTGCAGGGAGGGGGACCCTGGTCAGCTCTGCTGCCACGGACGGCCAGGCCTCGGGCACCTCAGCAGTGGTGAGAATACAGAGCAGACGTGTCGCCTGCGAAGTAGGCGATTGATAAATATTTGTTGATGAAATAAGTAAAGTTTTTTTCATCTAAATTTTAGAAATAGGTGTCACTAAGCTGCTAGGGAATTTAAGTATCTCTCTTTTTTTTTTTGAAGATTTATTTTTATTTATTTGAAAGACAGAGTTACAGAGAGAGGTAGAGACAGAGAGAGAGGTCTTCCATCCGAGGTTCACTCCCTGGATGGCCGCAACAGACAGTGCTGCACTGATCCGAAGCCAGGAGCCAGGAGCTTCTTCCAGGTCTCTCATGCAGGTACAGGGACCCAAGGACTTGGGCCATCTTCTACTGCTTTCCCAGGCCACAGCAGAGAGCTGGATCGGAAGTGGAGCAGCCCGGACTTGAACCAGCGCCCATAAGGGATGTCAGTGCTTCAGGCTGGGGCTTTAATCCGTTGCTCCACAGCGCCGGCCCCTCAGTATCTCTCTTGTATATACAAAGAGTAGATAGGAAGCTGCACTCTGCTGTACCAGGTAAGAATTCCTGGGGTTGCGAAAAACAGAAATCAATCAATCAATCAATCAACTGAGTGATTAGGAAATTATTATTTTCACAATGAAAATTCTAAGTGTAGTGGAACAGGAGCTTGACCATAGTGTTTGCAAGCTGGGCTCTTTCATGTTTCTTCTGTTCTGTTTCTAGCACGATGGCCACTACTGCTGGCTCTAAGATGGAAACCATCACGTCTGTACTCCAAGGAAAGCACGGGACGCCCTTGGGAGGGGCCAATCACTTCCTTTTCCGAAGATTAAAACTATCTAGAGTCCCTCGTGGGCTTCCCCTGCCCCCATCTGAACATTCCTAGGGCCCTCAGACCTGGTCCCCTTCCATTGAATCACCAACCACACAGCCTCAGACGGCTGGGCTGCGTGGGCTCAGAGCTGAGAGGCCGCAGGTGTGAACTCGAGGCACCTGCTGAGCGGTGCTCCCTCCACAGCCCGCAGGAGCCACTTCCCGGCCTCTTCCAGCCTCTGAGGGTCCCCAGCCTCTCCTGACTCCAACCTCTGCCTGCGTCTCACTCGACCGTGTTCCCCTGGGCCTCCTCCTCCTTCTCTCTCGGAACATCTACCTCTGTCTCCAGGTTTCCATCTTTTCATAGGGACCCAGATCCCACTGGATTAAGGGCCCAGCCAACTCCAGCATGAGGCCCTCTTCACCAAGGACGTGGTCAAAGAACCCATTTCCAAATAAGGGCACATCCAGAGGTACCCGGGGTTCGGATTCCAGTTTGTTTTTGGAGGAAGGGACAATTCACTCTGTAGCACCATCCTTAACTTCGAGGGAAGTTGCCCAAGTGCAGGCTGGGTGTTGTAAGCTTGGAGTGGGATGTGTTAAGAGGTGAGGGTGTGGGGGCCGAGGAACGGTGTCATCTCCCCTCTGCCTGACCCCCAGAGGTAGCCTGGTGGGCGGCAGGGGAAAGGGCAACACCTGTGCAAAGATGAGTGTCGGGGAGCCCTAGACAGATGTTCATTTCAGACACCCGTGCTGGAACCACACCCTCCCGAGACCTCAGTGTAGACCGTGTGGTTGAGACACTCCTGTGAAGATTTGCTCAGAGGGTAGGTATCAGTGGGGAACAGCCCGACCTGGTGTGGACCTGGTGGGTTTGGGCGAAGTGCGTTCACGGGCTATGGCCAGCGAGGGCTCGGCGACTCCAGGCTAAGCCCAGCGTGCACTGATTCTCTTCGCCAGGTCTCTAATCTCCTTCTGGGGCCAGCAAAAAAATAAATAAATAAAATAAAAGCCCGAGCTGTCTGCTTCAGGCAGCAGTGGAAATGAAAGAAAGCAAGTGCTTTGCCTATCACACCTGCCGCTCACAGACCTGGGCTCACAGACCTCACAGCAAGGTCCAGTCAAGGAACACGGGGCAGTCCTCCTTGTCTACAAAGAGCAGGCATTGCAACCCAGGCAAGGGGCGGGATCCAGGGAAGGTTCACTAACTGGACCGTGCCGTGCACCGCCACAGTCCCAGATACTTCCTCGTGCGGTCAAAGCAACACGACGTCCAGGCAAGGGAGCTATAAAACCTCACAGGTGAAGAACGAGGCCAGTCTGGCTGGCCGTCAGGCACGTCTCCCAGCAAGTTAGGGAAACCACAGCTCAGCGAGAGAATTCCTTCTCACATGTTTGCTCTTGCTTCCTCAGCTGGTTGAGCCAGGTAATCTCTGAAATGCGAAAGGAACATAAAAATCATTTTAATGCTTGTTTTTTGCTCTAATTTTTTTATTTATTTAAAAGAGTGAGAGAGGGGAGGAGGGGGAAGAGAGAGAGAGAGAGAGAGTCTTCCAATTGCTTATTCAGCCTCCAAATGACACAACACATGGGGCTGGGCCAGACTGAAGCCAGGAGCCCAAAACTCGGTCCAAGTTTCCCACATGGCTTACAGGGACACAAGGATTTGAGCCATCGCCTGCTGCCACCCCAGGGTGCACATTAGCAGGAAGCTGAACGCGAAACAGAGCCAGGAATCAAACGCAGACGTTCTGATATGAGATGCAGGCGTGCCACACTTGGCAACTTAACTGCGGCACCAAATGCCTGTCCCTCCACAACTTGTTTTAAAAGCAGATAAAAGGTCAGCGCCACGGCTCACTAGGCTAATCCTCTGCCTGAGGCGCTGGCACTCTGGGTTCTAGTCCTGGTTGGGGCTCCGGTTCTGTCCCGGTTGCCCCTCTTCCAGTCCAGCTCTCTGCTGTGGCCCGGGAGTGCAGTGGAGGATGGCCCAAGTGTTTGGGCCCTGCACCCGCATGGGAGACCAGGAGGGAGCACCTGGCTCCTGGCTTCGGATCAGCGAGGTGCACTGGCTGCAGCGGCCATTGGAGGGTGAACCAATGGAAAAGGAAGACCTTTCTCTCTGTCTCTCTCTCTCACTGTCCACTCTGCCTGTCAAAAAAAATAATAAAATAAAGAAAGCAGATAAAATAGTGCCCTTAAGGTAAATAGGTACTTTGGGGAAAAAAAATCATGGAGCCAATCTAGGAACTATCGCTTTAATAATTATCATCAAATACTTGACCCGCCCCCACCCCAGTTCTGCCTCTTCCCTTGGGTAAGACACGAAGCAGCATTTAAGGTGAAGTCACAAATACCCAAGTGTCTCCCGTCTCCTGTGTTCCAAGTACTGCACAGGCTGGAGCACATCTTCCCGCGACAGGGGCCGGAGGCTGTGATGGCGTCGCCCTAACTGTACTGGGAAGGGAGACTTAGAAGTACTCTCCCTTTAAGACTGTGGTGAGTCTGATTCCTGAGATAGGACTCGGGTGGACCGTGTGATTGATTATCTTTAGGAAAGAAAATTAAGGAGAAAACAAACTTAGGATACCTGGCAAAGCCACACGCCTGCGTGTTAGGATACCTGACAGAATCAGTTCTTGCTGGATCCATCGCCTGTGCCCTTGACTTGGCTGCACGGCTTTGCCATCGGTGCAGGTGTCAGAGTGCTCCTTTCCCACAGGGCTGGGGAATCGGGTCTGAGTGCAGCAAACAGCAGCGCTTACATTGCCAGGCTACAGCTTTCCTGCTGTTGGCTTGGACGTGTGTTTCTAAGACGTGGGGATCTGGTGTTCTGCTGGACAGACAGGGAATATTAGGTCCAGAAGAAAAATGAGGCTTGCTACAGCTGGTGAGTGCGGGAGCTGGACCGGCCAACCACCGCTCCTGACTTCAGTCTTCTCTCCCTGCACACGGGCATCAACCATAGTGACTTCAGCTCCAGGGGCAGACAGAGGCCCTAATGACAGAGCTCACCCCTACAGAGCTGAACAACCCCTGGGACCCAGCTGTGGGCAGAGCTGCCCTGGAGACGCAGCGTGCATGATGGTATCCTTGGTCTTTGTCACAGGGGTGTCCATGCTCCTTGTCACTCACTCTGAGGCCAGCTCAGATGGCATCACCCCCATTTTACACATGGACATATACGATGACGCAGAGAACCTCCACCCCTGGCTCACAGAAAGTCCCAAACACCCAGCAGTAAACCATGGAGTGAGCCAATGTTCTTGACTTCACACACAACACATGCCCAAGTCCTATTTGCTATTCCAGGTGCGTCTTCACCTGTCTTCCACACGTCTCTCTATCCTGACTGCCGCTACTCATCCACCACCCTGCCTTTGTGGAGGGTTTCTCTAGGCCCTCACTGATGGGGTACAGCGAGAAGAAGGTGGAGAACTTCCTCTGCACCCTGGAGATGGCTTTGCAGCTGCAGAGATAATTAACAAACAAAGACATAAGCTATGCCGCAGGTTTGAGAGTAACACATGCTGAGAGGAAGCAAGAAAGCGGGGGGGGGGGAATATCAGAGGTGGGAAGAAGTAGACACATTAGGGCAAGAGGCCAGCAAGTCACACATAATACACTGTGCTAACCCTATGCCTTCACACACCCATCCACCCATCCATCTCCCCACTTACCCATCCAGCCACCCACCCACCCATCCAGCCAGCCACCCACCCATCCAGCTACCTGTCTACCCATCTGTCTACCCACCCACTCATCTATCCACCTACTTACCCACCCATCCATCTACCCATATACCCATCCATTCTCCTACCTACCTACCTAGGCATCCACCCACCACCCATTGACCTAACTTCCCACCCACCCGTCCACTCACCCATTCACTAATTCATTCATTCACATATTCCTTCATTCATCCTCCTTCATCAGTCCACTAACTAACCAGAGATGCTTCCAGTCACCCACCTGCTATGGTTTGTATGTGTTTGTCTCCCCAAAGTCCATGGTGATTCTTTATAGCAACAGAAAACATAACAATATGCATTCAATGCTTATTCACTCAGCCACAGATTATCCGCCTGTTTATCAGTGCATACAGACATTGTTTCATTTAATCACTTCTTTATTCATCAATTCATTTTCTTATCCATCTACTTTATTTCTTTTTTCACTTGTTCAAACAGTCATTCAATAACAGACATTCACCGAACTTCCTCACCATCCGTCAGCACTAGGAAAAACAGTGAAGATGCGAACAAGGCCATCAGTGGGAAATTTCCCAGGCTGTCCCCTGCTTGTCAATGTTCAAATATGCTTTCTTTAAATGATCATTTCCCTGTTGGAGCTTTTCATGGATACTGAGTGCTTGCACTGAGCTCCTGGGACATCAGACAACACAGCCCAGTGCCAGGGGCTTTATCACAGCCTAATACTACTAAAAGGATGCTATCAGCCTTAACCCTGTCACCTTGAACCAGAAATGAATAATGAACACCTTTCACAGTTAATATTCATCCAGGCTGTCTCCATATATCATGCACCTGAAGGCACAGCTTCTGTCTGGGTCCAGGAGCCCTGGGACAACAGTGGGAAGGGCGTGGGTGACTCCTAGGCATGATGGCAGGGTGAGTTCATACTCTGGGACGGAGTTTGCTCACCCAACCTCAAAACATAGCAAGATACATAAATTTGAAAAGAGGGAAATAGAGCAGACGCAACAAAAATCGACAGCAAGATGAATATCCACTCGGAACCGAGGCTGAGCTGCCTGCTGGGGGACGGGGGTTTGTAAGCAGCAGCAGCAGCTGGGAATATTTTTTCTTTAACTTAATAAAGACACAATATTATCATGTACACATGCAATTGACATAGCATATTATTGATGAGGTGTTTTACATATAGTTTCGGAACTAAATCTTCAAATTCCGATGTATATGTTGCATGCACAGTGCATCTCAGTCCAGCTGGATTCCAGGGCTTGGTGGCCCACGCAGACAGTGGCTACTGAACTGGACCTGGCTGAGCCCAAGGGCAGTAGTGAGATGAGGTCCAATGGAAGTGAAAGGTGTGGAGTGAGGACGAAAGCCACATTTTCTGATTTGTGCGGAATAAGACCACCAGGCAATGGCACGGAGCCTGGCACTTCTTATTCGATAGGACTTTTGAAGTAGGTCTTGTCTATGTCCTTTTTTTTTTTTTTTTTTTTTTTTTTTTTTTTTTTTTTTTTTTTTTGACAGGCAGAGTGGACAGTGAGAGAGAGAGACAGAGAGAAAGGTCTTCCTTTTGCCGTTGGTTCACCCTCCAATGGCCGCCGCGGCCGGCGCACTGCGGCCGGCGCACCGCGCTGATCCGATGGCAGGAGCCAGGAGCCAGGTGCTTTTCCTGGTCTCCCATGGGGTGCAGGGCCCAAGCACCTGGGCCATCCTCCACTGCACTCCCGGGCCACAGCAGAGGGCTGGCCTGGAAGAGGGGCAACCGGGACAGAATCCGGCGCCCCGACCGGGACTAGAACCCGGTGTGCCGGCGCCGCTAGGCGGAGGATTAGCCTAGTGAGCCGCGGCGCCGGCCTCTTGTCTATGTCCTTTTTAATCACGAGGAACCCTAGGCCAGTGACGTGCTCACAATCCAGCGCTCAGAAACAGAATACGTGAGCCAGAACTCAGGGTGCTGAAAGCCGTGGCCCAGTGTGCACCTGCTGCCTGCCTGCATGTGAACCCGTGGACACTGAAGCTTGCAGTCTGTGTCACTCTCACCCTGGGATGTTCTCCCCTTTTCACAGCCACCCCTGGCTTGCACGGTGACACAGGAGCTCCTTGGCCCATGTTGCGACCACCTACCAAAGAATACCTTGTGCTATCCTTGCCCTGTTCTCCGGGCCCCAGGAAACACCAGGTCAGCACACTCGGTTCTCCATCTCTTCTCCATCCCGAGGCCCCTGGGGAGGGGCTGCATCACTTCTGTAATATTTACTGCACGTGACAGACAAATGGATCCTTGGAGCTGCCACCAGAGAACCAAGACCCGGACATTAAAATGAATTACGAAGAAGTCGCACATGGTTTTCCTTGTTTGCATCATCAACCCTCCAGTAAATAACCCGAAAGCACTTAGCAAGGACACGAGCTGGTAGTGTAAATGACAAGACCCCTCCGTCACTGACAAAGCTCTGCAGGCTGGAGAGTCCTCCTGGAAGCGGGGTGGGGAATAGGCAACCTGCGGCGCCTCGGGCGTGGCCGCCAGTCCCGCCTCCTCTCTGTGTCCCCTCCCTGTGTACACCATAAAGCTACTGCCACCAGAGTTCACTCATCAGGAAATCGGGGGCTGAGAGTCCCCTCGCAGTTCAGGTACTTGTGCAGGCTGAACGCGCTGTTGTTGTGTTGAAACAAATGAGTTTATATTCGTTTATGTGTCCATTCATCCACTCGAAAGACATCCCTGGAGCGTCTACACTGTGCCAGATAACCTGCTACAGCCTGGGGAAAGTTAGCCATGGGAAACCTCAACTCTTGCCTCCCAGAGCATGTAAACCCATGACTCCAGATTTCTCCCATTCCAAATGGGGAAAACAGATCGAACAAGAAGAGAGAGAGAGAGAGAGAGAGAGAGAGAGAGAAAGAGAGAGAGAGGTATGCATGGATGTTGGTGGAGAGCATGCTATGGGGACATCAGGCAGGGGCACCAAATTCTGGATTTGGGTACCAAAGCAGCCTTTCTTGGAGGAAGAATTTTGTGAACCGAGCTTAGAAGGGTAGACAGTAGCATAGTGAGACAAAGATGTGGTCAGGCGTGTAAAGGTGTCCAGGAAGGGTGCAAACCTGAAGAAGGGTCAGGTGCCCCAGTAGTGCTGAGGCCGGAGAGTGGTCAGCTGCCTTGGGACCGCAGCTGGGAGGCAACAGTGAAAGAACAGGTTTGTGCAAGCTCAGATGCGGCCTACTCTTCCCTGCCGGCTTAGCAAACGACACCCTTGGGGTGGCAGGGGTGTGGCGCAGCTGTTAGACCTTGCCTGCATCCTGACATCAGAGAGCCTGGTTGCAGTCCCGGCTCTGCTTCCAGTCCCGGCCTCCTGCTGATGTGCACTGGGAGGCAGCGGTCAAATTCAGTACTTGGTCCTGCCGTGCACATAGGAGATCTGGACTGAATTCCTGGTTCCTGACCTAGCCGTGGCTATTGTGAATATTTGGGAAGTGAAACAAATATATAGAAGCTCTATCTTTATCATATCTAGCTAGCTAGCTAGCTATCTACCTACCTACCTACCTATCTACTACCTACTACCTACCTACCTATCGTCTCTGTCTCTTTCTGCTTTTCAAACAAATAATTATTTTTTTTAATTTAAATGTACACATATAGATGGGGCTGGCGCTGTGGAACAGCGGGTTAATGCCCTGGCCTTAAGCACCGGCATCCCTTGTGGGCGTTGGTTCGAGACCCAGCTGCTCCACTTTCAATCCTGCTCTCTGCTATGGCCTGGGAAAGCAGTAGGAGATAGCCCAGGTGCTTGGGTCCCTGTGCCTGTGTGGGAGACCCAGAAGAAGCTCCTGCCTCCCGGCTTCAGATTGGCGCAGCTCCAGCCATTGTGGCCAATTGGAGAGTGAACCATCAGATGGAGGACCTCTCTCTCTCTCTTTCTCTCTCTCTCTCTCTTTCTCTCTCTCTCTCTCTCTCTGTGTGTGTGTGTAACTCTGACTTGCAAATAATTAAATAAATCTTTAAAAAATTAAAGTACACATATAGAACAAGAAAGAAATAAGGCCCCTGGGAAAGTCATTGCCACTTCCCTGTCTCAGCTTCTCCCTGTGAGATCGGATTAACGATGAGCGCTGTTAGCGGGTTGTTCTGAGGTGTGAAGGAGCAGAAGCTGTATACTATAGCTCTGGCAAATCACTGCCATGTCCCACGCAGACCCTGCACCTGCAAGGTGCCCTGCGGAGGTCTGTCTGCTCTGCCGGATGTAATAACAACTGTCACAAAGGGCCATTAGGAGTTTAAATGAAAAAATTCTTAGCACCATGTAAAGCTCTTAAATATTAGCGATTATTTATTAGACAGCATATTAGACACACTACTGCTGTATATGGTAGAATATGGCATAATTCCAACTATTGGAGCCTCCAGGAGCTGACTTTTCCATACCTTCGAACTTTTAGCAGAAAGAAGCAAATCACCGGAAAGCCCCTAAGGTTCGCTGAGTCTGTGTCCCAGCAGCCAAGGGGCAAAGGAAGCTTCCCGAAGCTGCCACCCCACGCACACCCCCCGTGCTGTGGGGCGGGACTCGGAGTGGAGACCTGGGCCCTCGAAGAATGCTCGGATTGTGCAGTGGACTCTCCTGTCCAGCGAGGCCTCGAGCCGGATGGAAGCCTCTGATCCGTGGCTTGTGGGGACTCATCAGAGGCGTCCATCCTCACCCTGCCTGACCTCTACCCCGCCTGCTGAGGCTGGGTCTCGCCTTCTTCCACACCTGGGTGAGACAACGCAGACACCAAGGCAGAGAGAGGGAAGTGAGGGGAGGGAGGGGGGAGGGAGAGAAGAGGGAGAGAAGGAGGGAGGGGAGAGGGAGAGAAGGAGAGAGGGAGGGAGGAAGTGGGGAAGAGGGAAGGAGGGTGAGAAGGAGAGAGGGGAGAGAGAGAAGAGAAGAGAGAGAGAAGGAGAGAAGAGAGAGAGAGGGAGAGAGAGGGAGGGAGAGAGAGGGAGGGAGAGAGGGAGGGAGAAAGAGGGAGAGAGAGAGGGAGAGAGAGAGGGGGAGGGGGGGGAGAGAGAGAGGGAGAGCAAAAAAGAAACAAGAAGGAATCCGAGGGAAATTGTGATATTATTCATTGTGATCTAAACTTTTTCTTCCCCTTTTTCCTCTTTGAAACTCACTTCAATCATTTTGTGATATTTCTGGTTTGCTGGGAATTTAGGGTCAGTACATTCTTTCTTTTATTCCAAGTTATAGAGAAATGAGAGGTGCTGAAATTGTTTTTAAATTATAGCAAAAACCCGCTCAGCTTTGTTTTCAGAGCTCTGGTTCTCAACTCAGGAAGCATTCTGGAGAGCTCCCCTCACCTTCTGTATGCTTCCCGTGTGCACGTGTGCTCAGATGCACGTGTGTGCACACATGATGTGTGTGTGTGCGTGTGCAGAACACAGGGAGTGGGGGGTCCGACCAGCACGTGCTGGGTAGTTCCATTCTGTCAAGCCAGGGTGATCTACATCCAACACAGACCCAGATCCAATGACGTCATCATTTTATGATCCCCTAAACAAGTCCACAGCCCCGTTACAGCGATCCTCTGTCGGGGCCTGGAACGTTAAGCTGGCAAACCTTCCATTCAGACCCTAAAACTGGGCTCAGCTAGCAATGCCATCTTCTCAGCTCTATCTGAGATTTGCCAATTAAAATTTTTTTAAGTCTAAATTTGGAAGCAGGTCATTAGCATATCATTATTGATGCCACATGCAAGCTATTTTTTCTTCTCCCTCCAAGAAAAAAATAAATAAATAAGTCACAGCATTTCCAGCACACATTGGTTAATATACAAATTACCATTTCAATAGCACATCATTATTGGGTATGGACTGGCCCTCTCTGACTTCTCCAAACTATTGTCTAATCCAAGGATGCGCGCTCCTGGCGGGAGCTATTATTTACCCGTTAGGATTATTGCTAATTTTTTCGTCCCTGCCCCAAGCGGGGAAGCCGGTCGTTCCCACCAGACCTGACCACAATCCCCCCACCCCTCCTGAGGCCTTCGCAGTCCCACGCCCCTGACAGTGACCTCTGGACGGGGCTGCACGTTCAGGCAGGGGCTGGGGGGACAAAGGAGCGTGTTTTCAGGGAAGAGGCTCAGTGCGGTGGGACAGATGGATCTATGACATAAGCTCTTAATTAGGGCTGACCTCTCGGGAGACAAAAGGTGTGTACTCCCAGCCCACGGGCTCACCTGCTCCTGCACCCTGCCTTCACCCATTAGCTGCGCGCCTTTCGGGAGCCACCCGGAGCCGGCAGAGTTTGGGGAGCCCCGCCTGTGTTCTGAGAGTGAAATCAGCAGTTTAGCATGAAATATTCTCAGCTGACAGATGGGAGAAGGCGGGTTGTCACGTCAATAGAATCTGATCCGATGCTTAGGTAAGACTTGGGGACAAAGATGGAATTGTTCCAACACGGGCCAGCCAATGCGGTAGCGACAATCACCTCCTGTGTTTGGGGGGTGGGGGTGGGGGTGGGGGCGGGGGGGAGAGCGGGGTGGGGTGGGGAAGGAGGAAGCAACCTTGGCAAAGTGCACGTTCTTTCCAGAGCACGTGCTTTTGTCACTCCGGAAACCGCCAACTGCCCTGACAGACGCACTGTACGCGCTCCATTTGGAAGATAAGGAATAAAGGCCCAAGGAGTGAAGTAATCGCCAGACCCGTATCTGTCTGACCCCAAAGCCTACCCCTGCTGGGGCCTGTGTTTCTGGGCCTCATGTCCCCAAGGCCGCCTCTCCTCCCTACTCCACTGCCGCCGCCCACAGGGTCTTCCAGTTCAGACGTCATTCAGAGCGGGACCGCTGGGTGCACGTGTGTGGCCCCCTCGCCTGTACCCAGCGACACAGCCACTGAGACTCAGACAAGAGTCTCCGACATCGCACCTGCCGGAGCCAGGGCACAAACTCCAGGTCTTGTTTATTTCTTTGAGTGCAAAGCTCTCCCTCCACACAGTCGGCCTTCCTCTTCTGCTGGGCAGCACAGCAACCCGGGGCACAAAGGATCCGTCCCTGCCCCTTAAGTCATCCTGATTCCGAGGGAAGCCTGCCACTCTGCACGCTGGGTTCCAACACTCAAGTCCACGTCGAAGTTGTAGCTCAGACTGAGGAACCCAAGACCCTGAGAGGTTTAGGGACACACTAGGGGCGCTCAGCTTCATAGGACGGCTGACCTCCTCATTCTCAGCTCAAGGCTTCTCCCCACGCAGACTCCACTGGGCCCAGTGCCCTTCAAGTCGGGGCTCACACTCTAGGATCCTGATCGGCCGCACTCGCTCTGAAGTTGTCCTTCCCACACCCAGTGCGTAATATCCTACATGCACTTGGCACTTGTAATATCCCTCCACTCCCACTCGCCCACGCAGAGGATAAGCCTTCCCTCCCTCCCTTTGTTTTTTAAAAGTATTGAAAAGTAACTCACTCGTACAGAAGAGTTGCAAGAACAATAGAATTCCTATAGACCCTTGATTCAGATTCCCTGAGTTAATGTTGATCGCATGCACTCTACCAGTGTGTGTGTGTGTGTGTGTGTGTGGATGATGGATAGATTTATAGATGGTCATTAGATCGATGGGTAAGAAGACAGACACATACATTTAGATATGTGCTGATAAAAATATAGCTGCATACACACACACACACACACACACACTATTATTAGTTTTTCTGAGTCGTTTGAGTGGGTTCCAGATAGAAGCTCCTTTACCCACATGGATGTCAATGTACGGTTCCTAGAAATAAAGACCTTCCCGATACCATCACAGAACAGATGACCAAAACCAGGAGCGCAGCACGTATATGGAACCGAGGTCCACCCCGTAGACCTTGCTCAGATGTCACAGTTTTGTCTATGTCGTTGCTTTATGGCAGAATAAACTTAGGTCTTGGGGTCCAAGATCAAGCCTAGAATCCCTCATTTCATTTAACTGTTCTGTCTGTGAGCATCCCGTAGTCAAGAACAATTTGTTTCTCTGCCCCTCGTGAATTTGCCATTCACGAAGAGCGTGGACCAGGTATTCTGTAGGCTGGCCAGGCCCTCTGACTCGAGTTTGCCTGTCGTTCCTAGAGATTGGTCCCGGTGATGCATTTCTGATGCGAAGGCCTCAGGGGGACGTGTGTCTTCCACGGTGCAGGGGAGGCACAGCAGCCAGAACCAAGGCTGCCGGGGGTAGCTGATGGCTGTGTTTAGGTGCCATCTGCCGCATCTCTCCACCGGGGAGCTACTCCTTATCACTCTTTTAATTAGTAAGCATACTTTTAAATTTTTATTCATTTATTTCTTTGTTTAAAAGGGAGAAAGAAAGACACAGAATCTTCCATCCACTGCTCTATTCCACAAATGCCCACAGCAGCTGAGGCTAGACCAGGCCAGCCACTCCGTTAGGTCCCCCACGTGGGCTGCAGAGACCCAAGAATTTGGGTGTCCACCTGCGGCCTCCCGGGAGTATTAGCTGGAAGCTGGAGCAGAGGAAGCAGGACTAAGGGCGCCTGGCGCTACCTTAACTCGTGGTGTGACGATGCCCATCCCAAGCCATCTTTTGTCAAAACTGATTGAGGCTGGGGCTGGCACCGTGGCACAGTGGGTTGATCCTCCGCCTGCGGCACCAGCTTCTCATATGGGCGCTGGTTCTAGTCCTGGTTGCTCCTCTTCCAATCCAGCTCTCTGCTATGGCCTGGGAAATCAGTGGAAGATGGCCCAAGTGCTTGGGCCCCTGCACCCGTGTGGGAGACCTGGAAGAAGATCCTGGCTCCTGGCTTCAGATCTGTGCAGCTCTGTCCGTTGTGGCCATTTGGGGAGTGAACCAGTGGAAGGAAGACCTCTCTCTCTGTCTCTCCTTCATCTCTGTCTGAAACTCTCAAATAATAAATAAAAACTTTAAAAAATAAATAAATAAAATCAACTGATGGCATGCACATAGCTGTGTTCCCCCCACTCTGGTGCTTGCTGGCTCTTGCCTGGGTCAGTCACGCCTATGACACTTGCCAAGTGGTCGTTCTCTAACTGTTTTTTCTTGCTTCATCTTATTCTCTATTCACTCTCTTGCTCTCATGTACACATTCGTTGATGTTGGTGTAGTCTCAGGGATCCATCCTTACGCAGTGGGTTGCCTTCTTTCATTCTCTCTCGCACGCACACACACACACACACACGCACACACACATGCACACACATACACACATGCACATACACGTGCACACACAAATGCACACACATACACGCACACACATATACACACATGCACACACATGTACACACATACACGCGCAAACACACAAATACACACATGCACACGCATGTACACACATGCACACACACATAAACACACATGCACACACACACATGCACACGCTCACTCAGAGAATACAAATACTGCGCAAGTGGCGTGAGGGCAGGGTCAAAGCCACACAATGAGTTTGCAAGTCTGACCTCCAGAAGAGAACTGCTGAGCGCAGGCCGGGGAGGCCGGAGCGTGCAGGCTGCTAAAAGGCCCTGTGATGGGGCTCACTGTCGCTCCTGCCCTCAGCAGAGAGGCTTCATATCTGCTTCTTGGACAAACAGATCAATACAAGCTTTTTAACATCTTCAATGAGAGGCTCATTAATGCTCTCTGGGTGTCCTCCCGCGGCCGGGCTGACCTGGGAGGAGGGGGGAACTGAACCGCCGACACATAATTATCCCTGGGATAACACTTCAGATCAGCTCCTGGCAGAATGTGAATTGTTTTCTTAATTATCCAGGACAGCAGCGAGGAGCGTGCCGACTGACGGAAAATGCCTGGCGATGTCTCGGCCGCGGCGGCTCAGGCCTGTGCGTCGGGGTAAAGTCTCACAGACCCAAGTGTTGGGCTTCTCCTCCTCACACCCTCCATTCTCCCAGTCGCTTTCTGAGGCTCTGGGGCTGGCGCCGTAAAGAGGGCAAAAGCTTCGGTGTATCAAGGAGGCCAGCGTGGAGAAGGAAGCTGCAGACCGCCCATCACTTCAGGTGGTGGGAGCCCCGGCAGGTAGCCCTAGGCCCACGCCATGAGCTCAGCTCACAGAATGGCTTTGGCCACTTGACATCAGCTTTTCCTGATGCTGGAACAACCGGCACTGCTGCGTGTGTTACGAGGATCCTGGGGGACCTCGCACTCTATGAAACCTCGCCTGAGAGCAGTTCCGTTGAGAGTTACAGCACATGACTGTCTGTTTTGCCCGAAAAAAGTTTATTCTTTTCGGACTACAGAAATCTTCAGGGTTCGGCACTGTGGTGTAGTAGGCTAAGCCTCCGCCTGTGGCACCGGCATCCCATATGGGCACCAGTTCAAGTCCCAGCTGCTCCTCTTCCAATCCAGCTCTCTGCTATGGCCTGGGAAAGCAGCAGAAGATGGTCCAGGTCCTTGGGACCCTGCACCCATGTGGGAGACCCAGAGGAAGCTCCTGGCTCCTGGGTTCAGATCAGCCCAGCTCCAGTCTTTACAGCCATCTGGGGAGTGAACCAGCAGATGGAAGACCTCTCTCTATCTCTCCCTCTTTGTCTGTAACTCTATCTCCCAAATAAATAATAATAATAATAGAAACTTAAAAAAAAGAATCCTTAACAACTTTTTGACCCCGCTACCAGGAAGCTCAAGGCAAGATTGCAAATTCAACTTGATTTGGGTGGGGCCTTACCCCTGTGTGTCTACAGTCGTGGTACTTTGGAGAGATTTCTGCTCCCGCTGTGAGGCACAGGGTGTTTTCCTCCTTCAGAGACTGGGGCGATTGTGCAGCCGGCGTCGGAGCGAACTCTAGAAGCCCAAGCCCACACTGAGTAAAACGTGCCTCCCTGGCTCTCCAAAAACCCACTCTTTACCCAGGTGTGGCCTGACGCAGAGGGCGGCACACTGTCTGCGAAGAACAGGAGAGTGGGGGTGAGCGGTCGTCCTCTGAGTTAAGACACCACTTGAACACTCGAATCCCGCGGAAGGGCCTGGGTTTGAGCCCCAGCTCTGCTCCGGTTCCAGCTCCCTGCTAATGTGTGCCCGGGGCGGGCAGCAGGCGAAGGCCCAAGTAGCAGATGATTTCTGTCACCCACACGGAAATCCTAGATTGAGCTCCGTGCTCCTGGTTGAACCTGGTCCAGTGCCAGCAATTGCAGACATTGAGGGAGTGAACCAGCGGATGGGAACGAACTCTTTCTCTCTCTCTTTCTCTCTCTTTGCCTCTTAAGTAAAATAAATAAAGAAATAAATAAATAATGATGTAAAACGCCTGCACAGTAAACGCCTCAGGCTCTCCTGTTCTCTGGGAGAACAGACAGCTGCGAATGAGCGCGACTGCACTTCCTGTACCCACACCAACCCCATCAATACAACCAAGCTCTACACATGGACGCTGAGGTCTGAATTTCATATCATTTTATGCAGCATAAAATATTATTGTTTTGATTCTTTATGAACCCTAAAATGTAAGTACCGTCCGCAGCTTGTGGGGCCCCGCATTAGGCTGAGCACTGGAGCTTGTCCCCAGGCCACCGTATGACAATCGTGGAGGTACGTGGAGTGGAAAGAAGAGCTCCACGCCCCCGGGAATGAGCTGTCTCTTCAGGGGGCAGCAGATGATTAATTGCTGAGCTAAGCAGAACTACAATCAAATCAAAAATTTCTCTTTGTAGCACGTGGTTTTGAGAGCACAAGCAAGACTGAGACCAACCAGGTTCACTCGGACAGAGCGCACGATTGCACAGGGACTGCCACCTGTGGACACCGCCTGAGAAAACTGGTTTTCCATGTTGGTGTTATAATCCCATCTACAAAAAGGCTCCTCTTGCAACCATTGTCATTGTTGACCAGATGTCCTTAACTAAATTCAAATCGGACCGACGAGTGAGGAATCAACAGGAAGTCCTCTTCCATCTCCGTTTACTTTCCACTTTCAGTGAGAAAATGTGAATCACCACTATTGCCATGCCTGTCATTCATAGCTTCACCACAACCACGCCACCAGTGCCACCGTCACCACCATGACTGCACCTGTCATTGCCAAATTCACATCACGTCTACCAGCGGCATCATCACCACCACCACTGTATCCGTAACGAGAGACCACCATCTCACCATCACCACAGCCATCAGCATCCTGTCACTAACATCGTCACCTCAACCACCACCATCGCAGCTACCACGTGAGCACCACTAGCACCACTGTCACCATCACCACCATGAAATCAGTTGTCACCACCACCATCACCACCATCAACATAATCACCACTATAGCCAACACTTCCTGTACCAACCAACACCATCAATACAACCACCAGTCATCACTGTCACAGTTACTGTCAATGAACTAACCACTGCCACTATCACCATCAACACCACCAACAATACTACCAACACCAACACAACAGTGCCAGTCAACACCATCAGTAGTGACACAACACTATCATCATGACACCCGTCGCCCCATAACCACCAAGTCATCTGCCACCATCACCACCACCACCCCACCATCAGCATCTTCCTGTACCAAGACCAACTCCATCAATACAACCTGAAACACCAGCATCACCACCAGCATCACAACCACCACCATCATTTCTAGGCCATTAACACAATCTTCTCCGTCTACACAAGCGATTGACAGAGAAAGGTGACTGAGGATCTGCTTAGCACCAGTCCCAGGTCTGCGTGGCTCCTCCTCTCACTCCTCTCCTCACGTATGACCAGGTCCAGGAGCACAGTGGCCACTTTCGTCTTCGCTGATTCTTAAAAATGAAAATGTGGGCCGGCACCGCGGCTCACTAGGCTAATCCTCCACCTGCGGCGCCGGCACACCGGGTTCTAATCCCGGTTGGGGCGCCGGATTCTGTCCCGGTTGCCCCCCTTCCAGGCCAGCTCTCTGCTGTGGCCAGGGAGTGCAGTGGAGGATGGCCCAAGTGCTTGGGCCCTGCACCCCATGGGAGACCAGGAGAAGCACCTGGCTCCTGCCTTCGGATCAGCGCGGTGCGCTGGCCGCAGCGCGCCAGCTGCGGTGGCCATTGGAGGGTGAACCAACGGCAAAGGAAGACCTTTCTCTCTGTCTCTCTCTCTCACTGTCCACTCTGCCTGTCAAAAAAAAATAAAAAATGAAAATGCGAGTAAGGAGCCCCAAAAGGACGTTTCTTAGATCCTTATTCATAATAATGAAAATTTCACCAACACTAAGAGCAAATAATTCTAAAACATCAGGCAAACTTGAAACATGATGGAAGAGACAGGAGTGCACCTATTTAAAATGTTTAGCAAGAGATTTGACATTGAAGAATGAATATTGTACGGTGTTATTTAAAATATACACAATATATGCATGATGGCTTCATTTATGGAAAAAATATAGAATAAAACACACACCAAAAATGCTAACAGCACTTTCAACTAGACGATTTATTTATGGGAAATTGTAATTTTTGTCTTATACTTGTCTGCATTTTCTAATTTTTCTCTGATGATAAAATGCTACATAAGTAGAAAGAAATATTTTGGAAAAAGAGGTAAGACAGCATCTTCCAGCTTTCAAAGCACACTTTCTAGTCGGCTCATCTGAGAAGTGTTTCTTTCCTGGACCCTGCTTTGCTCTTGGGACCCATTTGACACCCGTTGGGCACATTTTCCATCCTCACATCAACCTTTTATTATTTTTTAAAGATTTATTTATTTATTTGAAAGCCAGAATTACACAGAGAGGAGAGGCAGAGAGAGAGAGAGGTCTTCCAACCACTGGTTCACTCCCCAGTTGGCTGCAACGGACGGGGTTGCGCTGATCCCAAGCCAGGAGCCAGGAGCTTCTTCTGGGTCTCCCACACAGGTGCAGGGGCCCAAGCACTTGGGCCATCTTCTGCTGCTTTCCCAGGCCACAGCAGAGAGCTGGATGGGAAGTGGAGCAGCCGGGTCTCAGACCGGCGCCCATATGGGACGCCGGCGCCTCAGGCAGAGGCTTTACCTGCTATGCCACAGCTCTGGCCCCAACCTTTTATTTTTGCATATATTTGCACATCCACTCAGGCACATTCTGACCTGCTACACATTGTAAACTTCAGAAGCGTCCTCCCTCCTCCCCTTTCTCCCTCCCTCTCTCCTCCCCTTTCTCCCTCCCTCTCTCCTCCCCTTTCTCCCTCCCTCCCTCCTCCCCTTTCTCCCTCCCTCTCTTCCTCCCTCTTACCTTCTTTCTACCAACATTTGCTGGGCTCCTGTTATAAACCGAGCACACAGGTGTCCCCCGCTCCTGGAGTGTCTAGACTCCACACACAGTCTGGAGGGGGAGAGGACACTAAGTGAGACACCAGGACAGGAAGGTGCGGCTGCCATGCGGTTTTGTGAGTGCCTGGGACACTCCGCCTCACCGCAGCCCGTACACAGGCCCCAGCTGGAGGCGTGGCCTGTGGTGAGCCTGCACCCTGCTCATCCGCACCCGGCTTGGGTCTCACAGGGACCCCCAGGAGAACACCCATTCCTTCTTCCACAGATGCCGCTCGGGGGGCAGGGCTGCAGGGCTCGGGCACACACACCTGCCCACGTCCGCCAGCTGCTAGGCCAGCGCCCACCTCAGGGCCCAGGCAGGCCACTTCCCTGCCTGCTGGTGGCCTGCGAGGCAAGCGTTGCCCAAGTCCATCTATATGGTGTTGATCACGGGGCTCCCTAGAACGCAAGGGGAGGCCCCGGCTATGTGCAGGGTGTGCCTTTGCCCTGTTGTAAATCCACCTGCCCTATTCTCTCTGACAGCAAAAACGAGAAGCAAAACAACAAACAAGGGCCAGCGCCGCGGTTCACTAGCCTAATCCTCCACCTGCGGCGCCGCACACCAGGTTCTAGTCCCGGTCAGGGCGCCGGATTCTGTTCCGGTTGCCCCTCTTCCAGGCCAGCTCTCTGCTGTGGCCCGGGAAGGCAGTGGAGGATGGCCCAAGTGCTTGGGCCCTGCACCCCATGGGAGACCAGGAGAAGCACCTGGCTCCTGCCTTCAGATCAGTGCCGTGCGCTGGCCGGGGCAGCCACTGGGGGGTGAACCAATGGTAAAGGAAGACCTTTCTCTCTGTCTCTCTCTCACTGTCCACTCTGCCTGTCAAAACAAACAAACAAACAAACAAACAAAACCTTCTTCTCCCTTGCCTCGGACAAGCAGAATGGAAACAACGCGGTCCGGCTTAGCCGGGACACCGGGTCCATTCTTCAAGACTTCAGTTTCACTCCTGTGCAGTTCATTCTCTAAAAAAATCGCAGATCATTAAGACTGTTCCTAGCCTTTGCCTGCATTCCTGATGAAACACTGTGTTTCTGCTTTTCACTTGTTAAACTCGATTTATCAGAGTTCTAAGCCTTTGACTAAAATGTTATCTCAGGAATAAAAAATAAATTTTAAAAAGTCATCACAAAGTAGTAGTGATTGCATTGGCTTATTTACCAATATTCTAACTCATCGACAAGGTGTCTTGGGAAAGTTTGTAAAACTGTCCCTAGAATAGCAAAATAAGGGTTAGTTTTAAACAATTAGGGAAATTAGGAAATACTGCAGGAGTAAGGGCTGAAAACAAGGCCCTGAGTCCTTCGTGGAAGCCAGAGACACGGCTGACGCTGGGTTTCCCGGGGCGGAAGCGTGGTCATAGGCCCAAGCAGACACCCACTGCAGGGCGCAACCACCCACTGCAGGCCCTGCCCATTTGTAGTGGATTGGAAGGAACAGAACACATCGTTTTAGCTTCAAACGTATCCATTCAATTGTCTTTGCCATTCCAATAAACCCAAAGGTAACAAAGAAATCTTTTAAAAGATTTATTTATTTGAAAGAGTTACGAAGAGAGATTGGGGGGGGTGGGGCAGTTAGAGAAGCTTCCATCCGCTGGTTCACTCCTCAGATGGCTGCAACACCCAGGGCTGGACCAGGCTGCCGCCACGAGCCAAGAGCTCCATCCGGGTCTCCCATGTGGATGGCCGAGACCCAAGCATGCGGGCCATCCTCTGCTGCTTTCCCAGGCCATTAGCAAGGACCTGGTTAGGGAGTGAGGTGTTTAAGGGCTGGGACATTTCTATCAAGTTGAGGACAGTAGGATGCACCACACTATTGCCTGAATGCCTGCTGTGTGCTGGTCTCCTGGGGAACTCAGGACCCAGGGTCCCAGAAGCCGCAGGGTGGTGCTCACTGGCAGTTGGCACAGACGCTCAGAGAAGGAGGCACCCTCAGGCTCAGATGTTTTCCCTCGCATTGTGGAGATAAGATGCCATGAAAGCAGAGAGGCCGATGGGCTGGCCCAGCCACGCAGCCCTAAGCACCACGCAGCCCCTCAAAGGACGGGCAGGCGTCTGCCCCTCAGCCTCTGCTCTTGGTTCCCCGCCTGGTGCCTAGAACTGTTCTGCGCATTCCGCATTAGTCCACTGGCCTCCTCCCCAGGCCGGCTGGACAGTGAGGCTGGGAAGCTTGAGACGAGGTTCCGACCACTCCAGTTGCAGAGGCTGGGGCAGCCGGCTGACCCCGGCGGGTGTTGGCTCCCTGTCCGCAGGTTCAGAATTGGGAAGAGTCACTCCCAGGGTCCAGGGCTCTTATATTCCCTGTCTTTTCTTCCTGCTACCCAAAGACTCTTGAGTGCAGAGGAAGGACCAGCACATCGCAGGGTGAGTGGGGAGCCCAGGCCCTGGCAGCAGACCAAGGCGAGAACAGCTCCCATCTTCCCGACTCTGTTTCCCCCGGGGAAGACATTCTCTCATGTCCAGAACACAGGGCTGTGCTGAGAACACATTTTCCAGCTTCCTCTCCCCCTCCTCTGTGGGCTCCGGCAGTCCAGGTCCCGTCCTGGGGACACAAGGTTTCAGGAGGCGGCAGCCCCTGGCGATTGATCCGGTATCAGTTCACCAGCCCGGCTTACACCCACATTTTGGAACACTCGCCGTTAGCTGGGAATGGAGCTGAGACCTTGTCTCAGGCTGGGTTCTTACAACGCAGAGGCTGGAGTTTGGGATCAACGTATTTCCGAGGGCTCAGCACCTGAGACGGTGGATGGGGGAGACAGGTGAGAAGCAGCCGAAGCTGGGCTCCTTTTGGTCAGCGGAGCCACAGCCAGCTCAGCTTTAGGGGAGCACTGGCCTCCTGGGAGCAGGACGCGCCCCATCTGGCCAACGGCCAGGCCCAGGGGCCTCGGTCTCCCCCAGTCCCCACATGCGAGCTGTCTTTGCAGAGGTGAGGATGTGGCTCTTAGATACGGGAACTTTATCCTGATCCCTTCCCACCCAGGGTATCAGAGCCACCTGTCTCCTCATCTGCTACAGATCTTTTCATTTTTATTCCATTTCTGCCACAACCCTAGGAGGTAATTAATACTCTTCTCATTTGAAAAAAAAAAAACTATTTTTATTTATCTGAAAAGCAGAAAGAGACAGAAAGACGGAGCGCACGCCTCCATCCACCTGTTCACCCATCGCTGGTTCACCTAGCGACAGCTGGGGCTGAACCAGGACAAAACCAGGAGCCAAGGATTCAGTTCAGGTCTCCCATGTGAGTGGCAAGGATCTCAAGTGAGCTGCGGCCTCCCAGGGTGTGCAGTAGCAGGAAGCTAGAGTTGGGAGATTAGGGCTGGAACGCTGCCATGCCAAATGGGGTCTCACCCATTGCACCAGACGCCTGCCAGCATCCCCACTTTATAGATGGGAGGATAGTGTCGGGGTCCACAGCGCATCTGGTCACAGAGAGCAGGTGGCAAACGAACTCTTGACTCGAGGTCCGTCTCCAACAGGCGCACCTGCCCGGGGTCGGGGCGGGGGAGGGGGGGTCCCGGGCGTCCCCCTCCCTCTGCACTGGTCTGGGCTCACTTTGGAAGTAGCTGGTCTCAGTCATCAGGAGCTTCTGCATAGCCCAGTTCCTTCCCTCCCAGGGGGCCGTCTTCACAGGGAAGCCCCAGATGCCCGGGAGAGGCTCCCTGGGCCTCGCTGGAGGGGGTCGGGTGGAGCAGAGAGAACAACTTGTAACAGATTTCCCCAATGACCCGGCTCTCTCCTCGTACAAATTCCCCCAAACCTGTCCCTCAGCTCCCCCTCCTGGGCTCACAAAAGGCTTGTGTGCCTTCTGTCCCCTCCCCCCAGGAGGAGGAGGAGACATCCCTGCCCCTGGGCCCCAGTCCCCTGTTGGTCTGAGGACTCTGCAAGGGCCCCCCTCCCCAGGCCTCTCTGGAGACAGGGGATTGGGTCTGGCGGGATGTGGGGTGAATCCAGGTGGGTATTTTGGTGAAATCTAGGCAAATTGCTTTACGGAGCTGGTGGGTCGTGCCCAGGAGACACCTGTGCCTGGCTCTGTGAGCCTCCATGGGTAACCAGCGCAGCTCACCACCGCCCCTGAGTGTTCCTCCAAGCACCTGCTTTGCACCAACCTTGTCAAGGTGAGAGCTTGGGGTGGGAACCAACGTGTCCAGCTGTCACAGCACACACCCTGTGGCATCGTAGGATGAAAGTAAGGCAGCCAGCACCTGATCGGGGCAGAAATTTTAATCTCAGCACTTTGTGTCCGACATTGGGCGGGGGCAGCCCATGGGCCCCAGCCACCCCTTGGCTCTCCAAGTGCATGCAGCCAGCAGCTGCCATCCCCCGAGCTGCCTTTTTTTATTATTATTTTTACTTCGGGGAGGGGGTAGGAAAAAAGCTGTGCTATTTTTGTCGCATGTTCAAAGCTGTTTTAGTGCAAGAATTTAATTATACGTATTTTCATCATTTCTCCTGCTCTGACACGCTAATTAAGGACGCTCTAATTCAGTTTCCGCAGCACCGTCGGCTCACCCTGTAAAAACATTTTACCATTTTTGTACAAATAAAAAACGAAAAGGTAAAGGTAGCGACGCACGTGCTTGTCATCCCACTCGCACCCCTCACTCTGCCACCCTCCTCTTTGTCACCCTAAACTTAGGCTCCTCGTTGTTTTATAGACAAAGGGACAGCATCTGCCCCAGCCCCTGCGCCGGCCCAAAGGGAGCCAACTCCTAAACCTGCCTTCCAGTGTGGCCCTCCGTCCATCCCCATGCGGGCGAGCACAGGAGGCGGGGCGTGCCATGTGACAGGAGCGTGTCACGGGGTCGTCAGTCCACCCTGGCAGGGGGCGGGCATGCCACGTGACCGGACTGCCCCACGTGACAATGTGACCCTGACTAAAGGGCTCGGCTCTGATTCCTCCCCCAGCCTTTCTTCCCCCAGGCTGTCAGGAGTATCCGGGCCACGCCACGATGGGTGGGAGAGCCCCAGGCAGCCCCACCCAAAGGCCGCCCCTTCCCTTAGCTCTCTGGTCCCCCTCCCCTCAGTCCTTCCTCCGGTCCCTGCTCCCAGGCACCCCATCTGCAGGCTGCTGGCTACAGGTCCAGGATGTGCCCTTTGACACAGGAACACACACTTCCCGGCTGGAGGTCCCACAAAGCCACAGCGGTCGCCCCCTGCTGGGGGGGGCAGGGAGAGGCACAGCCTGGTCTTGAGAAGCCTTGGGGAGGGCACAGACTGCTCCCTCTGCAGCCCCTCCCCCAGGGCTGAGCACCTGCGGGCAGCAGGGAGATCTGGGAAAAGGAGAGCGGTGGCTCCTGTTCCCCTCCAGAGGCCAGGAGTAGCGCCAGGGAAAGCCCATGAGGAAGTGACACTGGCATGACAAGACAGAGCAAGGAGAGAGACAGACAGACAGACCCGGGAGAAAGGGCACGGCTCCAGGTTCCTCATGGAGGACGGTGGGCTGGTGACGCCGGCACCCTGTGTCAGGGCGCCTGTGTGAGTCCCGGCTGCTCTGCTTCTGATCCAGCTCCCTGCTAGCGGCCTGGGAAGGCAGCAGGTGATGGCCCAAGCGCTTGTACCCCTGCCACCCACTTGGGAGAAACAGACGGAGTTCCAGGCTCCTGGCTTCAGCCCGGCCCAGCCCCAGCCGTTGCAGCCATTTGGGGAGTGAACCAGCAGATGGAAGACCTCTGTTTCTGTCTCTTTGTCACCCTGCCTTTCAAATATATAAAATAAATCCCAATAAATTAGGAATAATTTTTAAAGGGCACAAGGATGTTCACGACGCTGTGCTAACACCATGCCCTGGACTGTTTATTCTGAAAGGGGGAATCTGCTCTGGATTTTACTGCGGTTGCTAAAAATGCATTTCCTAGGTGGAATTGTGTATTAAAAGCACAGGGACACAGAGAAGAAGGTCCTCTGTGGAACTGGGGTGAGGGACAGGGAAGCCCCGCACTGCGGTCCCCCATCTGGGGGGCTCCTGCCTTCCATGTCCTCCTGGCCCACACACGTACCTGCTGCGTCCACACAGCCACTGCCTCTCCTTCTCACGTGACTTTGGCGCCTTGCCCTGAGGCATCTGCCCACCAGACCACCCGTGACCGTGAGTGACTGAGTGGTGAGGGAGCCTGCAGGCCAGTGGACAGCTTTGGGGATGCCCACCAGCACCTGTGGCTCAGACCAGGCAAAGCCAAGCTGCTCCTGGAATTCTGCCTGGCATTGCCCCTGCCCCAGTGGAGTCCCCCCGGCTCTCCTTGGGCACACATTCCTCGTGACCCATCTCCAGCCTCTTCTCTTCAATAATGTGTTTATTTTCACTCTGTCTGAAAGGCAGAGAGGCACACACAGAGAATCTCCATCTGCCACTTCAGTCCTCAAATGTCTGCAGCAGCTGGGGCTGGGTCAGGTCAAGGTCAAAGCCACCAGCCCAGAACTCAATCAGAGGCTCCCCTGGAGGTGGCAGGGCCCCAAGTCCTTGAGCCATCACCTGCTGCCTCCCAGGGTGCACATGAGCAGGAAGCCGGGTGGGAAGCCGATCAGGAACTCCAGTACAGGGTGTGGACGCCCCGAGCAGTGCAGGGACCGAACTGCACTTGACACATGCAGCCCCAGCTCGAGGCGGCCCCTCTGCCACCTTCCTTGTGGACGGGTCTCACCTCTGCTTGGCACTGGTCTCATGAATCTAGGTGCTGGCATTTACAAGCGACCCTTCCATTCCCCCGTGTCAGCATTGCCCTCTCTGAGGAGCTGACCAGGGCGCCAGCGGCTGTCAGGACCCACCAGGAAGCAAGCCAGGACAGGGGGGTCCTTGCAGCTGGAGGCTGAATCCGCCCACACGGAGAGGAACCCTGGATGTTCTAAGCACCTGTGACGTCTATACCACTCCTCTCTGTGGTTCTGTTAGCTTCAGCAGCCATGCTTCTCTGTCCCATGTGGCCACCACAAACTGTTGGGCACTAGAACCAGATCTGCCCAAGGGGTCAGCCCTCAGGCTGGCCAGCGCGAGATGAGCTCATGAGATCCCTGCAGGATTAGTGTCCCCAACCTGGACAGAACCTGAATGAACGAGCCAGGACCCCCTCTCTGCAGCTGGCGGAGCCCCAGCTTCCTGCTCACGCACACGCTGGGGGCAGCAGGTGACGGCACAAGGAGTTGAGCCCCTGCCACCCGCATGGGAGATCCAGACAGAGCTCCGGGCTCCCGGCTTCCATCTGGCCACGTCGTGGCTGTTGTGGTCATTTGGGGGAGTGACCCAGCAGAGGGGAGCTCTGTCTTTCCACCTTTCAGATAAGTAGTTTTTTTTTTTTTTTTTTTTTTTTTTTTTTAAATAGAGCCAGAAGTTTTATCCAGAGTTGGGAGAGATGAAGTGGAACATGGAACCTGTAGAGAAAGATCGAGGTAGCACGAGGTAGCAACTGGACTCAGACTCTGGTGCCACGTTTAACACGGACACCTGTGGGAACGGCCACCTGCCCTGGGGTGCCTAGAGCCTCCTGGCCTGTTAATGGCCTCAGAAGTACAAGACTTACACCGACCCCAAGGCTGGAACATCCCCGACCCCCCTGAGTTTGGAGAGAAGCTGTTGCTGGTGGCCCTTGGCTTATGCCCAAACCAGGAGAGAGGCAAACAGTGCCCCAGTCCGCACCTGCAGGCGTCTTGACCCCACGAGACTTCCCGAACAGACGGACTCGAAGCCGCAATGAAGTCTGAGCTGCTGATCGCAAGCCTGGCTCGGCCGCTCCGGAGCAGCAGTGCCGGCGCGGCTGCCGGAACGCCGTATAAACGGGGATTAGGGAGTCTCGCTGCCTTCGGCCGCGGCAGCTCCGTGTGACTATTAAAAGGGACGGATTAATATCAGGTTTCGGGGATCTGGCTGCTCGCTGAGACTGCTTAATTATCCAGATAAGTGGTCGGCATCGGAGCGCGAGGGGCTGCATAAATCTCAGAGCGATCTTTTTTTTCCTTTTTCCCTCTCTTTCTTTCTTTCTTTCTTTCTTTCTTTCTTTCTTTCTTTCTTTCTTTCTTTCTTTCTTTCTTTCTTTCTTTCTTTCTTTCTTTCCCTTCCTTCCTTCCTTCCTTCCTTCCTTCCTTCCTTCCTTCCTTCCTTCCTTCCTTCCTTCTTTCTTTCTTTCTTTCCTTCCTTCCTTCCTTCTTTCTTTCTGGAAAGAAAGCACTTATGTGAAGTGTCACCGAGATTAAACTTTGGACACAGATGCCAGCCTTGGCTGTGTGGGTTTTGGGGGCTGTCCTTAGGCCCATCAGAGGAGGGCAAGTTTGCTGTGGCCCCGGGAGGTGACTGGCCGCCCGCTCCGCCCCCACCCCCGTGTCCCGTGTGCCCTGGGATCCAGAGCCTCCCTCTGTTCTGAGGGCCCCCGCGCCCACTGATGGGAGTGGGAAGTGGGCGGCTCACATCGCAGGCCGGAAGCATCTGCTCTCCCAGCTCGGGAGGGGGGCGCGGGGGTGCCCAGGGCAGACTCCTGGGCGGGGGAGCCCGCCCCTGCGCCTCCAGCCTTCTGCTTGCCTGGTAATTCAATCTTGTGCAGGCTCCTTTTCCGTCTTCTCCTTGAGCCCCTGCGATTACCCCCGTCACCCTGATCAGTGCTGTCTGGCTCAGCGGCACCCACCTGAGGCTGGGATTAAGGATCAAAGGCCACAGGGCCGGGTGGGGCTGCCTGGCTGCCCCTTCCCCTGCCTGTAAACACCACGCGGCTCTCCTCCTCTGCCCACCTGCTCTTTCTCCTAATGAGGCCGTAACTGTCAGGCACCGACGGGGGCTGCTGCTTCCTGCCCCCAGAGAAGGCCTGGGCGCCCCTTAGCACTGCGCTCAGACCCTGACCTGCTGCTCTCTGCACAGCCATCGCCCCCGCGCAGCCCGAAGCCCCGCACAGCACCTGCCAGCCCCCAGGGCCCAGCGCACCAGGCCGCTTCTCCCCACTGGGCAGGGGCCTCCAGGGGCTTGTTCCCTGACTTCACGACGTCACGTCTGAGCCGCCCATGTTCTAGAACTTCACTGCGCATCGGGCTGGCTGGGAGGGATTGAACAGGAGCTGCACAGCGCGCCCCCCCCCCCGGGGGGGGGGGTTCCATTCAGCCGGTCCAGGGTGGAGTGTGGCGTCCGGGAAGGTCTGGGGGACAGCGTGAGCCATCACAGCGGGGCCGGCCCAGCCGACTGCTCAGCCCTGCCGCGCACACAGCCACGCTCCTCTAACCCTGGCGCCTCCCGGCCGCGGCGTCCCCTCTCGCTTCACTGGCAAGTAAGCAGAGGCCTGCAGGATGCCAGGGCCACAGCGAGGGGTGGCCAAGGACGCGGCATCTCGAGGGACCCTCAGGAGGGGCAGGGGGCAGGAGGGAGACGGAAACCGCAGGGGAGCGGAGGAAGGGGGACGAGGAAGAATTCACCCGGGTTCTGTGGTCCCCCGGCCTTTGCTGAGTGTCGGCCCGTGTTCTGGCTGCATGGGGCGTGGCCACGTGTCCGCCGGGACTGTGCGCCTGCTCCCTCGGCATCTCTCAGAGCGCCGGGGGCCAGCGCGCGGTGTTTCCCGAAAATACCCTGAGGAAGAGGAGAGAACGGTGCAAGGGCTTTGGTAGTGCGCAAACCATCTGCGCGCGTCGCGGATTTATTTAAATTAAAGAGATTAATGCATTATTATTTATTCAAAAAATTATTGATTTATTAATTATTAATATTCATTTATTTATTAAAGAGGTTAATTTAAATTAAGATATTTATTTAAATCTCTTATCTGAAAGTGGAAGCTGGAACTCAGGTCCAGACCCAGCTCCGTGCTCGCTCTAGCGCCGCTTCCCACGCGAGTTCTTATTTTTTTCTTTTTTCTCATGTGGTTCTCTCCAGATCAGTGAGTTCGGCCAACAGTCACTGCGGGCCCACTGTGTGTGAGGCACTGTTCTGTCTGGATGCTCGGTGCTGCGAGTATCCTGGGAAGGAAAATACAGTGAGCCCCGAGAGCGTGAGGTGACGGTGCTGGGGGCTTGGCGGGGTCAGGAGCTGCTGGGGAATGCGGTGATCCACACAGGGCCGGGAGGAAGAACGTTCTCGACCCACGGAGCAACACACGCAGGCCTTCCCAGGTCGGGCAAACCTCGTGGGGACCGAAGACGGGGTGCTCGACTGTGGACAGTTGTGTCCCCCAGGAGGAGAATTGGCACTGCCTGGTGTTAGTGACGCGGTCTGCTGCGTAGAGGCCGCCCTGTGTTGCACACAACGCCCTCATAACAGAATCGCCCAGCCTCAAACGCCAGCAGCACTCCCTTAGGGACAGTGTGGCTGAGCGGTGTCCTGTTGGCCTGCTGTCACCAAACACTTGAGCCACGCCACTAGATCAGGAAGCGAGTTCTATCTTGGCTCCCAGCTCTGGAGGGGCTGGGTCCAAAGAGTGTGACGCAGGCTCTTTGAGGGTCCCCTGGGCAGTGTCAGGACACAGCAGGGGCAGGCGTGTCCGTGTGGTTTTCTCCAGGGAGCCACCAGGATTCCATCATGAGGACTGGGGTGGGGGGCCTCATCTAATCCAATCACTCTGCCAAAGTCCCGCCTCTAAACAGCACCCTCGGGTTGAGTGTTCACCTCTGAATACTGATAGCCTGAGACTGGGGATAAAGCCCCAGCACGAGTTCAGAAAAACAAACAATATTGACACCACAGCAGGTGGACCCTGCAGGGCCTTGGCAGTGGCACGGCTGGGGGCTGGGTCACCAAGAGGAGGAGCTATTAACACGAAGACCCGGGCCAGCGCCATAGCTCACTAGGCTAATCCTCCGCCTTGCGGCGCCGGCACACCGGGTTCTAGTCCCAGTCGGGGCGCCAGATTCTGCTCCGGTTGCCCCTCTTCCAGTCCAGCTCTCTGCTGTGGCCCGAGAGTGCAGTGGAGGATGGCCCAAGTGCTTGGGCCCTGCACCCCATGGGAGACCAGGAGAACCACCTGGCTCCTGCCATCGGATCAGCGTGGTGCGCCGGCCGCAGCGTGCCGGCCGTGGCAGCCATTGGAGGGTGAACCAATGGCAAAGGAAGACCTTTCTCTCTGTCTCTCTCTCTCACTGTCCACTCTGCCTGTCAAAAAAAAAAAAAGACGAAGACCCTGGTGAGTGTAGTGGGACCAGGAAGGAGGGAATGGCCACTGGTTCAGTTAACAGCCAAGGTCAGCCTCCTGACCTCTACAGGGCCTCCCGCCTGGAAGGGCCCCGTGCCTGGGCTAACACTATGCTCTCACCCTCCCTGGGGTCTCCTGTTTTGCACAAGGGACCTCACGTGTGTATTTTGTATCAGGCCCTGCAGAGTTCGCACACGGATCTGAGAGATGACGAAGTTAAGCTGCAAGAAGAGAGGCCTCGGCTGGTAAAATCTATCAAGAATTTCTTTTTATTTCTTTCTATAGTTTAACAACAATAATTAATCCATGACCCAGTGCTTGCAATTCTATTTGTGTTTCTAGTTATCCACAAGCCATATTTTATATATTTGATAGTCACAGGAGGTTTTCCATTATTCTGTTTGGCAAATTTGTGAGATAATGTTGTTCTGGTTTCCCTTTATATTTTCAGTCTCTGTCCAAAGTTCTGATCCTCCACATGACCAGTTCCCTTCTTTGTTTTTAGCTTCTCCATCTTTTGAGCTTAAGCTGTGTCACCAGATATGACTACATTATCCTGTTCAAGGAGCTGTGTTTTGATTTTGTTCATTCTGTTATATATTATTATTCTGTCTCTAATTTTATTACTTATTTCTACTCCTTATTTTTTATTTTGTCTGTCTTCTTTTTCAATGTTTATGTTTACATTTTTAAATGTACTTTTTATTTTTAGGTCATCAATTTTTGTCTTCTTCTTTTCTAATAAAACCAATTAGGGCTATTAATTTCCCTTTAAAACTTGCTTTAGCTGCATCTCATAACTTGGGATTATGTTCACATGGTGATTTCTCTCTAATTATTTTTAGGTTCCTGCAGTGACTGCCCCTCCGGCACTTATCTGTTGGTGCAATTCTGTTTACACAGAAACCACTCGGGCTTTCCTAGACTGAAAGAGGCAAAGCAGACATGCTCAGTTCTGAAGATGCTGCGGCAGCATCCATAGTCCTGGGACAGGGACTCAAACGTGGCACAGCCGTGGTCAGACTTCCGTGGAACAGATCCACACCCTAGAAAAGGCGCTGGGTGTTGGATCTGCGGGGGCCGAGGGAAGCTGGAGTCTGAAGGACGCTGCTCTTCCTAGGATGAGGTTGACGGATGCAGGAAGAACGGAAGTCACAGCTTCCAACCCCTCCCCCGGTGCCTCCTCCTGGCCCAAGTTCAGACAGAGATGTACGGAGAATTCCCAGCCCAGAGTCAGAGCAGATTACAGTAAGTGTTTCTGAGCTGGACGCCAGCAAATATGTAGCCGACAAAATGCACTTCAAATCTGTGTTAGCTGCTAATGTCTAACGCATGTCCGTTTATTTGTGCACCAAGAGTAGAGTTTCCCCTGGAGGAGTTAAAACCGGTATTGATCACAATCACCCAGATGGGGGAAGCCAGCTTCATGCACCTGCTGTGAGCTGGTCTGGCCAGCCCTGCCCAGCAGAAACAGTGAGTCCTATCTGTAATTTAATGTCTTCTAGTAGCTATCATGCGGCAAATAAAATGAGACCTGTAAAAATCAATTTTAGTACTATAATTTACTTAATAAATCCAATAATCGAAGCTTTCTACATGTAAAAATAAAATATAAATGTTTTCTTTGTTAGTACTAAGTCTCCAATAATCAATGTATTTTATATTTTTAACTATATTGCAATCCAGGTGCTAAATTTTCAACAGAAATAGTTGTTCTTTGTTTAGATTACATAAAATTACATTTGAAAAAGTCGATTCACTTATTCAGGTTACTTCACATATACTTACATTTTTCATTGATTAAAAATATTTTAAATTATATTCATTATAATTAAATAAAATTAAATATTCGCATCTGCAGCCTCATTTCAAGTTCTCAAAGGACACGTATAGATGGTGGTTCCCATATGGGTTGGCATTGTCGTAGAACTGCTAGGAAGGGCAGATTGAGGTGTCTGGTTGGGGCAACCAGCAAAGCAAGTGATTTTTTCTGGGCTTTGGAAACCAAATACAAGTATAATTTTCTGAGTTTCTGAATAGGAAACCATAGACTCTTAAAGGATTTCAATTCCTTTCTGCATTTTTGACAAAGGTTATGGGTCTAAAAGATAGCATTATCTTCTTTCTTTGTGATATTCAACTACCTAGTCCATCCTTCCATCCACTCACTCATCCACCCATCATCCACCCATAATCATCCATCATCCATCATCATCCATCATCATCCATCATCATCCATCCATCATCCATCCATCAACCATCCATTCATCTATCTATCCATGCATTTATCCATCCATCATCCATCATCATCCATCCATCCATCCATCATCCATCCATCTATCCATCCATTCATCTATCCATCCATGCATTTATCCATCCATCATCCATCATCATCCATCATCATCTATCCATCATCCATCATCATCCATCCATCCATTCATCCATTCATCATCCATCATCATCCATCCATTCATCTATCTATCCATGCATTTATCCATCCATCATCCATCCATCATCCATCCATCATCCATCATCATCCATCCATCCATCATCCATCCATCCATCCATTGATCCATCCATCCATTCACCCATTCATCTATCCATCCATGCATTTATCCATCCATCATCCATCATCATCCATCATCATCTATCCATCATCCATCATCATCCATCCATCCATTCATCCATTCATCATCCATCATCATCCATCCATTCATCTATCTATCCATGCATTTATCCATCCATCATCCATCCATCATCCATCCATCATCCATCATCATCCATCCATCCATCCATCCATTCATCTATCCATCATCCATCATCATCCATCCATCATCCATCATCATCCATTCATCTATCCATCATCATCACCCATCCATGCATTTATCCATCCATCCATCCATTCATCTATCCATCCATGCATTTATACATTCATCTATTCATCCATCCATCCATCCATCTATCCATCCATCCATTTACTCATCTATCCACTCTTTTTTTTCTCATTGTAGATGATCACTCAGCATATATTTGCTATGTACTAGGTGCTGTGCTGGGCTCCAGAAACAGATGAATAAGACACAGTGTTTACAATCTGGTAGGTACAGCTATCTACATAGCAGATTTTCGCAATTTGAGATGATAATACAGCAGGGAGAGAGGGAGAGAGAGAGAGGGAGAGAGAGGGAAAAAGGGAGATAGAGGCAGAAAGGGAGAGGGAGAGAGGGAGAGAGAGGGCGAGAGAGGGCGAGAGAGAGGGAGGGAGAGAGAGAAAGAGAGAGAAAGAGAGAGTGCACATAGGTGTGACAAATCCTTCTGATAAGCATCAGAGAACTTCTGGGAGAGGCAACAGCAGGCATGAGGAGTACAGGCTACAACATGAAGCCTTGCCTCAGACATCAGGAGTGGTGCGGGTGGGACTGTGGTGAGAACAGAAGCTGGAGCTTGTGCCTGGATGGCCTGGGCAAGGTGCTTGAGTTGAGCGGCTGGCACCATGGCTCACTAGGCTAATCCTCCGCCTATGGCGCTGGCACACCAGGTTCTAGTCCCGGTTGGGGCACCGGATTCTTTCCCGGTTGCCCCTCTTCCAGGCCAGCTCTCTGCTGTGGCCCGGGAGTGCAGTGGAGGATGGCCCAAGTGCTTGGGCCCTGCACCCACATGGGAGACCAGGAGAAGCACCTGGCTCCTGGCTTCAGATTGGCGCAGTACACTGGCCATAGTGGCCATCTGGGGGGTGAAGACCTTTCTCTGTCTCTCTCTCACTGTTTAATTCTGCATGTCAAAACAAACAAACAAAAAAAAAAACAAAAAACAAAAAAAGACCTCTAAGATAACTGCTGAGACAATTCCAGGTAATCCTCAGAACACGTTTTCTGAGCGTCCACGCTGGGTTGGTCTCTGGAGACAACGGGATAAATAGGACGAGCGTAATTCTGGAGATGCCGTCGAAGCGGCAACCGCAGTCCCTCAGAGAGCCACGCGCAAGTTCCGAGCTCCATAAACACTCGTGCACTTAAGTCTTTGTTTTTGGTGGAATAAATTGAGATTTCTATAAAAAACATGTTTTTCCCCTTGTTCCTAATAAGGAAAAAATATACTTTATTGTAGAGTTGCATGAATATTTAATAAATTAATTAAACAGATGTTTCCATATTAAGAATGTGTTATGGCCGGCGCCGCGGCTCACTAGGCTAATCCTCCGCCTTGCGGCGCCAGCACACAGGGTTCTAGTCCCGGTTGGGGCGCCGGATTCTGTCCCGGTTGCCCCTCTTCCAGGCCAGCTCTCTGCTGTGGCCCGGGAAGGCAGCGGAGGATGGCCCAAGTGCTTGGGCCCTGCACCCCATGGGAGACCAGGAGAAGCACCTGGCTTCTGGCTCCTGCCATCGGATCAGCGCGGTGCGCCAGCCACAGCACGCCGGCCGCGGCAGCCATTGGAGGGTGAACCAATGGCAATGGAAGACCTTTCTCTGTCTCTCTCTCACTGTCCACTCTGCCTGTCAAAAAAAAAAAAAAAAAAAAAAAAAAAAAGAATGTGTTATGTGTTGTGGGAGAACGCGGTGCTGTGTGGACTTCATTTGGCCGAGTCAGCCAGACTCCTGCCCAGGGAAACCGACTGAAAACCTCGCTTCTGCAGCTGGGCGGTCACTCAGCTGATCCGGGGCCTTTTCCCCGCATTAGTCTTTCCCCGCCCTTGGCGATTTGTGGACGGAAGCAGTTCGTTACATTCATCGGGTTAAAAATCACAGGACAACCCTTGATTCTGTTTTAGAGTATCTCTAACGTAATTCCCCATGAAAAGACCAACGCAGCACTTCGCACAGGGCACAGCTGATCCCTGGGGCTCTGGACTCTCTGAGCCTCTGCAAGCCAGCCTGGTGTTTAGCTCAGGTGGGTGTGCAGCCTCCATGCCTGGGCCTGCTCTCTGGGGCTATGCTCACGGACGCTGGGGCACCCAGAGTGAGCCTCGGCTGCAAGGGGTGGGGTGCAGCTGAGGATCCCAGCGTTCTCTCCCGGAGCGAGCCCGTGCCAGTGCAGGCCCCCGTGCCACCCTGCAGAGGCTGCCGGGCATGCCCGAGCCCCTGCTGCCCACGGGTCAGGTGCTCGTTCACACGCTGTTGGCTGGCCTGCTTCCCCTCCTTGTCCCCACGCCCACGCAGTGTCTCCTGGGTCATGGCCCAGATAAATACCGGCCCCCTCCATGGCTCAACGCCTGTGTTGATAACAGCTCACTGAAGCTGGACCCCCTAGGTGGAGCACCTGTGTGGCCCAGGCTCGGAGCACAGGGCGGGTGGAGGTGCTGGGCACCCAGCTTCCCCTCATGCTGCGTCTGCCTGATCCTGACCCTTCCAGGGTGTATCTGGAAAACGCCTGAACAAGACATTCGGGTGAGCTTCTAGATGCCCTTTCTTGTAAGGAGAAGAATTTATTTAACGGTACCGCTCTGCACATTCGAGAGCCCACAGACAGAATTCACGGCACTAATTCAGTGTTTCGTTTGTGTTTCCTCTGCACAGGGAGGAGATGACATTAGACATTAGACATTAGACATTAGACATTAGACATTAGAGAGAGGTTTCTGATGAAATCCCTCTACGCAGACAAAGGGGCCCAGTGACTCAGCTCTGTGCACGTTCATAAAAATGAGAATAACTTGTCTCAACTGTATTTGGAAGGAAAGAAGAGAAGGAAGGGAGGGAGGGAGGGAGGAGGGGAAGGGAGGAAGGAAGAGAGGAGGGAGGGAAGGAAACCAGGGAAAGCGTGAATTTAAATTGTGGACCTGCACATATCACTCTGAACCAATATTCAGACAAAATGCTGTTACCCCTGTAAGTAAGCTGTTTAACAAGCTCCTGACTTAACTCCCATATGCGTGTCAAGTCACGGGATCTCCAAACTCCACGTCTCCCACAGGACTGGCAGGTGCTGAGCACCCTGCTGCCCGGTCTCCGCCACGCAGTCCTACCCACCAGGAAGGCTGCCCAGTGTTGAGGATGGGCTGGGGCGAGCACACTCTCATCTGAAGCCTCGCCAGAGACAGACACTCATCACCATCACTTCTTTTTTTTTTTAAGATTTATTTATTTGAAAGGCAAAGTTACAGAGAGGCAGAGGCAGAGAGAGAGAGGGAGGTCTTCCATCCGCTGGTTCACTCTCCAGACGGCCGCCAACAACCGGAGCTGTGCCAATCCAAAGCCAGCAGCCAGGAGCTCCTTCCAGGTCTCCCACGCGGGTGCAGGGGCCCAAGGACTCCGACCATCTTCTACTGCTTTCCCAGGCCACAGCAGAGAGCTGGATCGGAAGTGGAGCAGCCGGGGCTCAAACCGACGTCCATATGGGATGCTGGCACTGCAGGTGGCAGCTTTACCGTCTACACCACAGCACCGCCATCATCACTTCTGTATTTAGCATTCTGCTTTGGACACAGCAAGGAATGCACACTGATGATGTTGGGACTTAAACGTTCGTGGGGAATTAAGTCGGAGATATTCTAATGTGGAAATCAAGGGTTGTCCTGTGATTTTTAATTCGATAAATATAACTGAACTGCTTCTGTCTACAGATTGCCAAGGGTGGGGAAAAGCAACACCAAAGAGCACACTCGTGTTCCGGCTGCTCGCGGCCAGGCCAGTCTCCTTGCAGAGGTCTCATTGCCCCAGGGGTCACGGCTCCCCTGAGCAGAGACACTGGTCAGCTTGGCTGCGGGGGCTTTGAGGAAGCCCACAGACTCTCCCCACCGGCCTTTGTGCAATCCTCAGACTGCTTGCCTGCTGTTGGCTGAGCACACCGCATTGCTTCTTCCGGTGTCGAGTAACAGACCAGTTTATAGCCTCCTGAGCAATTCAAGGGAATGTATTGGAGAGGGGACCCAGGGGGGAGGGGGTCTGTGGAAGTCCTGATCCACCAGGATTCAATAGGAGAAAGCCTGGCCGTGGGGGCACTGTCTCTGACCCCTGCCATTTCTGCAAGGGAGGCTCCACCGCCCAGTGTCTGAACATCTCAGGCGACAGGAGAGGTCTTCTAACGGGGCAGCTCGGTCACGGACTACTTTGGTCCAATCAATTGCGACCATGGAGGAGAAACCACGAAACCCCAGCAGGACTCCTGAGCCCCACCTGTGCAGCTAGGGCCCACGGGAGAGATGAGCAGAGGGGTACAGAGCGGCCCATGTGTGTGTCCCGGGGTGCACCCATCTCTCACTCTTCACCTCCCTCTGCACCGCGCTTTGTTCCTTGGCAAAGTCATTCCTCCCCTTGAAGGCTGACCTTGAACTGCGACTTCTCGGAATCTCCAAATAGGACCATCTCCCTCCTTTGAGTCATCTTTTAAATATTGTTTTATTAAGATAAAATTTACATTCCAGGGGCCGGCACTGTGGCTCACTTGGATAATCCTCCGCCTGCAGCACCGGCATCCCATATGGGCGCCGGGTTCTAGTCCCAGTTGCTCCTCTTTTAGTCCAGTTCTCTGCTGTGGCCCGGGAGGGCAGTGGAAGATGGCCCAAGTGCTTGGGCTCCTGCACCCGCATGGGAGACCAGGAGGAAGCACCTGGCTCCTGGCTTTGGATCAGCACAGCTCTGGCCGTAGCAGCCATTTTGGGGGTGAACCAATGGAAGAAAGATCTTTCTCTCTCACTGTCTAACTCTGTCAAATAAATTTTAAAAATTATAAAAAAAATTTACATTCCACTAATTTCACCCTTTGAAGTACATAGTTCAGGGGTTTTGGTAGATTCACAGCTTTGGGCAACCATCACCATTAATTCCAGAATAGGTTCATCTTCCGAAAAATAGAACCCCGGAGCCATTTACAGCTCTCCTGGCCCCCAGTCCCTGGAGGCCACTAGTCTAGCTCTGTTCCCCATGGATTCGCCTGGTCCGTGTACCTCACGTGATGCAGCCATGCACTGTGTGTCCTTTTACATATGACTTTTTCCATTTAGCACATTTTCATGGCTCACCCACATCATCCAATTTATCAGCGCTCTATTTCTTTTTATTTCCAAACCATATCCTGGCATGTGACTAGTCCACCTGTGTCTAACTGTTGATCAGTTGACAGGCAGATGGCTGCCACTGCTGGGCTGTTGTGAATAACTAGTCCGCCTGTGTCTAACTGTTGATCAGTTGACAGGCAGATGGCTGCCACTGCTGGGCTGTTGTGAATAACTAGTCCACCTGTGTCTAACTGTTGGTCAGTTGAAGGCAGATGGCTGCCACTGCTGGGCTGTTGTGAATAACTAGTCCACCTGTGTCTAACTGTTGATCAGTTGAAGGCAGATGGCTGCCACTGCTGGGCTGTTGTGAATAACTAGTCCACCTGTGTCTAACTGTTGATCAGTTGAAGGCAGATGGCTGCCACTGCTGGGCTGTTGTGAATAACTAGTCCACCTGTGTCTAACTGTTGATCAGTTGAAGGCAGATGGCTGCCACTGCTGGGCTGTTGTGAATAACTAGTCCACCTGTGTCTAACTGTTGATCAGTTGAAGGCAGATGGCTGCCACTGCTGGGCTGTTGTGAATAACTAGTCCACCTGTGTCTAACTGTTGGTCAGTTGAAGGCAGATGGCTGCCACTGTTGGGCTGTTGTGAATAATGCCACTGTGAACATGCTTATACAAGTGTGGTGTGGGCATCACATATCTTCAGCTCATACCTAGGAAGAGAACCGCTGGTCGTATGGTAACTCTGTGTTAAATTATATTTTCCAAAGAGGCTGCACTGGTGTATATTCTCACCAATAATATACGAGTTTCAATCTCCCCATGTACTCATTAGTGCTTGTTGTTACACACACACACACACACACACGCACACACCTATCCCTACGTAGCTGTCTGTCTATTAAATTGCAGTTATTATTATGGCTATCCTAGTGAATGTGAAGTGGTGTCTCATTGTAGCTCTGATTTGCATTTCCCTGATGGTGAATGATATTGAGAATCCATATGCCTTAATGGCTTTCATAATATGGTTACATGGGCATTTGCTTTATTTCTCTACTTCCTGGACCACCACTAGCACCTGTTGGTTGCAACTGAATTTTAATTCCCTTCATACTGTCTGCAGATCTGAGCACGGTGCCCGGCACCTAGAATTTTCTTTTCTAAGAAGCTTTTGTAACGTTCTTTAAATATTAAAAGTATTCTTTTACAATAACTTTATTTGAATTTTATGAACTCAGTGTTATCATTATCATTTAAAGCTTTTATAAGAACCCGAGTTCATTGGCTTGCTTCTACAAGTTGAGCCCGTGGAGAGCAGTCTTATTTTTACAGTATTAATATCCCAATTTACTCAGCTAATAAAATCCTTATTACTAATCCTGAGAGTGGTTTGTCATGGTGGGTGTCGCTACCTTTTACAGACCTGAGGGCCGAGGTCTGGGCCCAGTGACCTGCACCTACGGCTCCATCCCTTCTGCTCTTTCCGCCGGGCCATTTGCCAGGGCCAATGGCGTGCATGCCCACGTGCCCTGTACCCTGTCAGGCCCAGGCACGGACAAGGTGCGCAGGATCCTTCAGCTGTCCCCTCTTCTGAGGGCAGCATCCGGGGGAGCTGTGCCTGCTGGCTGCCGTAGCACCCCGATGGTGTGGCCCCGGGAGCCTGCTTCCAGGGTAGCAGTGTGACGCATGTCCCCAACAGCCATGCGGCATGAAAGATGACACAAACCCCTCTTGTGCTAAGTTACCTGGACTCAGGATGTGCTACTGAAACACACTCCAGTTCATCTTAACCAGTACACAGGCCTGAACAGAGTTGTCGAAAGGCGCCCAATTACTCTGTAGGGGAACCTCAATTCAGACCATGGATGGCTTGCCTCCGAAATCCTCCCTAGCTCATGACAGAAACTGCAGAATGGCCTTTGTGTGGTCTGCTTCCTATAGTAGAAAGACAGTGGAGTGGCCTAAGCCTGGTTTGGTTGCAGACCCGTGTCCCTGCCACCCACCTGCACTTCCGCCCTCCCCGTTAATAAAACACTGAACCCTTCCAGTTACAGGTTAGGAAGTGGTCAACAAACCACACATCTCAGAAAGTTAAATGAGGGCCACGGGGGTCTCAGCCGGGAGTGGAAAAGTCAAGATCAGCGTCCTCTTCCCTACCCCGGGGCCCCCCACCTCCACCTTGAAAACTGAAGCATTTTCATGTATCCGGGAAGTCGCCGCTGTGTCTTTAAGCACTGCCGAACTCCACTGGCAAACTGAGCCACTTCCTTCCACCCTCTCAGACTGGTATTGCGATTTACAATTATTTCAAATCCAGAAGAGTGAAGCAGCTAAGACGAGGGAGGGCTCGGGCGGAAGCCTCCGGCCCTGCCCGTGTGTAACACAGCGAGCAGAGTGAAGCGCAGTGAGCCGCAGGAGACCACACAGAGTCCGGAAGAGGCGCAGCCTGCTCGTCTCATTCACTCCCCTGTCCTGCTTGGGATGCAGCCCTGCCTCTGGCCCTGGTGTATTCTTTCAGAACGTGGGTGTTAGAGGATTTTTTTTTTTTTTTGGTATCTAATGAACCAATCTGTGAATACACTTTTTTATTTTTAAAAACTTTAGTTTCATTGGAGGGCTGTTGCTCTCAGCTACATCCTAGAGAATTCCCAAAGCTTGCGCAAAATCCATTGTTTGCCTTTCTAGTAAAAAAGTAGAACGGAACAGCTAAGATGAAATTGAACTGAGTCCAGATTGGGTGAGGCTGGAGTTTTAGGAGGAACACGAACCCATCCCACCTCAAAGTTCTGGACTCAACTCCCCAAATCCATCTTTAGGTCTGGAGGTCAATGTTGATCGACACTTAGAGCATACGCAGCCCTTCCAGGTAGGCATTCAATCCTGCAGGTCTTTGATTTGAATATCGAGATCTCAGAAATGACAAGCTGGATGAGGATTGACTTTCTGGGCTAAGAATAAAAAAAAGAGAGAGAGAGAGAGAGAGAATGTTTCATCAGCTGTCCTCTGAGCCTCAACGGGGTGAATTCATCTTCAAATTTATCTTCGTTGCTTTAAATGTCTAATTTGAGTGTTCAGCCTCTGAAATCAATTTCAGATGTCTCTGGGGAGCTGGAACAAATAGCTCTCCTGCACTGTATTAAGTTGGAGCTGGGAGGGGAAAGGCTGCTGTTCACACACTATCAGTAAGACGAGAATGACAGCACCGAAAGAAAGAAGCCTGACATGTGTTCGGGAACATTAGTATCGTTTAACTATTAATATTATTTAGCATTCATTATTCACAGAACAAGACAACCTGACTTTGACCTCACTTTTGAAAAAATATATTGATTGGTGCAAGGCTGGCATGGCAATGAGCCTGAGGCAACTTGGAACTCTTCTCTGGAGGCCAGTGGTTGGCTCCCAACACCTTCACCGAAGCTTTGCCGATCGGCTGAGGGCCAGACTCAGGACCCAGAAGTTCCCGGCTGCCTGGATTTCAGAAGATCCCTGCTTTGCCTGAACTTGGTTGAGCAAATATAAAACAAGCCTTGGAAGCAAGTGCTGAGCCCAGCCGTTAACATACCCACGTCCCACACTGGAGCGTCTGCGTTCTATTCCCAGCTTGGGCCCGACTCCAGATTCCAGCCGATGCAGACCCCGGGAGGCAGCAGCATTGGTTCGAGTACTTGGGTTCCACAGGGCCCGCATTGTGGTAAAGCGGGGTAAGCCACTGCCCGGGATGCCCCCAGTACCCCATATGAATGCCACTTTGAGTCCCGGCTGCTCCACTTCCAATCCAGCTCCCCACTAATGCAGGTTGGAAAGGAGCGGCAGGTGTCCCAAGTCTTTGGCCCCTCCCACCCAGATGAAAGGCCAGATGGAATTCCAGGCTCCTGGCTTATCCTTGGCACAGCTGGTCATTCAGGCGATTTGGAGAGTAAATAAGCAGATGGAAAACCTTAGATCCTCTCTCTCTCTCTCTCTCTCTCTCTCTCTCTCTGTCAAATAAACAAATAAATTTTATTTAAAAAAGTAACTGCTGCTGCCACACGTGGGAGACCTCGCTTGAGATCCCAGCTCGTGGCGCTGCCCCCAGCACAACCCTTTCTTGTCATTTGGGGCTGGATGCCCTGCAGACGGGAGCTTTCTGTCTCTTTGTTTCTCTCTGCTTCTCAAATAAACACACAATAGTCATGTTCCATCACTCCTGGGAAGCTGGAGAACGAGACAACTTCCACGGTTCTGGGATCTGTTAACTCCTGGAATAGAAGTGTTCGCCCATCACTGTCCATAAGGAGAGCTCACACCAACGGAATACAGAAGTCACCGTTCAAGAGCCCAAACTTGGGCAAAATCCAGCTCTCCGGCCCGGGAGCATGGTAGCCAGACGCACAGTTTCTTGTCGGAGTCGTTGAGGGGGAGACGCTGGTCCTGAAATAAAAGGCTGACTGCTGTAATCAGACAGCTCCACTGGGAGGCGGTGCGGAGGATCTGGGACCAGAACTCAGGCAAGTTAGAGAGGAGCCTCCGCCTTCCTCTCCTGAGCCTTAGCGCTTACACGTGGTGTCTGTAGCAGTGCCTACAGTGTGTAGACACGGCGTCCGGGGGACAGGATGCGATGACACGTGGCCACCAGCGATATGTCACCACCAAATGGTGTCGAAGCACAAGGGACAGGGAGAGATCTTTGCACAAGCACAGCTGCGGCTCCGTCAAGGAACTTGAGCGGGGATCATCCTGAGGATTTGGGGCTGACCCTAAATGGGGATACAAGGACCCTTGTCCGAGGGATCCAGAAAGAGATGTGACGATAGCCACGTGGAGGAGAGGGAGCGTGACGACAAAGCAGAGAGAGGCTGAAGACGAGAGATTGGAGGAGCGGGGCCGCAAGCCAAAGAGAGCCAACAGCCCCCACGCATTGGAAGAGGCTAAGGGCAGGTTGTCCCTGGAGTCCTCAGAGGGGACATGGCCCTGCTGACACCTCAGTGTCACCCTGGATCTCACTCCTGTGGCCCGCACAGCTGTAAGGGTGTGAATGTTCTGGGAACCAGTTAGAGGGTTCACAGGGAAGAAACACATGCGTGCACTAGTTGGCTTCAACAGTGTGTCATGCTCAAAATGATGTTTGTAAAATGGTGTGTGCATTGGAGAGGCAGCATGGCAGAGAGACAGCAGGAGACAAAGACAGGGTCACGTTAGTTAGGGAAATTCTTAGGAAAATCTTGTGCGTGGATCCGCGTTCTCATCCCACTTCCCGCTGCATGATTTCACTGGCTTTACTGCTGATTTGCTTGTCCTGAAATGCAATTCGGGTGCAATAATTGCTGCCTTGCCTTCTTCGAAACGACTTTAGGGAAAGAGGGCTGAGGTGCCCTGGGGAGACTTCCGCGAGGCCGTGACACGTGTGACTCGTATTCACAGACGAGGCCTGTGCTGGGCCCTAGTGCACCTGCCCTTGGTGTCTTACAGTTGAGTGGGAAAGAGAGAGGAAGACATTGCAGACAACACACGGAGATGCTGAGACCCTGATGGAGGGAAGGAAATGCAGGGGGACGGAGAGAATGCGCCTGATGGAGTTTTGAGGGCTGAACGCGGAGATGAAGTTGACCAAGAGGAGGGCGAGGCTGTGCCAGGAGGAGGAGCGAGCGAGGCGAGAGATCCCCCAGCGCGAGTGGAGTCAGGGCAGCCTCGGGGGCTCGGTCAGACGTGGCAAGCGCGGAAGTGAAGCAGCGGTGATGTGGGAACCAGCCAGGCTGCTGTGCAAGGTGGAACAAAGACTCAGACAGGGCAGGGAGAGAAATGGTTTGGAGCATTGACAAAACCCCGACCTACGTCCCGGGTCTCTCCTTTCCAAGTTACCTTGGCAATACTTCCAAAAAAGTCCCAGTTTGTGTTTGTTGCCCCAGTAAAATTGCCAAAGTATCCCAGGTCTCTAACAAAACTGTCCCCGGGGTGGACGTGTGGAGCCGGCACTGTGGTGGTGCTGGTCAGGCTGCCAGTGGTGCCAGCATGCTATGCGGGTGACAGTTTGAGTCCAGCTGCTCCACTTCCGATGCAGCTCCCTGTGAATGCTTCTGGGAAAGCAGTGGAAGATGGCCCAAGTCCTCGGGCCCCTGCACCATGTGGGAGACCTGGAAGAAGAGCCCCAGCGCTGGCCGTTGCAGCCATCTGGGGAGTGGACAAATGCGTGAAAGATATCTCCCTGTCTGTCTCCTCTTCTCTCGCTTTATAACTCTGCCTTTCAACTAAATAAATAAATCTTTTCAAAGAAAAATAGCACTTGGGCTGCCCACATCTCACACCAGCACGCTGGGTTCCAGTCCCACTCTGCGTCCAAGTCCTGCGGTCTAGGGCGCACACTGATGCAGGAGGTGATGTCCGAGCGTTCGCGGCCCTGACACCCACGTGGGAGACTCGGCTTGAGTTCCTGGCTCCTGCCTTGGCCTGACCCAGCCCGGCTGCTGCAGGCATTTGGAAAGTGAACCAGCAGAAGGAAGATGCCTCTCTGCCTCTGTCTGTCTCTCTCGACCTTTAAAATAAAGAGGATACAGAAACATTTTTAAAGTATGCTATTTTAAAACTCTCCTAATGAGGATGATAAATTATACCTTCACTGATTCTCAGGTGTCTGCCCAAGTGGTCCTCGGTGTCTTGATCTGTGAGATCAGCAACTTAGCAATGAAACGCTACAGCATGGCTGTGTGGAGGGCAAGGGGTCATTTACATGGGACACACTTCCTATGTTATAGCATGCAGTACACGAACAATAAACGGCAGTGTTACACCATCCATACGTGCCATTTGTGCATATCATGTATATGACATGTCACACATGTGTGATGTGTCATATATATGACAGGTCATGCATGTATTATATATCATAAATGACAGTCATATGTGTATGATATGTCATCTATAGGACATGCCATGTATGTATATGTCATATATGTGACACACCATACATGTATGTCATTTCCAGTTGGAGTGAACTCATATAGGATGTTTAGACCACACGGCCAGATTGTGCATTAACGGTTCTTGGTCCCCATGAGTTGGTGCTGGTACGTCTGTCCAAACCTGCTAGAGATGCAGTTACCAAATGTGTCCCCTCCTCCGTTCATCCATGTGTCCACTCGCCCATGCATGCGAAAGCAACTCCTCTTCATTGCTCCTCATTGACCTGTTGGCCTTGAAGCTGCCCCTCACTTTCGTCATCTGTCAATCATCGCTCTCGCCACTTCACAGTGCTGTTGACAAGGCTGAATGAATGGAGATAATGGAGATGTACCGGGACAAGTGTTAGGCACGTGTGTCTGTCCTCTTGCTGTTAGTTCTTTAGATTAAAGACCCACTTCCTAGCTGTGTTCGCTTGGCCAAATCCCCAACTCTGCAAGCCTTGACTGGCTGACCCACAGGATCAGAGATGCTGTCACCGAGGAGGCAGCTTAGAAGAGGCCATCGAAATGCCCAAGGGAGAGAGCCTGGCTCCAGGTAGGCTCAGAACAAGTGTCCGTCCATTTAATAGTGTCCATTTAAAAGTGTCCATTTAATAGATTTGCTCACTGTCTTCTCTCGCCCCTTCCCAAATAATTCAGAACTGCCTTTAGAGATTATTTTATTTCCATTGTTATTAACAGCAGTAGAATCGGTAGAGAAGGATTTCTAGAAGCCACCCAGCTGTCCTTTCTCTGTCCTCTGTGGAAAGTCGGTGGCAGGGCTCGGTCAAGAACCCGCAGCCCAGGATCGACTTTACTTCATGGGAAGCTCAGGGCCTCTTCCAGAATGACGCACTCTTAGAAGAAGCTGGATGGCAGGTGCACGGACAGCCCGGCTACTTCGGCGAGCACCCGCTTCTCAAAGCACGCGGCACTCAGACACGCCGCCCCAAGGCGTGGGTGAGCCTCAGATCTGGTTACAAGACTGGCGAGGAGCAGAAGGACCCTTCCTGTCTCTCAGCAATGCTCCATTCTTCGTGCGTGTTTGGCTCCCGCCTTCTAACACTGCACGTCGCCTCCCGCCTGGCTCTCTCCCTTGCTCGGTCAATACAAACAGAACAATTGTCGACGCAACGTGGAAACTTTGATGTTCTCCTCCTTTGTTGGCACACAAAAGCTCGGGGATTGACCTACTTACCAGCGCCTTTCCTCCTCTGCTCCCGACAGGACTCTGGCTGTATTTACAGACGCTGCAGAAAACCTGGATTTAGATAGCGCTTCCCCAGAGAGAAATTATTAGCACTAATCCTTGTCTTGGAACAAAAGCAGCCCGTCGATGGGATAATGGGAGCGCTGATTCTCCCCTGCACCAGATCTGCCTCCCAGCCCTGGGTCCCAGCACAACACCCACACAGAAATCCATGCTGCTCACCTAGCAAGGGTCATGGTATTAATATGCTAATTAGAGGACAATTTGCTAATTACGCTACTTTTATAGATCCTCAATTAATTATGGAGCGATTAAGTGTCATTTTGATCATGTCATTTACCCAAGTAGGAGCCCGCGATGGCTCGGGGCTGACATGGCCAGCGTCTCTACGTGCCTTAAAGGCTCAGCGTGGATTAGTCCCAACTTAATTTCTTCCTCCCTCTTTAGTTAAGGGTTCATTCTAGAAGTCAGCCTGGGCCAGTAAGAAGAGAGAACCCTAACTCCAATGGAGACCTCGCTGCCTGTCTCCAGGCCTTCCCAGGACCTGGGTCCAGCATGGTGCATCCCGGGCGTGTGGGAGGTGAACCTGTGTTCCATTGTCAGAGAACAACAGCAACAAAAAAGACAGAGTCTGGGTGAAGAATAAGCCACCACGACGAGGGGTCTTGGGAACGCATATGAAGAAAACTATGCATGCATTTCAAAACGTCTTTAACAAAATAAACCTCTTCTTTAATTCCATTTTCCACAAAAGAATTAAAAGACCTTTGCATTTCCCATTTTTAACCTATGCACACCTTTTACACATTCCAATTTAGAGACTGAGATTGAGAAAATCAGGAGAGTACTACAAAGATGTGGTACAGGATGTTCCTACAGTATTATTTATAAAACCAAGCCTAAAAATGACCTGAATAGTAATAGCTATGTAGATAGCTCCACGGGGACTTGTACAAGGAATATCAGCAGTCCACATAATGTGTTGCTGTCTTTGACATAGAAAAATTGCCATAACAAATTAAACTTTAAAATCAGGTAACAGCAGATTATGTACAGATTGATTTTACTATTGTCAAAAACCATAAAACACATCTGTGAACATTGCTTGTCTCCTAGTTTAAGTAATAGACTCAAAGTGCTGTTTGCTCCCCATTTCTAAGTACAAGGTATTATATTTTTGTATTCTTTTAAAAACTAACTTTACTGACATATAATTCACACACCATAAAAATCACCCTTTTGAAGCATACAATTCCTTGGTTTTTAGAGTACCTGCAAGGCTGGGCGATCATCACCAATATCTAATTGCAGAATAGTCATCGCTCCAGAAAAGCCCTCTGCCCTCAGGAGCAGTCATTTCCTAATCTCCACTGCCTCCAGCCTCTGCTGACTGCTGGCCTGCTGTGGATTTCTCTGTGTTTGCCTGTTTTGGGTATTTCACATCAACGGACTCACACAACGATGTGGCCTTCCACGGCTGCCTTCAGTAACTTAGCATAATATATTCAAGGGTCAGCTACATTGTAGCACGTGTTCGGGCTTTATTCTTTCTTATGCCATTGTATGGATGCTTCATTTTATTTATACAGGCATCTATTAATGGACCCTTGGATTGCATCAGCGTTTGGTAAGGATGAAGAATTGTGCTGTGAACACTCGCACATGTCTTTGTTATGGACACACATTATCACCTCCCTCGAGTATGTTCTCAGGTATTCCTCAGGGCGGACGTGCTGGATCACCGGGTTGTCCAGGTCCCACCTCATTTGCAGAGGAGCTGCGCCATTCTACACCCCACCAGCAATGCACCAGGTTCAGCTTCCCTACAGCCTTCCCAGCACCATGTCGTCCGTGTTTTGATGACAACATCGTGTTAGTGAGAGGGAAACGGTATCTCATCGTGGCCTCGATTCAGATTTCCTTATTCACTAATGATGGTGCTCACATTTCCACGTGTTTTTAAGAATCTGTATGCCACCTTTTGAAAACTGTCTATTCAAATTATTTTTAAAGATTTATTTATTCATTTGAAAGTCAGAGTTACACACACAGAGAGAGAGAGAGAGAGAGAGAGAGAGAGAGGAAAGAGAGAGAGAGAGAGATCTTCCATCCGCTGGTTCATTCCCCCGTTGGCCACAACAGCTGGAGTTGTGCCAACCCAAAGCCAGGAGCCAGGAGCTTCTTCCAGGTCTCCCACGTGGGTGCAGGGGCCCAAGGACTTGGGTCATCTTCCACTGCTTTCCCAGGCCACAGCAGAGAACTGGATCAGAAGTGGAGCAGTCAGGACTCAAACTGGTGCCCATATACCCACTATGCCACAGCGCTGGCCCCTATTCAAATATTTTGATATTATTTTGTTGGGTTATTGCTATTAGCTCTCTATATGTTTGGGTTGCAAGTCCTTCATCAGATATACATGATTTGCAAATATATTCTCATTATTTGTTTTTTTTTTTACTTTCCTGATTACATCTTTTAAAGCACAATTTTTAAAAAATAAATTCATGCAGTCCAATTTGTCTCTTTTTGTTGTTGTTGTTTGTGCTCTCAGTGTCCCAACTGAGAAGACATTACTTACTCCACTGTTAGAAGACTTCCTTCCCTGCTGTCGTCTAAGAACTTCAAGTGTATCCTCTGACGTATTCGGGGGCCGTGCAATGTGTCCCGGGAGGGCTCCCACCTCTTGTCACTTCTGTGTACTCAAAGCTGTCACGGTTCCTGGCTCAGTGTAGACACTCAGTAAGTGCACGGTGCATGACTGGGCAAACGCGTGGACACCAGCAGAGCGTAAGGTGTGGGACAGAAAGGGAAGGTCTGGCAAAGTCCTTTTACTGGAGATGTCACAGAGGCTGGAGAAAGGACCCCCCAGCCTCATGACAGGCTGTTGTGGGAGTCAGAGGGAGGCCCTGCTTCTGTCATTGGGAGGACTTCAAAGCGGGAGGGGGGTGCTGTGCAGCCTACACTGTTGACTGGCAATGACCAAAGCCCCCAGTGTTTTCAACGCATTTGTTCAGGAACAATCCTGCCCAGGAAACATGGGTCCACGTGTGCAAGACAGCTGACTTGCACTGTGTGGCCTCAGGAGAGAGAAAGGCCACACTTTGGCTGGGGGGCAGTTCCAGCGAGTCAGAGCTGGGTGACAGTGAGAGAGACGCCAATGTGGCGGGAGCTTCCTGGCCTTGGAAGTACAGGACAAAGCGGAGTGGCTTCATTGGGACTGCTGACTTGGAGACCCTGCACTGGGCATGCAGTGGAGAGGAGAGGCCTGGGGTCCCTCCCAACCTCCTCGACTTTGTTCCTCCGTGCCACGCAGAGGAATTGCAAGGCACCGGCAATATCCACACAGGCTTTGCACCTGACTGTTAAGTGGGGCTACGCCAAGTACACAGAGCCCCAATGAGTTTGGAGAAATAGAGCCAATTTTTATACAGCCACATCCACGTATCCACAGCACAGAGAACTCAGCACAGTTTACCTGTATTTCTATCAAGGGGTGTGTTTTTAACAGTCATGGCGATATATACTGTGCCCCCTTAATGACAGATAGATAAAGATACAGACAGATGGTGATAGGTAGGTAGAGAGATATAGATGATATATGCATAGGTGATGGGTAAATTATAGAGATAGATACATAGATAAATGATAGCTATAGAAAGATAGGCAGAAAGGTTACACATAGATAGTAGACAGACTGGAAACGAACAGAATGCAGGAAGCCAAAAATACATTTATTCACAATTCCTTTTCCTGGATACCATGCCTATAAACTGTTTCATATACCTTGCTCATTCCTTGTCTTCATGGAGGCTGTGAGCATGTCCCGTGTCAGCAAGCAGCCTTCTGCAACATGGTTCTTAGTGGTGGCTTTGATTTCATTCTACGACTGCCCCATGCAGTACTTAACCACTCCAGTTATGGTGGGCATTAACTCATGTTTCTAGAATTCCAGGAGCATGAATAACAGGGTTGTTTGTCTCTTTAAGAGCAGTCCGTGGAATTCTAATGGCCAAGTCCGAGGGACTGTGCTCTGCAGAGCAGGGCATAGGTCTCACCAGATGGTCCTCAGGACAAGCCTGGCCAGTGCTGCCCAGCCCTAGGTGGGCCGCGGCCAGTTCAGGGTCTCCCCTAACCCCTGGCTGGGAGTACGCCTCTCGCTGCGCTGTGCATGAAGAAGGTGGTGTCCACAGAAGGGAGCAGGGCTGTCAGACACTGAGGCTGAGATCCAAGCTTTGGAAACAGAAGGCCTGGGACCGAGCCGCAGCTCTGCCTGCCGAGCCACTCAGCACCTCTGCAAAGCCGCTTCTCCCATCCGGGAACAATCACATAGTGCAGGGAGGGGCTCTGCTGGCAGAGAATCAGAAGTTTCCTTCTCCTGGGATCCTCGCATGAAGATCTTGGGGAACAGATTCCCTGCATCACGGGGGTAATCAGAGGACGAGCCCATCCAGCAGGCACAGCTGACCCACGATGGAAGTGAGAATCCTGGAATCCGATGGCCTGTGTTTGTGCCCTGACACCCATCCGTTACAGATGGGGCTTTCCTCATCTGCAACATGGGGTTAAACCATTTATTGCTGTGTTCCATCTCCAGCAGAGTGCCTTGTGTAGAACACAGTGTGGGGCCGGCGCTGTGGCACAGCGGGTTAAAGCCCAGCCCCAGCACCAGCATCCCATATGGGCGCTGGTTCAAGTCCCAGCTGCTCCACTTCCAGTCCAGCTCTCTGCTATGGCTTGGAAAAGCAGTAGAAGATGGCCCAAGCCCTTGGGCCCCTGCACCTGCGTGGGAGACCTGGAAGAAGCTCCTGGCTCCTGGCTGTGGATAGGCTCAGCTCCGGCCGTTGCGGCCAATTGGGGAGTGAGCCAGCCAATGGAAGACCTCTCTCTCTCTCTCTGTAACTCTGTCTTTCAAATAAATAAAATAAATCTTTAAAAATAAAAAGAACACAGTGTGAGTGCATTTCAAGAATAAAGTAGGGGATGTCTAGCCTAGAAGTTAAGCTCCCCTTTGGGGTGACGATATCCCATCCAAAGATGCTGGGTGCAGATCCTGGTGGCATTGCTGACCCCAGCTCCCTGCTAATGTGAACCCTGGGAGGTCCCAGCCTCCATGTGAGAAACGCAGATCCACGTCCAGGTCCCGGCTCCAGCTGTTGAGACATTTGAGGAGTGGAGCAGCAGATGAGAGATATAGCTCTGTCTTTCTCTCTCCCTCTTTCTCTCCCTCTTTCTCTCCCTCTTTCTCTTCTCACCCCATTCACTACCTTTCATGGGGTAGGAACAATTTTTTGCCAAGAACCTTTCGGATATTTCTAATATCATTCATGGGCCATATAAAATTATAAGCTTAAAATTTGTCTGCTATGGATTTATGGAATGTCAAGTCCCACCTGCAGTTGCTTTGTCAGGGCCAGACCGAATTATTTCGTGTCTGCACAGCCCACACCCCAGGATGAGAAGTAATCATTAAAAATAAATGAAGAAGAAGCCCTTCCACGTGACACACTCTGAGTTTAGCTCTCTCATTCTGTGCCACTGGATCCACACAGGCCCCGCCCTGAGAAACCCGGATTTTGTTTGCATTTCCTGAACAAGAACTTCAGAAAGTTTGCCCCAAGTAGGTTGCCCCAAGTTGCGAAGTTCATACATGGAAGAACTAGAATTGGATTTAAGCAAACTCTCCTCTTTATTTGAGATAGATGGAAACAAAGAAAAAAATGGGTCTTTATAAACACTACTTCATTTAGCCCACAGAGACGGCTTCCGTTGCTCGGGTATAGGTGAGGGTACAATTTGCGCTTGGTAGAATTCACCTCTCCGAGCTGCGCCATTCTAAGATTTAGCAAAAGCATTCAGCCCTTAGCTGCCGCCGTCAGGACTGATACGGTTTCCAGCAGCTCCCAGCATGCACTGGGCTCCACCTGATCTCACTCCCCAGGCTTTGACTTTGTCCAGGGTGCCATACAGGGGGTCTGTCCACTATGCACTCTCTGGAGCTGGCTTCTTGCCCTTTAGCTCAGTGCACGGGGTGGGAGTGGGGGTGGGGTGAGTCGTGAGCTTGTCCGTCTTTATTGCTGACATCACAGCCTTTTGAGGGAGACACTGGCTGCACTTGGCACTGGGGGAAACTGAGGCACGAGGCCACTGAGCACACTTCCAAAGGTCACACAGCCAAAACCAAGCGACCCCAGGAGGGGTCCACAGTGCCACGGAGACAGCACTGCTGCTGGGTGTGCCTCTCCATGCACGGCGAGATCCCAGGGGCAGGGACTCGGCTCAGTTCATGAAGGGCAGGTGCACGCGTGCACATACACACACACACAGGAAGCAGTTGTGTGCGGTGGAAGGACTGGGGACATTTCAGAAGCGGAAACAGCATCGTGATAGCAGGGCCTTGCACGGCCCGGATGGAGCACCTTCAATCATGCAGAATCAGGACAGCAGTGGCCACCAAGAAACCAGGGAAGCGACGTCACACCCCAGCGTTGCCCTGAGCGTTCGCAGACTGGCTGTGCAGAAGCACAGCCCACTCAAGAGTCAAGAAACTGGCCCCCAGAGAGGGAGGGTCTCGCAAAGAGGAGGGCTCAGCACGGTGGAGTCCACGGTCACCCAGAGAGCCGAGAAGAGCAGCCGGCACCGGCCGAGCAGGCACCTGCGCAGGTGGGCGTCGTGCCGCACAGGAAGAGGCGGGGAGTTTCCCAGTCGCCAGCATCCTGACTCAAGCCGCTGATCTAGAGAACAAAGCCAGCTGACAATCAAGCACACGCCCGCCCGTGTGGCACCTTTCTTACTGGGGTGGAGAAGAGGGGAGTCCTGAGAGCATCTTCCCTGAATTTGGGTCAATCAAAAAAAAATAGTCATTTCAAAGTGCACATCATTGCCTAGCATTCCTACGCTGTGCAATCTGTCTCCAGAACTGTTTTTTTTTTTAATTTATTTTATTTCTTTGAAAGTTGGAGTTACAGAAAGAGAGAGAGATCTTCCATTTCCGACTCACTCCCCAAATGGCCACAATGAATGGGCTGGGCCAGACTGGAGCCAGGAGCCAAGAGCTTCATCTGGGTCTCCCACGTGGGTACAGGGGCCCAGGAACCTAGGCCAACTTCCGTTGCTTTCCTAGGCACAATAGCTGGGAGCTGCATAGGAAGTGAGCAGCCAGGACTTGAACCGGCGACCATATGGGATGCCGGCACTGCAGGCAGCAGTTTTACCCACCACGCCACAACGCCAGCCGAATCGCTAGAACTCAATCCTCCTGTCCAGCTGAATTTCATGCCCTTTGCCCAATACCCCACCTCTCCCACCTACCCTGCCCCTACTTCTGTGAGTTCCTGTTTTAGGTGCCACACATGAGGGGAAGTGAGATGACATGCCTGGCCTGTCTCTCTTAGCAGAAGATTCTCACCCCAAAGCAATGTTCAGGGTGGGAGGTTCTGTGTGTGTTTGTTGGCCTGATTCATCCCACACTTCATACAGGCATCATGGCATCCTGTACCCATAAACATTATGGTTTGTGGTCTATGGGGGTGCATAGACATTATGTACCCCACAACACATCCAATCACTCTCCATCAGCTCACAAACAACATGGAAATAAAGCAAAGGGAAGAGAAGCAGTCACTTCTGTGGGAGCACCCCGGTGTCTGTAGACAGAGAGTGGACACAGGGAGAGTGCTGTACACGGTGGAAAGTCAGGCAAGAGCCCAGGGGAGCCCCAGGGGCACCTGCAGAGTGAAACAAGCAAGATGCACAAGACAGGGTTCGCACAAGGAAGCACCTGAGCCATCAAAGCCAGGGGCAGCTCAGGGCTGCCCGGGCCTCGGAGGGGGACGTTGGGCATTCTTGTTTAATGGAGTTCACGTTCCATAGTTTGCAAGATAAAGAGGCCTGGGTGGATGTGCCAGCACGTGCCACAGGGCTACACACTGAAAGAGAACGGTTGGGGTGGTCAGCTGTTGCCGTCTATGTCAGCTTACAAGAGCTTCTGGTCGTCCACAGTTTCATGGCGTCCAAGTGGCAGAGCCCACAGAGCCACAACAGGGGGTTCCTTCTTCAACCCAGGTCCTCAGCCCTCCAGGGGCGCCCACTTCCAGGGGCGCCCGCTGAGCCCTGCCAGGTACGGGGCACCAGGCTGGCTGCCGAAAGAGAGGGGGGCTGGAGGCCAGGGCTGCAGCCGAAGGGGCAGCACACAGCCGGCAGGGGCTGGGCTGTCCACACTCACGAGCCACGGGACACGGAGCAAATGTGTGGGACCGTGAAGAGCTGCTGCTTTCTCTTCTGTCCAGAGGGGCTTCCCACAAGAGCCCGGGCCAGGGGTCCCGCAGGCTTATGTCAGCAATACCCCATGGAGTAGGGCAGCCCCAGGGGGCCCCTTCCAGTGGGGCGGCAGACCAGGCAGCAGATCAGGAGCAGGAGGGGCCCGGAGCCAGCCCGCTGCCCTCACAGGTCCTCTCAGCAGGTGCTGGGTGGCCGAGGCCCTGTGCAGGTGGCCACCAGCATGCGCCTCGGGTCCCCCCAGAAGGCGCTGCCTGCGGGCTGTGAGAGGCTGCGGAGAGGCTGAGGGGCGCGGGTTGGGGTCCAGATGAGATGACTGCCAAGCCAGAGATGGGGGGAGGGCGGAGAACAAAGAGAAGGCGGCTGGAAGCGGAGCAGAGATGAAACAGCCGATGGAAGGCACAGCCCCCGAAGCTGCGCCGGGCCTGAGTCGCAGTGCGGCGGGACTGACAGGTGGGCATCAAAGGGGCCCAGGCTCGGGTGCCAGGCAGCCCGGGGGTGCAGTCTTTGTTCAGTCTGACGGAGCAGTCGGTGTGCTTACGCTGGGACGCACGCGGCTAAGCAGAGGGCCGTCTATATTAAGATTTTTCTTTTAATCTTGAAAGAGAAGAAAACAGTAGCAAAGGACTTCCTTGTCAAATCCTAATTCAAGTTGAACTTCTAAAGACTTGCAGGAGCTGTTTGTGACACCAAAGCTTTCCAGCATGGAGAAGGAGCAGGGAGGGGCCCCCGAGGGTTTTCTCCCGTTTGTGCGGGGAAGACGTCCAGAGCCAGCGGCATCCGCTCGGTCCCGGGTGAGCCTTCGGGGTTACACCAGCGTCTGATGGTCACAGTTGCACCCACCTTGTCGATGCACCAGGGCTGGGGTGGGCACCCAGGCCCTTCCTTTCCCAGAGGAGGGGCTGAGCCTGGGAGAGGTCCACGGATGTCCCTAGGAAGGGCCATCTCGTCACGGGGCGGCTCAGACAGCGAGCTCAGGGCGACCCATGCAGGTCCAAAGGGGCAGAAGCCACAGCTTTGAAAGCTGACGTGGACGCAGTCCTGGTGCCGACCCGTAGGAGGCATGCAGCGGTGGGCAAGGCTCCCGCCCGCTCGAGCCTCCACTCCAGGTGGCTAGAGCGAGCACCATTCCGAAGGGAAGGTGGGATGAACACAGGCCCGGCGTGGCGCCTGGCACGGGATGCTGGCAGCTACTCTCATGGCCAGGGACCAGGACACACGATGCAGAGTGGCTGGTTCTTGGGAGTGAGGTGCCCTGGCAGAATTCTGCATCCAAGACAGTGTGGCCCTCGCCAGCCTCCTCTGCGCCAGCAGCCTGGGAGGCTGTGAAGCCCCCAGTGCCAACACGGGGCAGGGGGCTGGGTCTCCGCTCAGTAAGAAGCATCCCCAGGCTCAGATACAAGACAGGAGTCGAACGGCTAGAAGCCAGCGTTTCTCTTCTATGGTCAGCAGCCTCTCTTGGAGGTCAGAGCTCAGAGGCGGGGCAGAGAGGCCATCTCACTGAGCCCCAGAAAGGGACCCATTGGGCCTGTTAGCCATGGCTCTACAGGACAGAGGCCCACCTATCCACAAAGGCCACGCTGGGACAGCATGGCTCCAGGCCTTTGGCTCATTCCTGTGGTTCCCCTCTAGGAAAACGGTAAAGGGAAGCTAGAGGGGGCTGTTGAGAGGTGTCACTCACTTGCAAGGAATTATGGGAAGGGGAGGACGCATTGCCCGCCTCACCCGTTAGCTTGTTCCCAACGCAGCCAACACTGAGACAGATTGCAGGATGCCGCTGTCCCCGGAAGCGCGGGGGAGGATCCACAGTCAATCTGGCGGGGCCAGCCCAGCCTCGTGAGCCCCAGGCCAGAACACAGCCCCGCTTCTCGACGTGTGCTCGAGGCAGCACTAAAGTGGGTCCATGACAGGGCTTCCTCCATGGAGGCTGCAGCTCGCTCTCGGCTCTCACCCATACAGCCCAACCATCAGGGCTCAGCAGGGAGACAGAATGCCCTGGGAAGACAGCTCGGTAAAACCCACACTCAGCCATGGCACTCATGAAAGGGGGTCACCCACGAAGCCCCAAGCCCAGATGTGGACTCCCCAGAAGGGACCATCTGAAGGTCCCAGCCCGGTGGGAGTTGAATCCAAGAGACACTGCAGAGGGCAGCAGGGTGCTGGGGGCCTCTGAGTTACGAGTCTGAAGTCCAGAATTCCGCCGAGCGCCAGGGCTCCCTGCCTTGGTTCATCTTCTCCCCAGTCTTGGCCTGAGGGGGGGGGTCTTTATTCCAGCAGGGATCTGGGGTTCATGTTTTTTAATTATTCATTGATTGATTGATTTTGAAAGATGGAGAGAGACAGACAGAGAGAAACCTTCCACCCCCGGGACTGGGCCAGGCTGAAGCCAGGAGCCTGGAACCCCATCTGGGTCTTCTGTGTGGGTGGCAGGGACCCAAGGACTTGAGCCATCCCTGCCACATCCCAGATTGCACGTCAGCAGGACACTGAACTTAGCAGCAGAGGCAGGACTCAGACGGAGGCCCTCCAAGGTGGCGCGCGGGCATCCCAGGCAGAGTCCACTGCTGCGCCGAATGCCCATCCCTTGAGGGCACCGGGCAGCCTAGGCCACGGCAGTGGGCGTGGCTTCCCAGCACCCTAGGGGACGTCTTCGCTCCATGCAAATTCTCCCCTAAGCCTCCCCCGATTTGGAGTTGAAAGAACCGCTAAGGCAAGTAGGACTGACAAGCAGTGTTTGGCAGGCCACCAAGTGCCGGCAATGTTCCCATACCCCAGGAAGGACGACGCTCGCCGAGCCCAGCCCTCGGTGTCACCCAGCTCCTGCGGCACGTGGTGGAGGAGGCCGAGGAGACCTTCCTGGTGTAAGGCCACCGGGTTTTCCTGTTCATTCACACAGTCCAGTGCATCCCGGAAGGTGCCAAGTTAAAATACCACGGGGAAAATCGACTTGCATTCTGTGCACTTCCTGCTTTGGATGGGAAGACTTCCATCCAAACCTGGTCTCCCTCCCGGGGAAGGGACCGCTGCCCTTCCTTCCCGCTGGGGCATCCCAATCGTCCAGCTTTCATTTGCTGTCCAACCCAACCTGGGCTCCTGCTTCGTGGGACCGTGGCCCCTTCCCTGTGTAACCGGGCATTTCCAGTCCAGGGATCACGGGGTGGTGAGCACTCGCTTGCTATGGAATCGCTCAGCCTGGAGCCCACCGTGGGAGTCAGCTGGAGGTCAGGCTGAGTGAGGGCTGCTTGCGCCCGTCTCGACCCCTGCGCCTCCGCTCACAGAAGCCTGCACCCCTGGTCTGGGCCATCATTGCCCAGCGTCACAGTGTCCTGGCCACGAGTGGCGGCCGTTGACCATCTGTGAGCTAAACCTCTGTCCTTTAATGCTTGTAGAGAAGCCCAGCTCGTGGGGAGTTCCTCAAGCATGGCCTTCCCCTGGCCCAAGGACTTGTCCCCCTGAAGGGCACCCAGACAAGCAGCAGCAGGTGGCCCTCCTGCTGTGTGCAGAAAGACCTTTCTGTTGGAGTCCAGTCTCGGCGTCTGTCGTGCCTCCCATGGAAAACCCGTGCCTGCGTCAGCAGCAGCTGTACCTGTGCACAGCCTTTGTCCTTGCCAAGGCTTTCGTCTCCTGTGCATGTGCAGGTCAAGGTCAAGGTCCAGTGTAGGCTGCCTGGGACTCCCCAGTGCCCACTTCTGCTGCGGTCGGCCCAATTGGCATTTGCCTTCCCGGCCCCAGCTGGACAACTTCTGCTACAGTCACCTGCTGCTGCTACGCGGCCTTCCAGAGGTTCTCCTGCAACTGATTTCCCGTGCTCAAAGCCGTTGACATGGTCTCTGGGCCTTTTTGCTGTCAAAGCTGCAGCTTGCTTCCAAAGAAAGTCACTCCCCTGTGGACAAAGTCCCCATCAGCTGTCGCTCATCCAACTTGGTCACTACGTACCCCAAGACCTTGAGCCTCTCTCTAGATCTCCTGCAGTGAAAACCCAACAACCAGCTCTCCAGCTGTGAAGGCTGGCCCAGTCCCTCTGAGCTTCCACAAACTGCCGATCTCAAAACGCCCCACCAGAGACCATGGGAGCCACCGCCTGGCCCCACCACTGCTGCAATCACCCCAAATGGATTCAACAGCCTGGGCAAATGCACCCCAATCTAGACTCTTTGATAGCATCTTCCTGTCTGCCTACAGTCTGTACAAGTGGCAAAAATAGGAAAGAAGAGACGTGGACAGAGAGTGCGGTGTGCCCTTGTTAGCGCTGTGGTGGCTGGAGGAGGGTGGAGTGGGGAGGAGAAGGATCGGCCCTTGTACAAGCCCTGGAGTCAGGCAGCCACATCACCCAGCCACAGGCAGGGCTGGCCACCTCCCCCCAGCAGCAGCAGAGCTGGGGAGACTGGGACGCCAGCAGAGAGGCGTCCCAAACACCCACTCCCGGAAGGAGAAAGGGCAAGTGTTGCAGGCACGACTGCTTCCCAGTGGCTCCTCAGCGGGAAACCCAGTGAAGACCCTGGCAGCCGGGAGGAAGCCTCAAGAGCAGGGGGATGGCCTTGAACTTCACCTTTGGCACCGATGAAGGGCCTCTGAGACAAATCCCCTGCCGTCAGCTGGGCAGTCTCTCCCGGCAGCCCCGGGTGGGGCGTGCCCATGGCGGAAGCACAGCCGGTGCTGCCACATGGTCCCCTCCAGAGAGGATGGGCATGGCTTGCCGTCTGGATGCAAAACTTCGAAAAACTCTGCAGGTCTTCAGGCAGGGGCCTACATCCACCCTAAGCACGCATCCTTGGGTTCCAGGGTAAGCTCTCAGTAAATGCAGCTACAAAAAAAGAAAAAAGAGGCCCAAAGTGGATTTTGAACCATTTCTTCAGTTTCTAACAGAGTATGTCCCTGGCGCTAGACCCTGCACCAGCTACCCAGGACTGTGAGACGATTGCCCCAGAGTGCCCTGCCCAGAGGTCCCTGGGACACTGATGGTGCCTCTCCAGGCCTCGGGGGTCACTTGCTAATACCTGTGAGTGCTGAGAATGGTGCGAGGTCCGGAGCAGTGGGAATCCATGCCTGGAAGAGGAGACAGAACCTCGGCCAGGGCACCCAGCTCTGCAAGGCCTCACGGGTGAAACGAAGAAATTCGAGCTTGGTCCGGCAGGTCAGAGGCACCGGCCTAGGCACAGCGGGTGTGCATGTGGGTGGCCTGCCTGCGTTGGGGACGGACTCTCACTCCTGTTGTGGAGCCACCATCTGTGTGGAAAGCCCTGACCTTCAGCACCTCGGAACGTGAGTGTATTTGGAGCTAAGTCAAGGTCGTGAGTGCACCAATCCAGGTAAAAGAAAAATCCAGGCGAGGCTCCCACTGAGGCTGTAGACATGGGGCAGGGGGGTAGATTACAAAGAAACACAGGGGGCCAGCACAGGAGCATAGTAGGTCAAGCATCTGGCTGCGGTGCTGGCATCCCATATGGGCACCGGTTCCAGTCCCGGCTGCTCAGCTACCGATGCAGTTCCCTGCTGATGGCCTGGGAAAGCCGTGGAAGATGGCCCAAGTGCTTGGGTCCCTGCACCCACACGCGAGATCTGGAAGAAGCTCCTGGCTCCTGGCTTGGGATTGGCCCAGCTCCGGCCCTTACAGCCATTTGGGGAGTGAAGCAGCAGATGGAAGACCTCTCCCTGTGTCTCTTCCTCTCTTCTTCTCTCTGTCTGTAACTCTGCCTCTCAAGTAAATAAATAAATAAAGTTTAAAAAAAGTAAAAAAGAAATGTAGGATACAGAATTCACAGGGGCTGGAGACCCTTTTTTTTAAATATTTATTCATTTATTTGAAAGTCGGAGTTACACAGAGAGAGAAGGAGAGTCTTCCATCCGCTGGTTCACTCCCCAGTTGGCTGCAACGTCTAGAGCTGTGCCAATCCAAAGCCAGGAGCCAGGAGCTTCCTCCGGGTCTCGCACATGGGTGCAGGGGCCCAAGGACTTGGGCCATCTTCTACTGCTTTCCCAGGCCACAGCAGAGAGCTGGATCAGGAGTGGAACACTCAAACCGGTGCCCATATGGGATACCGGCGGCTTAACACACTACGCCACAGCACGGGCCCCGAGACCCTTTCAATAGGGGGAGTGGGAGCGATGAGGTTTAGTGGATACCTCCCAGGTCTCACATTGGAGTGACAGGATGAAGGGTGGTTCTGTCGCCGATAGAGCAAAGAACTACGTGTGGCCCTGCTGGGGAGACAGCAGGCAGGGTCCAGGTCACCTGTCAGATTCTGAGAGCACAACTTCCATGAGCCAGGTCCCCCGATTCAAGGCTGGGTGGAATTGGCTCCATCTTGGAGCTTCCTGGACTTGGTTCTGGGAGGACCCCTTCCCCAAAAGCAGGTGGAATGGCCTCAAAAATCACTTTTGGAGGAAAGCTCCTCCAGGCATTCTGTGAGGGAGGGGCGTCAGGCTGAGTACCCGTGCCGCTTCTTTTAGCTGACGGTCAAGTGTCTCCGACTCAGACACCTGAACCAACTGCACAAGGAACCACGTGTCACAGTCCCAGCTACCAGGCCGTGTCTAAGAGTTCCCATCAGTAAGTCCCGCTGGGTGGTCTGATCTCATGAAAGCTGTGTTTGTTACTGAGCGGTGGGCACGCAGCGACTGCTTTAGCGCACGGTCTCTGCCGCCCGCGTGCATCGTGGGGATCACGGCCTCTGCACACTTGCAGCCACAAGTGACCACGAGGCCAGTACTCTGGGAGCAGGCACGGGCCCTGCCAAGCTGCACCGCTGGCAAAGTCCCCGGGGCTGGGAGAGCCCAGAGCCGCGGGCCCTCGCTGTTCAGGAAACCTTCTGTGGGGCTTCACACACCCAGACCTATTGGAACACATCCTCCGTAGGCTGAGGGCATGGCTCTCCCAGCTCCTGGTCCCCCAGCTCCTTCACCCTGCGGGCATTTCCCAAGGGAGCAGGAGAGAGAAGATGCTGCCGCTGTAGCTCTCTCTCTCTCTCTCTCTCTCTCTCTCTCTCTCAGACTGGGGGCCTGCAAGGTGCCTCCCGAGGTGAGCCTGTCTCACCCTTCCAGCAGATTATGGAGAATGTGGCGTTGTTATCCCCTCTGACAGATGGGAAAAGTGAGGCAGGGACAGGTCCACACCCTACCTCCCTACCTCCCTCTGGAGAGTGCCTGGTGCTGTGTTGGATTTGTGATCTGTGTCCTGCCTGGGTCTCTCCCATTACACGGATGCTTTGTGGAGGTGGAGGCAGGCCCTGTTTCGGGTGCTCCATGGGGCCTCTGGCTGTTCCACTCCTCAGAGGTGAAACGGCAGCGTTCAAATCCAGTAGCACCATGGCCTGGGGCTGCTTAGCTCCTGTACGCCTTAATGTCTTCACCTGCAAGCCAGAGATAATAATACAACATGTATCACCGGATTATTGCTAAGATTAAGTGCGTTAGTGCAGCCAGCACCTCATCTGTGCAATTTAGAGTGAGTTCCATCCTGATAAGCCAGGACAAGTTGGAAATGTTAGTCAAAAATGCCTTGAAGGCACCCAATACCATGGCTTAGCCTCGCCTACCCTGACTGTGCCCTGATCACGTATGTGAGCTACACGTGGGCACAGTCACCTAACGGGAAGTCTATTTGATAGCCGTGTTGAGCATCTCATGTTTTATTGAAAACCTATATCCAATAAGTGCTGGCCACACAGCACGGTGTGGAGGGTCACGTGGCAGACTCGGAATGTGTTCACCTGGGAAAACAAGCAAAACCCAAAGTCTGATGTGCAGTGTCTATTGAATGGATATCACACATGCAACATCGGGATGCTGGGAAGTCATAGCCTGGAGACGATCTGCACTCGGTTCACAGTAAACAGTCAACAAACGCCAGCTATTACTGCCAGCGTCTTGAGTGCTCCAGAAACAGGCATCAAATGAATGAAGTTGGGGCCAGTGCTGTGGCGTAGCGAGTAAAGCCACCGCCTGCAGTGCCAGCATCACATATGGGCGCTGGTTCAAGACCCGGCTGCTCCACTTCCAATCCAGCTCTCTGTTGTGGCCTGGGAAGGCAGTGGAAGATGGCCCAAGTCCTTGGGCCCCTGCACCCATGTGGGAGATAGGAAAGAAGCTCCTGGCTCCTGGCTTCGGATTGGTGCAGTTCCAGCAGTTGAGGCCAATTGGGGAGTGAACCAGTAGCTGGAAGACCTCTCTCTCTCTCTCTCTCTCTCTCTCTGTGCCTCTCCTCTTTCTATGTAACTCTGACTTTCAAATAAGATAAATATTTTTTTTAAAAAAATGAATGACATTAACGAAAGGGCAGGGGAACTTGAGACTGATCACAGACAACCCTCACATAGCCCTGGGGCGGGGTGGGGATACAGTTGTGTTTTGAGAGGCGGAAGGGGTTTTGCAAATGGGTGGGGCAAGTTTGCTGTAGGTGCTGGGAACAGAGCAGGCATACGGCACAGGGGCACGGAGTCAGGGGCTGCCCGGATCTAGAGGCCCTGGTGCAGGCGCACAGGTCACCGTGGACTTGAGCTGCAGGCAGAGGAGGGACTCAGTCTGTTCTTCGTCTGTCAGGGCACAGGCAGGCCCAGTCTCCCGAGCCAACAGCAAGCCTTTGGCCGTCCTCCTCCACCCCTGTGGCCTAGAGCCTCCTCCAGGAAGGCTTCTCTGATGCCCCCTCATGGTGCCGGCTCGCTCTCCCCGTGCACCCGCGGCAGTGGCACAGATGTCCCTGTGTGCCTGTCATCGCTCTCACCAGATCTGAAGCCCCTTCCAGGCCGTGCTCCCTAGAATTCTGTGCGTGAAAGAGCACCTGCTGAACTGAGCCTCTGATTCCCAGGGCGGCAGCTTCGGCTGTCAAGCCGTCCACACCCTCTGACGGAGGCACGGGATCCACCTGCGAGGCGCTGAGAGCCCGGCAGGCAGAACAAAAACCGTGAGTCTTTCAGCCAAGCCGCCTGGGCTCCAACGCAGACTGTACGACCGTCCTCCGCCATCCTCTTCCTCCGAACACCATTTGCCCTGTTTCTTCCCGCGGACCCCGCACAGTGTGGGCAGTGCCAGTGCCCTCACCACCCTCATCCTCTGGCACAGGTAGGAGCAGCTGCCGCCTCCTTGTCAGAGCGGACCGCACGCTCTGCACAACGCTGGCCCATGGCCGGAGCATTGATGCCCCCAAACCTGGCAAAAACCGCAGCTCTGGGCTTTGCTTCCCCTACTGGGCCGGTTGTCACGCAGCACACTTGGCCACGTGCTTCTGTTACTGTGCCCGTGGCTAATGAGACCAAGGAATCACAGACATGGCAATAATAGTGGTGTTAATTACACCTTGCACCTTCATCCAGCCTTAGAGTTTACGAAACTTTGTACATCCCTGCTTGCCGTAGGTAAGACCCACGAAGGCAGGAAGTGCGTTTGTGTACCTCGTTTCTGGGGTGCAGTCTGTGCTCAGATGACCCCCAGGTAGAACCAGGCAGGCCGGTCACCACACCAATGCCAGCCAACGAAGCAGAGGGGGCAAAAGTGGCCCATGCCCAGCCATGCTTGCCCACAGAGCTTGTCTCGTCTGACTCCCCACGTGCTGGTGACCTCTGGAATCCAGGGCTGGGGAAAGACTCTTCTCGTACTTATTTGAGAGCAAGGGTGGACGCATTGGGCTCTCGAATCGCCTGTGGCTGTGTGGCCGTGAGCTCCATTTTCCAGCAAAAGCGTCCCTTGCACCCGGGATCAGCTCCAGTGTGGTGACCGGGAGCATGGACCGCATAGCCAGAGCACATCCTGTGTCCTGCCTGGTTACTGTACGTACGGGACAGGGGGCCAGACCTCTCCCTGTCTCAATTCCTTTATTCACAAAGTGGGAGCAGTAACAGCACCACGTTCTGTAACATCCCTGTGTGACTAGAAGGAGGGTATGCCTGCCCACGCTCTCACTAACGACGTCCGTGTTAACCAGCAATTCCTTTTCGTGAAAGAGTAACATGGGGGTTTTTACTCTCTCTCTCTCTCTCTCTCTTTTTTTTTTTTTTTTTTTTTTTTGAGATCTGCACACATTGTTCTGGAAGCTTTATACATATGAGTATGTCTGATGTACAAATGATAACGTAAGTTAGACATTATTATTCCTTTCCAGGAATAAGAACCCGGGAAGACAAGTTCCAAAGACCGTGCAACAAGTGGTTATCTGAGACCACGGCTGCAGCACTCAAAGACCCTGCCCAGGCCTTCCTCCGCAGACGGGCGTTCCCGCCGCTGGTCCCGGAGAAGCGAGGCATCCTACACAGCCCTGTCGCCCAGGCCGCTGAGTACCTGACGCTTAAAGCACAGCTTTTCTTTCTCGTGTTTATCTTAAACGTAAATCTCTGTACAATCGAGGTCTTCCGGCAGTGAGGATGCCAGCACACAGACCGTGGCTTACGGGTCACTTTCGGGAATAAGGACCAGGGCTCCTTGGAGCATGGCTGACTTTAGGGGCTGGGGCAGAAAACACAGAAGGTGATCCTGGGGCCCTCTGCAGGGACGCCAAGTGCAGAAGAGCTTAAAACCCAAAGGGACAGAATTTGTCTGAAGGAAACAGGAGGCAGGCAGAGAACTCCCAACAGGACAACTGGAAGGATCTGAGTGATAAAACAACCAGCACGGCGTTGAGTCAGAGCTCAGTGTATAAAACAAACGTCCATGACTTTATGCTGGTGACAATAAATGGCTGAATAAGCAAATAAGCGGGAGAACAAAGACAAATATCTCTTGCAGAAGAAATCTAAAGAATTAATGTAGGGGCCGGTGCTGTGGCGTAGCAGGTAAAGCCACCACCTGCGACACTGTCATCCCATATGAGCACCGGTTCTAGTCCCGGCTGCTCCACTTCCAATCCAGCTCTCTGCTATGGCCTGGGAAAGCAGTAGAAGATGGCCCAAGTCCTTGGGCCCCTGCACCCGTGTGAGACCCAGAAGAAGCTCCTGGCTCCTGGCTTCAGAACAGCACAGCTCCAGCTGTTGTGGCCAATTAGGGAGTGAACCAGCGGATGGAAGACCTCTCTCTTTCTCTCTCTTTCTCTCTCTCTCTCTCTCTCTCTCTGTCTCACCTCTCTCCATGTAACTCTGACTTTCAAATAAATCTTTAAAGTAAAAGAGATGCCATTTGGAGAGCTGACATCCCATGTGAGAGGACCTGGCCTGGGATCCACACTGGCTTCCTGCTCACACAGGGGGAGGCAGCGGTGACGACCAGGAAGACGGTCCCTGCCACCCACGTGGGAGACCAGGACTGGGCTTCAGGTTCCTGGCACCAGCTTGGCCCGGCCAGAGAGTGTGGGTATCTGGGGGTGAACCAATGGATGGGAGATTCTCTCTCTCTCTTTCTCTGCCTTTAAAATACATAAAAACAGATAAAAGGAAATGCAAATAAAAAGGAGGCACTGGGTTGGCTACCCACAGCCGCTGCCTAGGCAGGGTCGGCCCCTTGGCTTCCCGGGAGCCTGCGGATGACACCCACGGACACCAGTGGCTCTGCCTTCGCTCCCCTGGGATCACCCCCACCCCCCCCCACCCCCACCGCATGCCTCAGCCGGGCCTTGCTGCGCTGTCACTTTGGAGAAGCTCAGCTGTTGGTCCCCCTCAGGGGCCCTGCCAGGCACAGCGTGAGGCTTGTCACCGCGCATGAAGCAGGGCACAGAGAGCAGAAGAACGCGGGTGAGGGGAGGACCCGGGGAGAAGGGTCAGCCCACGCGCGGGCCCCCGCGTCGTCACCACTGCAGAATCAGCTGTAAAGAAAGCTTCTGAATCCCACAGAGTTGCGTGGAGACCCCGGGGGAAACAGGCCCCCACTGGAAGGAGAGCTGGCGGCGGGGAGGAGGCCTGGGAGGGGGCTCTCGGGGTTCACCTGCGACCCCACGGCCTTTGAGGAGAGGCCGCTGCTGGAGACCCCTTCTGGAGAGAGGGTGATTTGGGTACCTTCCGTAAGGACCGCTTTGTCATCTGGGGTTCTTTTGTTTTGCTTTGTTTTGTTTAAGATTTTCTTTATTTATTTGAGAGGGAGAGTTACAGACAGAGAGAGGGAGAGACAGAGTGAGGTCTTCCATCCGCTGGGTCACTCCCAGGTTGCCAGAGCAGCCAGAGCTGGGCCGATCCGAGACCAGGAGCCGGGAGCCTCTTGGGGGTCTCCCATGCGAGTGCAGGGGCCCAAGCACGTGGCCCGTCTTCCACTGCCCTCCCAGAGCATAAGTGGGGAGCTGGACTGGAAGAGGATCAGCCAAGACTAGAACCGGTGCCCACATGAGATGCCAGCGCCGCAGGTGAGTTTCCTAGGGGCACATCTTTGCACTTCGGACTGCCTGCTCGCAGACCATATCCGAGGGAGGTCACTGGGAGGTCCCCCCGCAGCCGTGTTTGTTCCCAGTGACATTTCGAAGCCTCTGGATTCCTGATACCTGGTAACTGTTTAAAATGACGTATTGCATCCCTATTATAGAAGAATTCACAGCTATTAAATATCACGTCTTTTAAAAAAGATTGATTTAGTTGTTTGCAATTCAGAGTGACTAGGGGTAGGAGGAGAGAGAGAGAGAGAGAGAGAGAGAGATCATCCATTAGCTGGTTGGTTCATTCTCCAAATGGCCACAACAGCCGTCAGGAGCCCGGAGCTGCATCCGGGTGTCCCACATGGGTGACAGGGCCGCAAGCTCGTGGGGATCGTCCTGTGCCTTCCCGGTGGCATTAGCAGGGAGCTGGGTTGGAACCGGAGCAGCCGGGACTGGAACCAGCCCCGTGCTATAGATGACTGTGCTGCAGGCGGCGGCTTAGCTCACTGCCCCACAACGCCAAGCCTATTGTAAAAGAATATGGAACAAAGAAAGTGCTCAAAAAAGCAGGTTACCATACAACATACAATATATAATCCCAGTTTTCAAAAGAGAAAAGAATTGTGTCTCTGTCAGTAGCTGGAATTGCATAAAAATGTGAATGATTATTTCCGGTGGAACTCGAAAGGTATTTTGTGTCACAATTCACATTTCTAGCTTTTTAAAGTTTTTTTTTCCTTAAGCACCAGAGAGAAAAGAGATAATAAATATTGTCTAAATCATGCTAAAATTTAAAAGGTCCAAGCACACTGGGAAATAATGTGTGCAACAGAAAGACAAGATTTGATATCTTAATCTAAAAAGATTTTATAAATGAGGGAAAAGCAGTCCCAACGTGCAGACAGACAAAGAAAGCAAATAGAAAATGCACTCACACTCCAGGATCCTCCACTCAAAAAGATGACGGGCTAACTAATAGACATGCAAACTTTCTTTATATCCACTAACCATCTGGCAGACAACAACAAAATAAAAACTGCAGCGTTAACGTCCGGCTGTTCAATAGTCAGTCGTTGGGTTGCTGTGGAGGGATGACTCAGCGCCTCACACCAGGTTAGCATCGAAATCCACCTGCGCTTTTCCTAGAAACAATCCCATGACGCGCGACGTCACCGGTTCCCGAGGTTTTCCCAGAGATCCTGCTTCCAGAACGTTTCCTTAGGAAGCAGAGTGTGTGGAGACGCTTACAAAAATACTTGCTTTTAGCTTTCTTGAAAACACGCTTTTGTGAATATGTGCTCAACAAAGGAGACGTCGGAAAACAATTTGTGGTCCGTACGCAGACACGAGACGGAAGATTATCTAGAGCGCAAAGATTATCTAGAGCACAAAGTGACGCGTTCGACAATGATCCGTGAGCGAGAAACGGGGCAGACGAGCCTGGTGGACGACGTGTCTCTGGCGGGCTCCAGGTCGGCCGAGCAGGGCAGTGTGGGGACGGTGGAACCGGCTGCGGGGCTGCAGGGGCCGTGCCGGCTGCTGCTTGACCGACGCTTTGTTCTGGTGTTTTCCGGAGGGACAGTCGTCCAGCAGAAGCCGAGCGGTGTTAGGGTGTTACAAGAGAGACTCAAAGAAATGGGGAGAAGAGGGGAGGTGAGGAAGGGGGAAGCTCCCCGTCCCACCCTGGCTGCAAGGGAACACCTGGGGCTGGGTGCTTCCCAAAGAACACAGTAGAGCTCCCTGCTGGGGCGGGGGCGGGCATGGTGCCGGCGTCTGCCCGCTGCAGTGAGGGCCTGCAGGACAGCACCCCCAGGGCAGGAGTGCGCGTGAGAGCTGCGAGTCGTACACACATGGAAGAGGCGGTGGTGATCCATCCTCTAGACAGGGACTGCGCCAGGTCCCTCCTCTCAACTCCGCCACACTGGGGACCAAGCTCCCCGCACGTGGACCGTGGAGAGACCTCCCGTACCCCAGCCACCACACCCCTCTCCAGCCTGCCCCCGCTGAACACTCCTTCTGCATTCACTGCAAAAACACAAGTGGCCTCTGATTCCGTCGGGCACCTGCCCTAGGGCCCATTCTCATCTCCTCCAGGCCGGCTTCCAGTGCCACCGGCCCCAGCTGTGTGCGACAAGGTACATGTGCCAGGACAGGAAGGCCCAGCCCTTAGGTTTCTCCTTGGCAGTGTCACCCCTGGCAAAAACTCTGCTTCCCCTGGTCCCCGTCCCTGCCCTCCTCCTTCCACTGGACTGCAAAGCAGGTAGAATTTATATTGGGACTGCGCCTGTTCTTAGAGGGGATCCCGCGAGATCCTCAGCCCTGGATGTGCACTGGAACCCCCTGGGGGGTTCTAAGCCTTCCTGAGACAGGGTCTCCCCCAGACCCTTTAAACCAACCCCGTGCTGTGAGGCCCGGGGCTCAGCCAAGCGGCCGGGGGTGCTGGGGCACAGACAAGGTTGAGAACGGTGGCATTTTGAAAGTTAGGGGTCTTCTTTTGAACGCATGTTTCTGCTTCAAGGAGAGGGATCTACCCCCAAGCCAGCCCTCTCCCCTGCCTCCTCATGTGGAGCAGCCACGGACATGTTGGATTTTCCTGATCACACCTTAAGGCAGAAAATCCCGACACCCCTTGCAGGTGAGGGGATCCACCCGGGGAGGCTCGGGTGCCCTGAACTCACACAGTGGCGGGTCTGAGAAGTCCTGGGCGGGACTTGTCTGGGCTGCAGGGGGTCTGAGGTGGTGCGCCCACTGCTCTGCTCCGTGATCTGCCACGTTCTCGTCTCACAGGCCTGTGGTTCAGGTTTCTGGGCTCCCCAGGGGCATTTTCAGTGTCTCGAGTGTGGGTTGCATGGCTGGCATCCAGTGAGGAGAGGAGAGAGACTGCTGAAATCTCACTGTCAGCACAGCCTCTCCAAGGCAGGTGCTACGCTGTTCCCATCCAAGCTGGTTGAGCTGTTCCCGTCCAAGGTGCACCCAAGTGCTCTGGGTCTCCTTGGGGAGAGAGCGAGGGGGGAGTCCCCGCACTGGCCGTGCACTCTGAAGACGAGTGCAGATGCAGCTCCTCGATCTTATTCAGACCCGAGTCCAGCACTCGGCGACTGGAGCGATGCAGTGGTCTCTCGAGCCCTTCCTGTCCCTGCTCAGGGCACGCGGTCCTCGGTCAGGAAGGACAGTCCTCAGAGGCCTGGAGCCTGGAGCCAGCCCGGGGCCCTGAGAGTCCTTTTCTGGCTTTCATTTCTATCTGCCACCATCACGGGGCTCGGCTGTAGCGAGGGGAGCCTGCCCCAGCCCGCCGCCGACTGCAGGGGCAGAAGGTGCCCCCAGCTGCCCGGTCTCCCCCAGGAGGAAGCCAGGCTGAGAGCTGCACTTAACCACTTCCTCCATCGCCCGTCGGCTCAGTCGCTCTCCTCCGAAGTAGGCCAAAGTGCTCCGGGCCATCTAAGGAGAGAGACCAGAAACAGCCCTGCTGGCCTCAAGATGTGGGAGCCAGACAGCCTCGGGACCTCCCAGCCGGCCCCAAGGCGGAAGCACCCCCCACCCAGGCTGGCAGGTGGCCAGTCTCCAGGGCTTGCATGCTGAATGGCTGCAACCTACAGAGGTTTCGGGAGGTGAGAGGACCACGGTGGGCGTCCTGGGGGCTTTATGGAACCCTGGGCCGCCCCCTGGCCTTTCGATGAGGGAAAGAAAGGAAGTTTCCGAGATCACTCAGGACCCTGCTCTGTGCCGTTTTCCACTGGGAGGCGTTAGAGGAAGAACAATTCGGTGACATGCGTGAAAGTGTAGGATGGAAGGCATGACCCAGGACATCACAAGTGCAGGGACCCTGCAGTGGGACAGAGAGGGGGAGTTCAAGTCCAGCCACAGTGAGGCCAAGGGGGCATTTAGGGCCAAACGGCAGCATGAGGCCAAACTCTCTGGGTTCACATCTCAGAGTCACCACTCACTGGCTGGGTGACCTCGGCTCTCCCGTAATGTCCTGTGTCAAATCGTAGTGACGCGGTATCTGCCCAGAGGTGCTGCTTGGAGTGGCTGAGAGCATCGTCCCTGAGCCCGGTTTCCCCAGGTCCACATCTCAGCTGCTCAGAGTGAGAGTTCGCCCCTAGGGCCGCCCGCAGGACTCAGGGCCTCCAGCCACAGGTGGAATCCAGACCCTTCCACGGTGCACACACACATGCACTCTGAGGGTTACCCTTGGGGACGAGCTGGGACTCACGGGGCAGCACCCAGAGAGCACTCGGGACAAGCCTCCCACAGACAGGGTCTCCCGTGCTCCGCTGCGCCCCTGTTGCAGGGCTGGCTGTGGGGCTGTTCATCCTATTTTACAAAGGCTTTGCGAGTCCCACGGATGCCACAGGACTAGCAAAGCACACAGAGCAGTTCCACAGCTGTAGCCACCGGCACTGAGGCAGGGCTGCCCGAGGAACCTGGGCCCAAGGACAATTTCTCCAACCCGTCATGGCTGCTGAGTCGGCCGTGTGAGCCGGGGAAGACGGGGCGATCTTTCTGGAACTTTCCTGAGCTTTCCGGTGCTGGCTGGAGGAACGCATGTGTGTGCACTGACTGTGGCCAGTGGCATCTGCGTGCTGTACTCCCCCCAGCCCTCTTGCCTCCGCTTCCAGAATGTTCTCCTGACTCAGCTGCACCCCTGTGTGCGCTCCATTCCTTTCTTGGGTGCGGTTCCTTCTCGCTCCAGTGCCTCCTTCCAGAGCAAATGCACGCAGGCCGTGGAGAGGACTTCACGCCAGTTACGAAAACGCCATGCGTGGATCTCAGTGATTTTGCAGCAAAATAAATTTATCTTTTCCTTCTGTCCTGTTCCCAACGCGGAGTTACCCTCGTCGCTACTTGCTGCTCCTTGCCTTGTCCACTCTTCTCTTCCTGATCGGCTGCTTGTGGGGGTGGGAGGCCCCTGAGGGTCCCAACAGCTTTAGCAGAAGCAAAGCCAGGGGACCAAAACGCCGAGTGCATGCTGGGATCAGTCTCTGCATCAAACTTTGTACTTCGAATGCACGCCGGCTGCCAGGGGGTTGTCACCCAAGGCGGACGCCGAGGGGCTGTATGACATGGAGCCTGGCTTTGGGCAGGTTCAGCCCCACTGTGGGCGTCGCTACAGGCAGTCCCAGGCGGCGGGCACGCCCACTGCCCCACTGAGCTCTCCAGTAGCAACAGGACAGTGTCTCCCCGAGGGTGACCAGCGCAGCGAGGCTGGGAGAGCAGCAGCTCCAGGCCAGACCGGCCTCGCTTCCTTAATCATCCATTGTTGGCTAGTTTGCCAAATACTTATTGAGCATCTACTTTGTGCTACGGCCTGTGGGAGACCATGTGGGAGACCATGGGGTTTCAACCGTGACTAACAGACGTAGGGGCCCCGTCCTGATGGAGCTTGTGGTCTAACTGAGGGGGAAATGTGATTGGCACTGCACAGAGAAGGGACAAAGGGCCGCGTCCGGCCCAACATCAGCAACACGTGCAGAGCAGGGAACCAGAACTCTGCCACGCAAGTCTTCAAGTGGGCAGTTTGAGCTGGCTCAGCTGGGCTGGGCTGAGCTGCCGACCCAGGGTCTGGGGTCTCTACTCTGGGGGCTGGCTGGACGTGACTGCTTTTGGGCATCCTTATTTCAGGGGACAGGGCTGGCCCAGTGGGTTCCTCACAGTGTTTGTAAGGGTCGCAGAGGCCTGGGGGGATGCCCTATCCTGTGAGCACTTTTTAGGGCTTACCTTTCTGTCCTGTTTGGTTCCTCTGTGCCATCAATTCCTTTCTGAGTCAGCCTGGGAGCCGTCACCCATTGGGTGCACCACAACCAGGCATCCCCAGGAGTCACTGGACTGAGGCGGAACCACCGGGAAAGCTCCCAGACAAAAGGAGAGCCAGGGTGGGACAGCTCGTTCACTCCGAGGGTGGCTCGAGCAGCGACACACACGGGCCAATGGCAGCATCCCTTTGCGCTGTTCCTACTCTGTCATTCCTCCCTGCCCCAGATCTGCAGGTCAGCTGCTGGGCGCCCGGCAGGACAGGGCTGCCTCGCCCGGGGCCAAGCCAAGCACAGCTGGGCAGGTCTTTGGCCGATGCACAGCGCCTGGACAGCGGCGATGCAGAGCCCGTCGGCCCCACCTCTGGAAGCAGGGCCGCTGGCTGTCGCCCAGGCCGTGCTGTGTGGTGGTCGCAGATGGAGGCCCAGTGACAGGCGGTGGCCAGAGATTCGGTTTCCTATGGAGGCCAAAGACAAATTAAATTAGGCTAGAGGTGGGTGGGGATGGGGTTTGGGCAGAGGATTGTTGGGGTAGGGGGAGAGATTGGAGGTTTTTCTCTTTAACCTGGCCAACGTGAGCTTTAGAAATGTTCCTTTCAAGTCAGAAATGACCATGCTTTCCACCTCCCGCCACCCCGAGCCTGGATCCGATTATTAGCTGGAGTTCAGCGCACGTCAAGGCGTTTCTGGTTCGGCAGTGGGGAACAATGACCCCTTTATGCAGAGAGGAAAAGCCAAGTCTGGTGGCTGAACAAGCCCGGCTCATGGGCATGGGGTCAAGGCCACATCAAAAGGCATTCTCTCTCCCCAGCCAGGGCCCCCGGGCGCCCGGCCTGCGTGCGGTTCCCCAGGCATGGAAAACCTCAGCAGTGATCCCGGGAGCCGGAGCCGGGGTCTTGAGCTACAGCCCATGGTACAACGTGGCAGCCTTCCCCAGAAACCGGCTGTGTCCAGTCGAAGTGCTATAGGAACTGGCGAGCCCGAGCAGGGAGCCAGCAGCTAAATAAAGGCCTTGGTGGGGAGGCATCCTGCAAAAACATGGCTGAGGCCAGGGCCCGGGATCGGGGATGAGACTCCCCTGGGGCCCTGGGCTTGCTGTGTGGCTCCAGCCACCTCGCTGCCCCTCTTTGTGCCTCACGGACTAGAGCAGTGGGGCCAGGGGGTCACGTGCACAGGCACCTCTCACAGAGAGAGCCCTGGGAAGAACGCTGGGGACAACCCTGCCATGATGGTGCCTTTGCAGTTTCTAAACTCTGTACAACAAACACCTCCCCACGTGGAGGCCCAGGAGACACTGGCCCAAGTTACAGCAGTGGTGTATGGGTGCCGGGCTGGGTCTTTGCATGCCAGCCACAGGCTATGATGGGATGGAGGAGCCAAAGCAGATGGATCTGAAAGACTGCGTGGGGGTTGGGCAAGTTTCTAGAACATTCTAGGCTCTCATCTCTAATAAGCTGCCTTGTGTCTGTTGAGAGGAGTAGGGACCTCTTATCTAAAGTGCAGGGCGAGGTCTGGTCCAAGGCAGCATTTACCCCTCTGGCCCCAGACTCGTCTCCATCTCAACTTCCTGTTGGTTCTGCCCCGAATGGGGTCACTGTGCTGACACCGAGAGTCCAGCCTGAGGACCCACCTGTGCCGTGATTAGTGTTGTGACACTTGACTGCATCGTGGTCGAACAGTGCTTCTGGGGTGTGTGTGTGTGCAGGTGTGTCCCAGAGAGACTGACGCTTGGAGTGGTGGACGGGGCGGGAGGAAGATGCACTCTCACCCAACGTGGGGAGCTGGGGAGGCACCACCCACCACAGCAAACAGGCAGAGGAGAGGCAAGGCCTCCCCTCTCTCCTGGAGCTGGGACACCGCTCCTCTGCCCTTGGACCCCCGAGTCCCGGGCGCTCAGGCCCTGGAGCTCTGAGACTCACATCCGTGGCCCATCTTTTTCTCAGACCTCCACTCTCAGACTCAGTCTCACCATCAGCGTCCCCGCACCTGAGGCCCTTGACCTTGGCCTGGGCCACACGAGCGGCACCCCTGGGTCTTGGGCCTGCAGCTGCCCTGTCGGAGGACTGCTCAGCCCCACAGTCGTGATCCGGTCCCCAGATGAAGCCCCTGTCATCGCCGTCTCTCGATGTCCCGCTGAGTCTCTCTACCTGGGGAGCCTTAACCAAGCTTCCCTGACACCCCTGCAGAGCGGAAGCTGACGTGATGGGTGCGTGTGCGGGAGCAGCCCGCCCTGCACCCCCCCCACACACACACACACTGGGCCCAGCCTGGTGTGACCTTGTGGGCGTCCCCAGTGTGTGAGTTTGCTCTGCCACGGAGACACACACAGCAGCTTGAGCAACACCCATGGAGTCTCCTGCTCTCAGATCAGATGTCTGATCCGGTGTCAGCAGGTGGCTGTGGCTGGTCCTTCCCCCGGCTCTTTCTTGCTGTTGCCTTTCCTAGCCTCGTGGGACTTGATCCTCGGTCTGGGGCCCCCTCCTCTCTCTTCAGAGCCCATCCTTCCAGCCTCACATCTTCATCCTCCTCCTTGGGCCATCTTGCTGCCCTCCATGCACTTAGGGGCCACCTAGACAGCCCAGGGCTGTATCCCAGCTCAAGGTCCCCCCTTAACCACATTGTCACAGTGTCCTGTTCCGAGGACTGGCAGGGGACAGCTTGGGGACACTACTCCGGCTGCCTCACCCAGCATCCCCCAGCTACTGGCATTGCCAGCCTTCAGTTGGTCTCAACTGGGGCATGGATGGCTCCCGCCCTCTCTGCCTGCAGCAGGAGAGATTCCCTTTGCACCTGTCCCAAGCCCTGGCCCGGGGACCCCTGAGCTGGGGAGTGGTAAGGTGACCCCTCCTTCAGAGGCGCAGAGGTAGCACCGGCCTCACTGGGGAGCCTGTGGGGCATGGAGCTGGCCATGTGCTGGGGGAGGCTGCTGCCTGTGCCCTCAGGCCAAGCTGGCCAGCAAGACGCAGGTACACACTGAGGGAAAGAGCCGCTGAGTGAGAGACAGCCAGGGCGCTGGGAGCCTTGCTTGTAAGCAGGAAAGCAGGAGATTAAGGGGACCCAGGACGAAGGCAGAGGGGCTGAGCAGAAGGAAAACAAGATGGCCGTCCCCTAGGGCAAGGGTGGCTTCTCCTCTGCTCGACACGCTGCCTCCTTGGCACGTGGATAGAAGGGACAAGCACAGCCATGGACACGCACGCGTGCTGTGAGATCCAAACATCCGCAAACCAAGGGTTGCTGTTTAGTATGGGTTTATCCCATGCGATATCTTGGGATATGCTTATAGCAAAAAATAACGTGTGAGTTTACATTTAAGTGGGCTCCTTCTTCCCGCCATCCTAAACTAGCAGAGAGCTCAGCACAGTCACCGTCGCCGGACGAGGAGAGGAACGCAGGGCATCATTGCCACACGTCGATGGTGAGTCAGAGGCTGGGCCAGGTGCACAGCACACGTTTTCCATTTAATTCCCTAACCCTCTGGCGTGACCGCTGCTATGCCTAACCTGGCCCTGTCATTGTTGGAGGACCAAGTATTGCCTGATTAGTTTCTTTTCTTTTTTTTTTTTTTTTTTAATTTTTGACAGGCAGAGTGGACAGTGAGAGAGAGACACAGAGAGAAAGGTCTTCCTTTGCCGTTGGTTCACCCTCCAATGGCAGCGGCCAGCACGCTGCAGCCGGTGCACCACACTGATCCAAAGCCAGGAGCCAGGTGCTTCTCCTGGTCTCCCATGGGGTGCAGGGCCCAAGCACTTGGGCCATCCTCCACTGCCTTCCCGGGCCACAGCAGAGAGCTGGCCTGGAAGAGGGGCAACCGGGACAGAATTCAGCACCCCGACCGGGACTAGAACCCAGTGTGCTGGTGCTACAGGCGGAGGATTAGCCTAGTGAGCCGCGGCGCCGGCCTGGTTAGTTTATTTTCAGAAGATTTATTCATCTACTTGAAAGACAGAGTGACAGAGAGAAAGGAGAGAGAGAGAGAGAGAGAGAGAAGTCTTCTATCTACTAGTTCACTCCCCAGATGGTCACATAGTCTGAGGCTGGGCCAGGCCAGAGCCAAGAGCCAGGAACTACATCAGGGTCTCCCCCATGGGTGTCAGGGGCAGGAGGGGAGGGGAGGGGAGGGGAGGGGAGGGGAGAGGAGGAGAAGGAGGCAGAGAGTCTCCAGCTGTGACGTTAAGAAACAAAAGAGAGGAAGCAGAAAGGCCCGGTTATTTTAAAAATATTTACCTATTTATTTTCATTTTACTAGAAAGGCAAGAGGGGGAGGGGAGACCTCCTGTGCCCTGGTCCCCTCGGCCTGGCGGTGACTTCTCATCTCCTGGGCACTCGGGGCTGCAGCAGCCGCGTGTTTCTCTGACTCCTGATGCACTTGCGGGTCTGCAGCCCTCCCAGGCCGCAGCAGGGCACAGCCCAGGCCCCGCCCCGGCCACCGCCCTGCTCTCCCCCGGCTCTTCTTGCTTCTCGCAGGCCCTAGCGGGGAAGGCAGTCCCAGCTCTGACATCCCAAGGTCAGAGTCATTGAAATTCTCTGTGTGTTTCCCAATTTTCCAGCTGAAGACTCTTACACTTGTCAAGACACAGAGACCCAGAATGGGCACTCTTCACGATGACCACGAGCGCGTGATCAGTCCATTAGAATTGTCAAGATGCTACTTCTGCTTAGTTAACAGATGTATCAAAGTCATTCGTGTGTGTGGGGGGGGTGTGTGTGTGTTACAAAAAAAGAATCTGACTCTGGCAGTTTTGCCACAAAAGAAGGCTTGAGATTATCACAGGGAGCCTGGGCATTTATGAGAGCGGCAGAGGTGGCCAAAGGTGCCCATGGCATCCCGGGTGGCTTTACAAACCTGAGGCTGGCCAGTCCTGCAAGCAGAAGCGATTTCCTCTGGTCTGACCAGTGCACCAGGCTCCTCCCTCTACCCCAGACTCAGGCAGGGGTGCCAACCCCTCCCCCACCTACTCACAGTGGCCTCGGCTGTTAGGCAAAGCCTGAGTTTGCTCACCCGTGAGATGGGAACCACATGGATTTGTCCTGTGGCACATGAGCCCAAGCCTCCGTGGAAGGGCCTGGACCACAGGTCATGGGGTGGGGCGCTCCTGCACAAATCCCAGCAGGGGTCTTCCTGGCCTCTTACTCTCCCCTTTGAAAAGCGAGTGATCCTGAGAGACAGAAGCCGGGGTGCCAAGTGGGCGAATTCAGCACCGCGGCTGCTATCGCCGCACACCGGGGCGGAGGGGGAGAGAGACAGCAAAGAGCATCCAGGCCAACCAGACCTGAGGTCAAACTCCCCTGCCTGAGCAGGTGTGGGCCTTGGGCGGGGCCCCCACAAAATGAGTCTAAGAACACGAATGTGATGGCTGTTGCTAAAGCAAGGGAGCTAAGCACTGCATGTGTACAGTGGTACCAGTTTCTTACACACAGTGGGAAATGATTGTGGAGGGAGATATTTTTAGGGATTATTTGACGCGTCTCCCAAATCCCTGTGCCTCCCCCCACCAACAGGCACTCACATGTGCACACGGACACACACTGCACTGGCTTCCTGCACGCCAAGGCTTGCCAGTCCAACATCTCCAGTCGGATGGAAGGAAGGCACCCTGGCTATGGCTCAGACCCGAGCACGGAGCATCCCAGTCCTGGCGTTCCACTTTCCAAAGCTGTGGTCAGGACGTGAGTCGGAAGAAAGACTGGAGAGACGCATGAAGAGGCAAGACCAGCTCTGTCCTCTAGTCCAACACTGCGTGAAGAAGCTTCCTAGGCAGCGAACATGGGCTGAGTTTTGTGCTCCAGATACTCGTGTTTAAAGTCCTAAGCCCTGGCGCCATGGATCAATTGGCTAATCCTCTGGCTATGGCGCCAGCACCCCGGGTTCTAGTCCCGGTTGGGGCGCTGGATTCTGTCCCGGTTGCTCCTCTTCCAGTCCAGCTCTCTGCTGTGGCCCGGGAGGGCAGTGGAGGATGTCCCAAGTACTTGGGTCCTGCACCCACATGGGAGACCAGGAGGAAGCACCTGGCTCCTGGCTTCAGATCCGCTCAGCGCACTGGCCATGGCGGTCATTTGTGGGGTGAACCAATGGAAGGAAGACCTTTCTCTCTGTCTCTCTCTCTCACTAACTCCGCCTGTCAAAAAAAAAGCCCTAGCCCCCTAACATGAGAATGTGGTTGTATTTGGAGACAGTGCCTCTTCAAGGGCCACCAGGTTAAAACGAGGTCATCGGGGGGCCCCTACCCAACAGGATTGGTGCCTCCCTCCCATGAAGGGATCAAAGCAGGTGTGTGCTCAGAGGAATGGCCAAACGGGACACAGCGGGAAGAAGGCATCCACAAGCCTGGGACAGTGGCCTCAGGAGGAACCAACCTTGACCTTGGACTTCTGTCTTCCAGGTCTCCCAGGCAGTCCATTTCCTCTGTTGACAAATTGAAAAGCAGGCATCATAATGGTCGTTCTGATGCTACGGGCAGTACTCGCTAGCGGGACGGCCCACTGGAGCAACGACGTTCCTGGAGCTGCGTTCTCCACTCCTGTGAATGGACTCTGTTTTCTCAAGGTTTTCTGGGGGACTAAGTGAGCCAGCCTGCTGGCCTCTGTAAGTGGCAGTGTTTTACACGTTTGTAGCTCGGCAGCCTGCTGAGCCAGGCTCTCAAAGGGATTTTAAGTGGCATTCAATTCAATTGGAATGACTTATTTGGCTGGAAACTTCTAGTAGGTGGTAGAAAAATAAGACTTAAGCGTCTGCTGGAACCCCGTGTGGGCCTGTGGACAAAGCGCCCAGGGCATCAAAATCAAACCCAACTCTCTCCTCTCAGCACACAGTTGCCAATGCGCGTCTTCTCCAAGTTGGCTGGGTGAGACCTGTCTCAGGGCCACAGGGAGCTGGAGGCGTTGAGACAGAAAGATTAACTCTAGTGATCCAGAAACCAGGATGGCAACGGCACCAGCTCCCCTCGGAGAGGACTCCAGGTGCTGAGCTGAGGGATCTCACACGTTACGCCCAGACAGGGAGCTGGATGGCTGCTGCCTTGGGGTTGGAAGATGCTTAGGACAAAATGTCACCCAACAGCAACTGACAGTGACTGCCAGAGATAGGGATACCGTGGGTATTTTGATGGTGTACGTAGTACCCTGAAATCAACCACAGTGTGCCGCTTGGCACCGCCGATGCAGCAGGGAGAGAACCTGACCTAAAACAAGCCGGGCGTGGAACTGTAGCGAGCGTGGTGGCAGCCCCTTGTGGGTGCTGCTTGTCCTTTCCTGCAGTGACCCCGCAAGGTCAATGCTGCTAGTCCATTCCTGAAGGAGAAAGTGCAATCTGCGGAGATCAAGTGTTTCGCCACCATCCCCTTCACAACCCGGCTTCCAGATAAGAGCTACAAGCAGATAACCCTTCTTTTATACAACATGAAGTGCAACACAGGACCCCACAAAAGTCCTGAAATTATCAGACCCTCGACCTTCTGCCTTGGAACATGATGACATCTGCTGCTGGCTCGGTAAGCCTCCGAATCTGGGCTGACCTTAGAACCCGTAATGGACCCAGAGAAATGCGGAGAAGCCAACGGCACGTCCCTTGCCGGGGCACCCGGAATACCAAGCTTTGCCGGCAGAGCGTGTTTCATTTTCCCCCTTTCCTGAGGTGTAGAAGCCCTTGCATATGGTTGTCTTTATTTTAATGTGCATGAATAAAAGATATCCCCGTGGCCTGATGTAGTGTGCAGTCTTTTGAGATCAAACAGTTTTCTACTCCAGGTGAAATGTGGCGATGACAGATAATGTTGTCAATATGCTATATTTTTGTTAGGTTGAACAAACATGGCCACAGTAATCATTTTCACCATATATATGCGTGTGCATTTGTGTGTGTGTATAGATGGGGGAGTGTATTTAAAGAATAAGATTTAAGGAAAAAAATCAATACATGCAAAAGTTTCCATAAAACCTTCAGTGAGAAATATCCCTCGCGCTTCCTCATGTATATTCAAGTGAGCAGAATTTGCTGGCTTGCATAATGCAGCACAGGGTGATTACTGGGCGGTATCTGGAGTGATTAAATAACCAGAGCATTTGGAGGCCCCAGGAAATAAATATCCGCGTTCGGAAGCCGGTGCCCCGATGGTACCGCGTGACGTGGGGGTTCCCTGCGTCCTGGAGCCTCCGTCTTGTTCCTTCCCTGCCCACAAGGAGCAGCACCGACTCACGGGCTGTGGACAGTGGGTTGCACGCTGGGTGTGAGTGACAGACAGGGTGTCTTAGAAGGGTTGGTGGAAAATGCACCCTGAGAAAGCCCCAAATGGGCTTCAGGAAAAGCTGTGCCAAAATAAACTTCGTTTATTCCATTAACCACAAACTTTTTGAAATATCCTTGCATAACACGGTAGCATCGGTGAGGAGGAGAGCGCCAAATTACAGATGTGGTATTTGAATATGGCCTTAACCGAGGGTGAATAACCCAGTGTGCAGAAGCCAGGTATCCTTATCTATGCAATGGGAATACATGTTGCTAGTGGAATGTCAGCGCTCTACATTAAAATTATTGATGATAGCTTTGTGTGAAATAATAACCCTGTATCTTCTGGTGAGTGCCTATACTAGGAAATCTACGAACTTCTTTCATTTCTCCAACGCACGCAACTCCCTGCTAGCTGCTCTGCCCACATTTCAGAGACTGACACCGAAATTCAGAAGGGGTAGGGAGTGGACGCTTCTCCTAGGGGCTCAGGGGGTGGGGCACACATGAGAGCACTTGCATTCGGCTCCCGAGCCCACCTTCCTGCCACTGCAGCCCCCGGGAGGCAGCACTCACAGCTCCAATGATGGGGTTCCTGCCACCCACGTGGGAGACCTGGACTGAGCACCTAGTGCCTGGCTTCAGCCTTGGCCTCGCCCTGGCCTGTGCAGGCATCCGAGGAGGAAACCAGTGGGCGGTAACGCATTCTGTGTGCATGTGCGTGTGTGTGTGTGTGTGCCTACCTCTACCTCTCACTGTAACTCTGCTTTTCAGGTAAAATAAATAGATGTGTTTTTAAAAAATTGTGAAATCCAAGCATGTAAGAGGTCTTCTCAAAGCTCATGAAAAATCAGTATAGGAAAAAGCTATGCACGGATTTGAAACAATTTTTGCACCAAAATGCATTTCTGTTAATTCAATTGTCCATGTACCTTTTGAAGCACCCTCATGTAATCCACTTTTTGGGTCAATTTCCATTTTTGAAAATTGTCTAAAATAATCCCGAGGGGCTGCTGTTGAGAGTCGCGGGTACAACTGCTGGTGTGAGGCTGGCATCCTATACACTGGCTCTCGGCCCGGCTGCTCCACTTCCCATCCAGCTCCCTGCTAATGCGCCTGGGAAAGCAGTGGAGGACGGCCAAGTGCTTGGGCCCCTGCACCATGTGGGAGACCAGGATGAAGTGCCTGGCCTGGGTGCCTGGCCATTGCTGCCATCTAGGAGTGAACCAGAGGATGGAAGATCTCTCTCCCCTGCTCTGTTTTTCTTTGTCCCTGTGTAACTCTGACTTTCAAATAAAGAAGTAAGTTTTAAAAAAAGAATAATCCTGAAACAGGGAATAACTTACTCATGGACATATTTTTGACAAAATAAAATTCTGGAAATTCTCTTGGGATTGAAAGGCAGAAATAAAAGCCAGCTAACCCGACTTCAGAATGTTCCAGACTCGGCACCCTTGCAGCCAAGCCAGCGAGACCCGTGTGGCCCATGCCGGGAATTCCCGGTGCCAGCAGGCTATGGGGAAGTGTCTCCGTTTTTTTAAACACAATACAGGAATAGCTCCAGGGAAAATAAAGACATCAGTTTGCAATGGCCGACTCCCCTGAGGTGTACAGAACACGGGGCTGATCTGCTGAGCAGACGCAGGCAGATACTGCAGGTGACAGAAAACACAGCCAGCGTGACTGGAAGGAGGCAGACTAACAAACGTGGTTGACCAGGCCATTCCTATTCCAAAGTGGCATCAGTTGTCAAACTTGTATTTCTTGAAAATCTGTGTGCACTGGGCAATGAAGCAAAGGTTGGGGTCCTCAGAGTCCAGGTGTCACACACAGGACCCCCAGAGACACCTGGTCCCTGAAGCCACGTGGTCTGAAGACACTTGGTACCTGGTCCCTGAAGCCGGTCTGCTCTGGGCCTTGTGAGCCCCACTCAGCACTTGCAGCCCACAGCAGAGGGCTTTGCACGTGACCAAACACGTCCATATTGAAAACTCCCTCCCTGGAGCGTTCTAGAAACTTCTAAGAAGCGGGTGCCTCTTGGTCTTTGTTTTGTAGACAGAGAAAAGGCAGATCTCAAAGAGGTCGGCATTTCCTCCAAAGAAGGAAATGTGGAGAAGCTGTTGGTTTTGTTTTTGTTTTTGTTTTTTTTAGTGAAATCCCAGAAAGTCAAGATAAAGAAAACAGCCATCGTGTCCCTTTCGACATCACGGAGAGATGTCAGTGGCTTCATTGGAAGGTCCCTGTGAGCGCAGAGGCATGAGCACGCGTTCTGCAGCCGGCCGCGTGCCCCCACACGCATGGTTCATGCGATCTGTCCCCCACCCTCAGAGGCTCCCCACCCCTGCCATGCCTCATCTCTCATAGGGAAACCGAGGCCCCAGCAGGTGCAGCCAGCTTCTCAGGAGGCGTCAGGACCAGGAGAGCCAGCCTCTTGGTCCAGTCCAGATGTCTCTTCTCCCCCATCACGCTCCCACTGTCAGAGGCGTGAGCCGCCGCCATCACCGCCACTATCCTGAAATCTGCTGTGTTTGATGGGACAAGAAGCGCCACTGGGGAGATCCCACTGGCTGCACTTCCCTTTAGTGCCACCTGAGCTAAGAGGGAGGCTTGGGGGACCACAGAGGAAAGATCTTCTCTAGCGGAAGTCGGCCAAGAGCCCCGGGAACTGAGACAGGCAGGAGTGAGGAGGAGAAGGGACATTTGCCAGCAGCTTCATGAATGCTGGGTCCCTACTGTGCACGGTGAGTCCCATGCCGGCCTCAGCGTCAGCAGGAAGCGCTATTCTTTCGCCCTGCAGCGCGAGCCTCAGGCCAGGAGAACGGAGCCACTCACCGGCCAGCTGCACTGCTGGGGTCCGGAAGCCACTGAGAGGTTCTGGACCTTGCTGTCAGCACCGGGCTGCCTGCGACACCTGGACTAAGCCCCAGCTTTCCCGAGGTCTGGTAGCTCCTCCCCTGAGCTCTCTGACTGCACGAGGAAGGGACCCAAGGCGAGGAGAGAATTCTGGAGGCACCGGACAGAAGTGATTGGCAAAATATCCAGGGCCAGCGCCGTAAGCCATTAGGCTCTGCCTCGCCATCAGTGAGGCCAAACAGGTGAGCCTGCGGAAAAATGCAGGTCTCCTTTTGGACTCCTACCCTAAAAACTGCACTTGCCAAATAAGACCTGGAAGAAAAATTGCCAGAGAGAGAGAGAAAGGAGTGCTTCCTGCTACACAGCCACAGTAGAGGACAAGAACAGCAGCAGGACCAGGACCCCACCCAGCCCTACCCCACCCCTTTGCACCTGCTTCCAGAACACCAGGAGCTCCCCAGCCTAGGACTCGGGCTGTCCAGCTCCTGATGCCCCTGGTTGTCTTCTGATGAGCCCAGAAGAAAGAGTGAGGCAGCCCCACCTGGCGGCACGGAGCTCCAGCCTTGCCATTGCCTTTCTCTGTCTTTTCCTCTCCCCTTCTCCACTTTCTTAAACGTGCCGCCTAACTCACAGGCCTGGCTCTGCACGGAGCAGAGCTGGGTGGCCCCTAACCTTCTCAACCTTGAGTGAAGATGCGATGACCCTCCTGTGCATGTCCCCTGGACCTCCAACAGTCTCGGATGGGTTCCCAGAGGGCGGGTGAGATCCTGACATCAGCTGCCACGGGAAACGGCCATTGCTGATCCACGTTCCCAGTGTGGAACACATAGCCACACCCACAGCCACGGCTGAGAGCTCTGTAGCACTCCCCTGACCAGCACTGCCCCACTCAACCTGGAGATTTAATTTGTTTTGAACCCAGAAGCTGGGCTCTCTGGGGCTTCTGGGGTGACTGATTTTCCCCAGGAACGGCCGATCTCTTTGTTTAGCGTCACCAGCTCCATTAATCACAGCGGCCGCTCTGGTTTCACTGGCAAAGCAGCCCCGTGGGAAGCGGCTGCACACCTTCCTCTCCTGCATCTGACGGTCAGCGGGTACTCATGGCGGCACAGACCCTGCCTGAAGACACAGCCGGAAAGGAGGGTGCGACTTTAGAAGGCTCACCCGCAGCCTGCAGATGTGCGGGCGTGGTCATTTGTCTCCTCTGGGGACTCACAGAACCTCCCAATGACGGCGGCACCAAGACACGTGTCCAGCAGAACGTTTTCTCTCCCCGGCGTGCAGAAAGACTGAACTTGCCATCCTGCTTGTCGTTGGATCCGAGCCACGGTGCTATGTACCTGCCCCTGGGGACGTGAGCAGCCAGGACCCGCCTCTGTGGTGTGAGGAGGGTGAGAGCAAGAGCCGCCTTGTCCTCTGTCCCCACCCGAATCTCTGTCTCCTTCCCTCCCCTCCCCTCCTCTCCCCCCTCTTCCCATCTATGTATCTATGTATCTATCTATGTATCTCTCTATCTATGTATCTAACTATGTATCTATCTCTCTATCATCTCTCATCTTCCATGTCATGGAATTGAAAAACTGAGCTGAGTTTTTCTTTTTTTTTTTTCTTACTATTCACAAAACGAGGGACTGATGAAACCCCAGGTTTGTTAGTGAAGAAACCACGCTTTGTTACTAAGTCTTATGGGAGGTCGTGCCAAGACGAGGCAAAGGGGATATGGATGAACAGGAAGTGGATCTTGTAGGCATCTCAGAGTGAAACGGGGTGAACGTGTGGCCTGGGAGTTAAGTCACCGATTAAAATACTCGTGTCCCACAACAGAGTCCCGAGTTTCAGTCTCTACTCCGCTGCCTGACTCCAGCTTCCTGCAAGTGCAGACCCTGGGAGGCGTTGGTGACGGCGCAAGTGCCTGAGCTCCTGTCGCCGGTGTGGGAGACCTGGATTGACTTCTCTCAGCCCTCAGCTTTGGCCCCTGGCAAGGGACCTCTGTGGGCATTTGGGGAATGAAACAGCAGAGGGAACTCTCTCAGCAACTGTCTGTCTCTCATTTGCCCTCTCTTTCTCCTTATCTCTCTCCCCCTCCCTCTCTTTCTCTCCATTTCAAGTAAATAAAGGCAATAAAATCAAATGAGGGTCGTGAATTTGGTGCTCTGGTCAAGATGTCCCTTGGGTTGCTGGCATCCTGGACTAGGGTGTTTAGCTCCTGGGTCCACCTCTCTTCTAATGCACCCTCAGGAGGCAGCAGGGAACCCCTGAAGCAGCTGGGACCCTGCCACCCACGTGGGAAACTCGGACTGAGCTCACAGCTCCTGCCTGCAGCCCTGCCCAGCTGTTGCTGTTGGAGGGGGGGCATCTGCAGGGTGAACTGATGGATGGTGGCGTGGTGTTCCTTTGTGTGAGACCACAGCTCCCTCATCCAGTCATCCATCCGTGGACACTCGGACTGTAGCCATGCCTTAGTCCTTGTGATGGGAAGGCTACGAACATGACTACACAGACATTTCGTCAGGGTGAGCCAGAGACGCGTTTTCTTTTACTTGTTGAGATATTATTCAACTTAAAGAGCTGGGGATTCTCCCACGTGCTACAATGTGGGTGAACTTTGAGGATTTTCTCCTAAGTGAAGTTAGCCAGAAACAAAGGGACAGTCGCAGAGAGGTACAGAGAGCAGTCAACACCACGGCGACAGGAAGCCGAGAGGGGGTTGTCAAGGCCGAGGGTGAGGAGAGCGTGGGGAGGGCGTTTCTCAGCGGGCAGTGAGCTGCGGCTTTGCCAGAGAGAACAGCCAAGGAGACGGTGCTGGTGCTGGCGGCTCAGCCGTGCGCACGTGCTCGATGCCATTCAACCACGTGCTGCTGGTGCTACAATGGCACACGCACGCTCTGCACACTTTAACAAAAGTGGGGAAAGGGAAAAGAAGAACACAGCCAAGGACGCCCTGTGGGCACGTTCACCCTCCCCCACCCACCCACCCGTCCCGCCAGGTGCAGTGAGGAAGGGCCCCTGACCCGCGGCGTCCGCGCGGCGTCCACAGTGAGGACAGCCCTCAGCCCCCTCTAGGAGACACGTGGACTCCTGCCATGTTTCCCGCGAGGCCATCCGGAGTCAACCACGTGGAGTGACAGCCTGCAAATCACAGGTTTGGGCTGCCAGGATCCACGCTCCCTTTGACTCCAAATCGAATGTTCTGAAGAGTGAGGCAAGAAAAACACCACGGCATCATCCAATTTGACAAGAATTTTATTTACCGAGACTTGGTCAGAGGTTGCGTAAGGACAGACTTCAAGGCGGTGTGTCTGTCGGGGCCCCTCCCACCCGTCCACACTTTCACAAAAGCGGGGCTTGTGCTCCTGTGCTGGCTCCAGGGGGCGTGGCCGTCAGCAGCCCCCGCCCCGCTTCCTGCACATGTGTGAGTGTGGTCATGGCTCCTGTACATGTATGAATGGGGTCATGGCTCTTGTACATGTATGAGTGTGGCTACAGATCCTGTACATGTGTGAGTGTGGCCACAGATCCTGCACATGTGTGAGTGTGGTCATGGCTCCTGTACATGTGAGAATGGGGTCATGGCTCTTGCACATGTATGAGTGTGGCTACAGATCCTGCACATGTGTGAGTGTGGTCATGGATCCCTTACATGTGTGAGTGTGGCCACAGATCCTGCACACGTGTGAGTGTGGTCATGGATCTTGCACATGTGTGAGTGTGGTCATGGATCTTGCACACGTGTGAGTGTGGTCATGGATCCCTTACATGTGTGAGTGTGGTCATGGATCTTGCACATGTATGAGTGTGGTCATGGCTCCTGCACACGTGTGAGTGTGGTCATGGATCCCTTACATGTGTGAGTGTGGTCATGGATCCTGCACACGTGTGAGTATGGTCATGGCTCCTGCACATGGTGAATGTGGTCATGGCTCAATCCAGCTGCTCTTCAGACTGCCCACTGCCGTGTTTCTTGGAGTCAGAGCAGGAGCAGGAGTCTCTGCCGGGCTCACTGGAAACAGCTCACATTCAGAGCGCAGGTCCCCGTGGCTGTGCACGCTGTCAGCATCTCCGGGACAACAGCATCGCGACCTCAGTGGCAGACAACGGCCACCACGCTGGGCGCCCACTGCCTCTGGATCCTCCGCTCCATCCGCCCTGTGTCAGGCCTTCCTCAGCAGAGTGCTGAATCCTCCTGAGATGGCAAAAGGCAGACACCCCAAAAGACAAAAGCAGAACCCTGCCGTCGAGTGGTTGAACACTCAGGTGAAGAGCTAATGGTCGACCCCCATGGAGAGCTGGTTCCCATGGAGTGCTAGGAAGGGCGTAGAAGCCAGAGTAGCCTCGGTTTCTAGGGGCAGAAGGCCAGGAAATTCAAGTAGACACTCAACGTGAGCACAGATTTGTACACGCACTGGGTGCCATAGCAAAGGACCAGAAACAAGCTAAACGTCCAGGCGTAGGGGAGCAGTTAGAGCAAGAGAATTGGTGGCGTGGAGCTGAGTGCTCCCACGCTTCCGAATGGGGCAGCGCTTACGCACATGGCTACAGAACACGCTGCAAGCTACACGGCCACTTGCACAAGGCACAGAGCAATCCCAGGCACTCAGCTCGCTACCTTCCGTGCCAGTCACGCAGAGAGGATACTCACATGTGCTGGCCTGAGCACGCATAGGCCGCCTCTACCAAAGGTCACACACGGCACTGGGCCCATGGTGCCCCTCGGGGAAGATTCCACAGGACCCGCAGCGGGAGGGCATTTTCACTGGGAAGCCTTATTCGCAATGTGGGATGTACTATTTCCACGCACTATGACCCCAAGCACCAGAAACCAACCTCAGCCGAAGCTGCCCTCTGAGTTAGACGACTGAGCTTAGGGCTGTCTCCATCTGTCGGTCACCTGTCCTCCCCTCAGCTCGCTCCCCTGTGAGGGGGGAGAGTGCAGCCCCCTGCATCTGGAATAGACCCCGGGATGTTCCCTGATCCCCTGGACAACCACGCCAACACCTCCCAGCGGCGGCTGGTGCTTGGGAGTTACTGAGCTCATGTGTCTTAGAGCCCAGTGCAGAGCCCTGCCTCCCCACGGCCCTCTGCACCTCTGCTCGCCGCCCCGCCTCTCCCCTCCGCTCCCCATCTCACAGGGAAGCAGACCTGGCTCTCAGGATAATAAAGGCACCAATGTTAGAGCCCCCCCCCCGGGGGGGGGAATCAGACCAGCTCTTGGGAGGGGTCCTGCCCTGGAAGAGAATGAGGAGCAAGTTAGCAGAATATGGGAGCCGGGGTCCTCACGCTGAGCGTGCGTCAGAATGTTCCGGAGAATTTATTGAAGCCCAGGTCACCGGGCCCCACCTCAGTGCTGTGGCCCCTCAGGTCTGGAAGGGGCCCAGAATATGCGGCTCCCTGAGTTCTCAGGCGAGACTGGTGCTGCTGGCCCCAGGACCTGCCTTCATGGGCCACACGTGGCAGGAGGCCGGACCACACGTGGCAGCGTGGCAGATTCCCCCTGAAGGGGGAGCTGTACATCAGCCTCCCTTGTGACTGAATCCCACCCAGTATCTCACGCGCTGCGTCTCCCTGGGAGACAGCATGCGGTGGCCGCCGGGGACAGCGACTCTGGCGTCAGAAGCTTGTGTCCATCCTGTCCCTGCCGCTCACGATCTGGGTGACTTCACAGAATGCGTTTACCCGTCCTCCGACTCAGTTTCCTCATCTCTAAAACGGAAATGAGCGTGGACAGACCCCCCGGGGTTGACAGGAAGCTTCGCTGAGCTCCTGGGAGCAGATCAGTCGCACGCTGCCCAGTGCACGTGGGCCTTCGGGGAGCTCACGGTGGCATGGCTGTCAGTGCTGCCCAGGAGGTCACAGGCCCGACTCTGGCCTCCAGCTTGGTTCTCGGAGCCTGCTTGTCTCAGTAAGGTCTTTGTCTTCGTCTTGGCCAGGCGAGCCCAGCCTTGCCGCTGGCTGGTTTGACAACCTGAGTTGGATCCAAGCTCCCCTCACCATCCTCAGGGTGCTCGGCCTTGGTCTTCAGCTGCCTCCTCCTCTGCCATCGCCAGGAATCCCCCTGCTCGGGATTCAAAACCCAGCTGAACAGCTTGCTCTTTGTGGAAGCCCTGCTCGCTGCGTCTCTGTAGCTGTGTGTTCCTAGAATTCTTTGTTCAGCACATTCTATCCTAATTGCTGGTTACTTGTCTGGCTCTTGCTTAGGCAAAAAACCTGCAATTTATTTTTCCTCTAAAACAAGGTCCTAACATGATGCATATAATAGATGCTCAATAAATGATATCGTTGCCAATAAATATCTCCTGCACTCCCTGGAGTCCGATTTCAAACTTGTAGAGCGAACTCTGATTTGGCTTCCTGCGCCGGGGACATGTTTCCAGCTCCTTTTGACCACAATGCCCATTTGTTCTCCTACCCCTGGGTTTCATGTGAAATGAAAAGTGAGTGCAAAATGTGGCATGGAATGGAAGCCAACCCAGAACTTGAGCCCCATGGATGAACTTCAAACAGAGACTTAAAACACGCGAAATAAGAACCAGCTTTGCCAGGACAGGGTGGAAGGAGCTAGGCACTTGGTGACGCCCTCAGATGTTCAGGAAACACACTTTGATTTCATATATTTTGAATTAAATTGATTGAAATTCAAAGCTAAAGCCAACATACCACATTTCCTTTGGTCAGAAGTGAAGTGTGAAAATAGTGTTTTGAATTCTCGGTTGGATGCAGAGCTCGGGGTTTGAAGTGTGACAGACTGTGGAGGTTTTGGGTTACTGGAAATTTCAACATTCCATTGGCTCCATCTTCCAAAGGAATTAGAGAAACCGAAAACAAGGAACGGTTGGGAACCACGGCAACAGAAGGCCATCGGTGAGGATTCCCCCTGAGCTCCGTGCGTGGCCTTGTGGTGGCGGCCACGGGACGCTGGTCCAGGGACGGGGCGGCAGCACAGCCATTGTCACTCTGCGCTGCAGAGGTCACAGCTGGTGGACCCTGGAGCGTGCTCCTCCTTCGCAATACTGGGAGAAAGGAAGTTAGGGGAGTCCACGCGTGTGTACAATGCAATCTACTTGGAGTCGAGTCTTAGAAAGAAGTGTGTCTGCCTCTTCAGAGTCAGCCTTTGAAATGCCTCACGTTGCACGTTTGCTGAGTCGTTACACTTGAAAGCCTATGGCCACTGATCGTTACACTTAATGCTGATTTCTACTCAACAGGATGCTAGGAGCCGTATGTTATGCCACGGTTAAGTAGTCGGCTCCCTCCTCCTCCCAAGGACAGAAGTGAAAGAAAATTAATAAAAGGTAAGAGAAAGTCCTACATTCTCAAAATACAGAGGGAACTCAACACCAGAATGACGCTGGAGCTGAGTGTGGGGGCCCACAGGCGCTGGGCCTTACAGCGAGAAACTTGGTGCCCGTGTGAAGACAAGGGCCGGGTCCGCAGCATCCAAGGAGGATCCAAAAAATCCTTAAAGTGAGGATCTTTGGAATCCTCAGAGACAACGAAAAGATGAAGCTGTAAGAAAACAATGGGGCTTGTGAGAAAAGACGATACAGTCGGGAAATTTGCCAGGTGGGATTGGGAGAAGTGGAAACCAGGCACGCTGCACTTAGAAACCCAGGGTCTCTGCTCTGGCTTTAGGAGTGCCAGACTCACTGGGTTGAGCTAATGCCCTCGACGTCACAAGCATAAAACCTGTAAGGAAAGAAACACAGTGGAAGCCGCGAAGAGAAGCAGCAGCAAGCCGACCCCGGAGGGAAGTCTGCTCTCGGGCGAGAGAGACTGGAGTGGGTGAGGGGAGTGGGCCTGTGGCCTGTGGCCTGACAGCCTTCCCCAGTCCGTGCAGCTCAGGAGAAAGCCACGGTCTGGCTCTTTCATCGGGAAGAGGGCTGGCTTTAGGACAGCCATCATGGCTGAGTATAAGGGGAGAGACCCTGAGAAGCAGGGAGAGGCCGTGGATGTGAACCAGGTGAACTTGCCCAAGTCCTTGGCCAAGCCCTGAACCTCAGGCCACTGGGAGAGATTGCAGGAGATCTGGCTAAAGCCGCCGCTGATTCAGATGAACTGAGGGCCACGGAGATACAGCTCACCACAGGGAAGACCGGCGTTGCAGTCCTAGCACAGGCAGGAGGGCAGCATCCTGGGACCGCGGCTGAATCCGGTCTCTGCAGTTTGCCAGAGCAATGTCTAGGACGCTCTCGGAGACTCCAGGTAAACTAAGAAACAAGGCAGTGTCACGGCCAGGAAAAAATAAAGCAGTTCACACAGGCTGTCCTGGATATGACTTAGACTATCGAACTACCTAACAGATATTTTCAGCATTGCTATGCTACTATGTCCATTAGGACATATTTTAGTTTTTTTTTTTTTTTCTGACAAGTTGTATTTATTTGGAAAGATGGATATTTGGTAGTTTTTGCTCTTTCACAGTAATCTTCCAAGAACAAAGAATTTTAAGGAACTTTATTTTTTATTTGACAGAGTTAGACCGTGAGAGAGAGAGACAGAGAGAAAGGTCTTCCCTCCGTTGGTTCACCCCCCCACCCCAAACAGCCGCTACAGCCTGAGCTAAGCTGATCCGAAGCCAGGAGCCAGGTGCTTCCTCCTGGTCTCCCACGCAGGTGCAGGGGCCCAAGCACTTGGGCCATCCTCCGCTGTACTTCCGGGCCACAGCAGAGAGCTGGACTGGAAGAGGAGCAACCGGGACTAGAACCCGGCACCCATATGGGATACCGGTGCCACAGGCGGAGGATTAACCAAGTGAGCCATGGCGCCAGCCCCCAAGGAACTTTTAATAGAATAAATGTCTATCTTATAATTACCACATGGGTTCATGGAACTCATTTATAAACTAATAATACATAATAGAATCTTAGTTATCCTAGTTTTCCTCCATCTGGAATATTTTTTTCTTTCATCATCAGGAAGGTGAGCTTGTCACTACTTATCAGTTATTCCAATCATGGCAAAGTGTTGAAAATAGTAAGAAACTAGAAAAATTATGGACCAGTATGGAAAAATTATAAAACTGAAATAGACCATGACTATTACATCATATTTTAGTATCAATAACTACATTAATAGAAATGTATAAACTGAACACTCTAAGAAAGCAGAGATATTCAAACTAGACATAAATGTATGATTAGACTCTATGCTGTTTGCCAAAGTTGAACTTCAAATACGAAAACTCATAGAAATTGAAAGAAGAACAAACAAGTAAACACTGTGGAAACTCCAACCCTAAGAGAAGCGGAGTGACGATACTGATAAAAGGCAAGATAGCTGTCAGTATGCGGAAAGTTGTCTGAGGAAAGATGGACATGTCACAGTGAGAGTGAATTCATTTGGAACACAAGAAGTGCATGAGTGTCTAATAACCTGGATTCAAAACGTAAGACTCGCAGTGAGGATACAGAACATTGTTTAAGAATGCCAATCACTTTGTCCCAATCCACATTTAACAAGCACTGAACCCATATACTGGGGAGAAAACTGAGTTTAAATAAATTTCAAAAGAAGAAAACCCAGCAAGCCATATTTTCTGATCATAAAAAATCAATTAAGAAACTTTTAAAAGATATCCAGAAAAGCTTCTAAATTAGAGACTGAGTAGCACATTCCTAGAATCTTAGTAGTTACAAAAGATGTCACAAAGCGTACTATGAAATATTTCATACTGAGGATAATAAAATCACAATTTACAAAGATTTGTGGCATGCATCCACAGCAGTGCATAGATAGAAATTAATAGCTTTCAAACTTACATGGTAGAGAAAGAAAGGTCTAAAATTTATTATCTAGATTTTGTCACAAGAAACTTCTAAAAGGAGAATAAATTAAGCACAAAAATAAATAAAAAATGAAGTAAAGATAAGGATAAAAACTAATGAGGTAGAAAAAATCAAATAAAACATGCAAAGACAAAAACTGTTTCTTCACAATTATTACAGATTCATTAAAGTTCCAGTGAGGTTGATTTAAAAGTGAGTGAAAGAGAGATGAAGGCTTGTGGTGCAGGGGCTAAGACACTGCACGGGATGCTTGCCTTCCAGATCAGAGCGCCTGGGTTCAAGTCCAGGCTCCGCTCCACATCCCAGCGTCCAGGGAGGCAGCCAGTGATGGCTCAAATAATTTGGTCCCTGCCACTCATGTGGGAGACCTGGATGGGGTTCAGGGCTGCTGGATCCTGGGGAGAAAAGGAGTAGATAAAAGATCTCTTTCTGTCTTTTTCTTTCTCTGTTCTTCAAATAAAAATAAATATTTTTTCAAAAATAAATAAATTTTTAAAAATCAATAAAAATAAATAAATGAATTTTTTAAAAATGAATGACAGAAAAATAATGAGTGAGAAGATATCATTAAAGATTCTATGGGGGCAAGGGCTGTGGTGTAGCCAGTAAAGCCACCGCCTGCAGTGCCAGCATACCATATGGGTACCAGTTTGAGTCCCAGCAGCTCCTCTTCCGATCCAGCTCTCTGTTGTGGCCTGGGAAAACAGTAGAAGATGGCCCACATCCTTGGGCCCCTGCACCCACATGGGAGACCCAAGAAAGCTCCTGGCTCCTGGCTTCGGATAGGCCTAGCTCCAGCCATTGCGGCCATTTGGGGACTGAACCAGTGGATGGAAGACCTCTCTCTCTCTCTCTCTCTCTCTCTCTGCCTGTGCATCTCTGTAACTCTGCCTTTCAAATAAATAAATCTTTTAAAAAATATGCTATCGACTTTAAAAGCGTAATAGAAGGGGTGGCGCTGTGGTACAGTGGGTTAACGCCCTGGCCTCAAGCACCGACATCCCATATGGGCACCGGTTCAAGACCCAGCTGCTCCACTTGCAATCCAGCTCTCTGCTATGGCCTGGGAAAGCAGTAGAAGATGGCCCAAGTCCTTGGGACCCTGCATCCACATGGGAGACCCAAGAAAGCTCCTGGCTCCTGGCTTTGGATCTGTGCAGCTCTGGCCATTGCAACCATCTGGGGAGTGAACCATCGGATAGAAGACCTCTCTCTCTCTCTCTCTCCACCTCTAGCTGCCATTTGGGGAGTGAACCAATGGAAGGAAGACCTTTCTCTCTGTCTCTTTCTCTCACTGTCTATAACTCTATCTGTCAAATAAAAAAAAAAGAAAAAAATGTGCTCATTCATTCTAAAAAAAAAAAAAAAAGAATAAGAGGAAACTTCTGCCATCTTTAAAAGAGATCAAATGAAAAACCTGTAACCAGCATCCCGGTAACCAGAGAAACGTATAGTTATTGTCCCTGCACATGAAGCACAAGGCAAGGATGATGCTCGTCAGATTAACAATGCAAGACAAGTAAATAAAAGAGATAAATATTGACAAGGAAGAAGTAACATTGTCTCCTTTTACCTTTTTACAGAAATGATTATCTATTTGGAAAATACTCAGTGATCAATAAATAAACAGGCAGACCCACAATCTGTGTTAATAGTATCAGAATACAGGATTGGTATACAAGAATAAACTTTATATTTACTAGAAAATAGAATTTTAGAAATCCATTTAAGATATTAAAATGTTTAGTAATATATCTAACAAAATATGTATAAGACCTCTACAACAAAAGCTACAATAATTGCTAACCTACAATAAAATAATTTAAGTCATTTATTTAAGAATGCCTAAATTGAGGGCTGGCACTATAACATGACAGGTGATGTCACTGCCAGCGGTGCCAGCATCCTATATAGGCACTGGTTCAAGTCCCAGCCACTCCACTCCTGATCTAGCTCTCAGCTAGTGGCCTGGGAAAAGCAGCAAAGGGGCCCAAATGTTTGGACCACTGCCACCCATGTGGGAGACCTGGAAGAAGCTCCTTGGCTCCTGGCTTTACCCTGGCCCAGTGTTGGCTCATGGGGTCAACTGGAGAGTGAACCAACAGATGGAAGATGTCTCTCTGTCTGTCTCTCCCCTCTCTCTTTGTGACTCTGACTTTAAAAAAGAATAAGTCTTTAGAAAGAATTCCTAAACAAATGCAGAGATATACCATGTTCATGGATTGAAATCTCAAGTGTGTTAACACAACAACTCCACTTAGATTAATCAATAGGTTCAACAGTTATTTCAGTCATAATTCTAACTGGACTTTAAAAAGTAGATGTTTATAATAATGAAATTCTATGTAAACGCAAAGGATCTAAAATAGCCAAAACAATGCTAACATATCAAACAACGTTGGAGTACAGCGATGCTTCCTACACAGCTCCATGGAACAAATGTAAGAGCAGATAAATAACTCAATGAACCAGATAGGAGACCCACACTTATCAGGTTTTCAAGAAATGTACTAAATCATTTGAATGGCAAAGTCTTTTAACCAGCTAGATATCCATATGGGAACAAAAATGTACTCCAACCTGAACCTCACACAAAACACAAAATTCAAGCCTAAATTAATATAGATAATACATGAATAATATATAATATAATAGTTAAGTCTATAATGATTTGAAGAAAAAACATAGAATAATAGTGTAATGACAAGTTTTCTTGGATAACCATAAAAGAAAAAAATTGATCTATAGTTATTATAAATATTATTAATAAATATTACATTGTATTAAATATTAAATATTGACTTTATTAAATATTTATCTGAAAATCTGAAAAAACCCCTTAAGATAATGAATAGGAAAGTTTGAAAGTGGGAGGAATTATCTATAGTGACAGAGAGCCGTGACCTAGTAAAAATTCTTAGCATCTTGCCTCAACAGAAAAGCCAGCTAAGGTTGAAAATCAGCAAAAGTCAAGGATGGACACTTCACAAAGGAAGCCCTGGAAAGGGCCCATAAATGCCTAAAAATACTCTGTCATTAATCAGCAGGAAACGTGATCAAGACCAATGAGAAACCACTGCACATCCCCTAGAGAGGTCAAAATCAACTCTGAAAATAAAAAGATTTGATAAAGTGGAACCTGCATTTCTTACATTGCCACAAAGAATGTAAAATAGCATAAACTCTTTGGAAAGGCTTGGCAATGTATATTTTAAATTATAGCTCTATCTTTTCACCTCATAATTCTAATCCTAAGAATTTGTCCAGTAGAAATAAAGATACAGACTTTTAAGCAAATTTATGTAGAAATAATACTTATAACAACTTTATTCACAACTGTAGAAAAGGGACAGCCCTGACATCAATCATCAGGACATGAAGAAGAGCCTCGTGAAGTATTAATCAACAATAAAACTTAGTGAATTATTGATACATGCAAGACTGGAAAAGAATCTCACCACACTTCCCTGAGTGAAACAAGTGAGGAACACAACAAACCTCACAGCATGATCTCGTTTGCATTAAATTCTAGAACAAACATAATGCATGTAAAAAAGAAAGAGCACAGAGACCTCCAGTGGGAGACAGGGAGACCTCCAGTGAGAGACAGGGAGACAGGGAGACCTCCAGTGGGAGACAGGGAGACAGGGAGACAGGGAGACCTCCAGTGGGAGACAGGGAGACAGGGAGACCTCCAGTGGGAGACAGGGAGACCTCCAGTGAGAGACAGGGAGACAGGGAGACCTCCAGTGGGAGACAGGGAGACCTCCAGTGAGAGACAGGGAGACAGGGAGACCTCCAGTGGGAGACAGGGAGACAGGGAGACCTCCAGTGGGAGACAGGGAGACAGGGAGACCTCCAGTGGGAGACAGGGAGACCTCCAGTGGAGACAGGGAGACCCCCAGTGGGAGACAGGGAGACAGGGAGACAGGGAGCGGGGAGTCGCTAGGAAGATGTGCAGGGAACTTTCTGGAGAGACGGAAATGCTCAGCTTCTTGATAGCGATGCCGTTTACAGGAGGACGCCTGTCTCAGAACTTGTCAGGTTGCACACTTACGATCCGCTGACTTCAAGGTGTGTGAATTTCATGTAAAGGATTGTAGACTGGGGGCCGGTAGCGGGTAAAGCCACCGCCTTCAGCACCAGCATCCCATATGGGCACTGGTTCGAATCCTGGCTGCTCCACTTCTGATCCGGCTCTCTGCTGTGGTCTGGGAAAGCAGTGGAAGGTGGCCCAAGTCCTCGGGCCCTTGCACCCCCGTGGGAGACCTGGAAGAAGCTCCTGGCTTCTCGCTTTGGATCAGCATAGCTCTGGCCATTGCGGCCAGTTGGGGAGTGAACCATAGGATGGAAGACCTTTCTCTCTCTCTCTTTGTCTGCCTTTCCTTCTCTCTCTGTGTAACTCTTTCAAATAAATGAATAAATCTTTACAAATTAAAAGGAATTGTAGACTGGGCATTTAGCCAAGTGGTGAGGGCACCTGCCTCCCAGGTGCAGCCCTGGCAGGAAGCAAGTCCTGGCTCACATAACTGGGTCTCTGCACTCACGAGAGAGACCTGGACTGAGCTCCCAGCTTCTGACTTCAGCCTGGCCCAGCCTTGATTGTTGAGGGCACTTAGCAAGTGCACCAGAGGATGAGAGCTCTCTGTTTCTCCCTCTCTCTCTTCCTCTGTTTATCAAATGACTTTTTAAAAAGATATGGAAGAACAGTAAATAAATATTAAACTTGAGCAGTAGGTTTGATTTTCCCAGTGATATGGGTTGGCAATTCTTTTTTTTTTTCTTTCAATTAATTCACAGGCTTTTACTGGGGTTCCGCTCCCGGGCGAGGTTCCCCGGTCCCAACAGAACAACAGAGCTGGGGCCGGGGAAGTCGCACATCAGAGATTGGGAGAGCTCCTTTTACAGATTCAGGGCAATGGGGGTTAAAGGTTGAGGTGGTCTGATCCTCATTGGTTGACCTTTAGGCACCCGCAGGGACCTTGACAAGGACTTTTCTTCCTGGGAAGTACAGGTAGGGACTCTCCATTCCCGGGAGTGTAGGCCTTCCCTCTTTGCGGATCCCAAAGCTACCATCCTGACCTTTTGATGATAGGAAAGGGGGCGACGATGAGTCTCTCTGGCTGCTTCCTGCTGACTGGGGACGTCGTCTACAGGGGCCCGCTGGGGGTATCTTGGGGCTCCGCAGGGACAGGCGTGTATGGATGGAGAAGCATCTGGTTGACTGCCTGGTTGCTGAAGGCCTCGGTTCATTCCATTATCACCTGCTGTAAACTCTTAAACAGACACTGTAGTATACAAGTCAGGGTGAGAATAGCAACCAATGATCCTAAGAGTGGCAATAACATGGTAATGAGAGGATTTCATAGAGGAGAGGAAATGAGGGGGTCTCTGGACCCTTGTGAGGCTGGTTTGATGGACGTGGGCTGGCAATTCCAACGTGCTTTCTATACAATTAGACTGCAGCAGATGAGAAGACATACAGAAGATAATAGCAGATTTCTCAGCATTTTGAAAGGTGTTATAAAAATGACGAGAAGGAAATATTTCCTGACCTGTAGACTTATCTTTGGTTGGAACTAGGTGATCAGTTGGGGGTTTTTTAAACAGAGATAAAGCAAACAGAGCTATTTATTGGCATGTGTAGCTGCCATATGTGACCATATCTGCATACATAGTTATACTATATCGACATACACGCTTAGAAAAGACTTCCACACATAGAAACAAAAAGAAGGCTAGGCAGAGCTGAAGGACAGGCACTGGAGGGCGTTGGCTTGAAGGAATCCTAGTGTGAAACAGTGATGGAATGTGGGGACGACGGCCACACGCTGTAGAATTAGGACGGCCAACACATACCTGACAGAATGTTAAGAGGCAGAGGACAGAAAGAATCATCAAAAAATAAAAGATAGATATAGCTGCACTAAGAGATTCCTCAGTTTGGGGAAAATTTTGAATCTTGGACAAGATAATTAGTAAATCCATTTTAAGACAATTTTCAAGAAAAGAGAGTATGGATCTTATATACAGAAGGTCAGATTGGAACCAAAAATGACGGAGAAGGAGGAGGAGGGAGAAAAGTATTAATTATTCGAAGCTTTGAGAAAGGTAAAGCTAAATTAAAATTCTGTATAAAACCAAACTATTCTTTAATATTGATACGTTCATAATAATTTCAACAGACTGAAAACTTCTCTATTTAGACTATGCTTAAAGGAACTTAGAGAGATTAGACAATGTAATCATATTGAAAACAAAGAACTCAGTGATTTAAAAGACACTGTAATCAAAGCTAAAAGATGAGCCAAAGATTAGGACAGTGTATTTGACAAAGCTTACAACCAAAAATAGTAAATGGATTGATGGATAGATAGAAAAATACACCCACAGATACATAAATCTATCTTGGTGATTGGATGGGATATATGGAGATAGACAATGATAGCATCGTAGAAAATTGGCAGTGAAATTAAAATAATTCATGAAGCAGCAGCAGGAAGTCGATACTTGTTCTCATTCTGGAAAAGGATCTGAAAACCGTGGATTATCATGTCTGAGCACTAACAAAACCAAACATACGCACCGGGCAAAGACACCACCTCGGAGGGTGGCAGCCGCGTCTGAGCACCTGCCCAGCTTCTGATTCCAGCCCCTGCTAATGTGCGCCAAACACCTGGGTCCCTGCCACCCCCTGAAGACCCGGATCCAGTTCCAGGGTCCTGGCTCCTGCCTGGCCTATCCCCGCTGTTGGAGGTGTTTGGGGAGTGAAGCGGGACGGGGAGTTCTATCTCTCCCTGTCTCTCTCCACTTCTCTGGATTCCAATAAACTTTAAAAATAGAATAAACACATTTTTGAAATTAAAAAAAAATCTTATAGTGCTATGTTAGTGAGACTATGGAGAAATCAGAAATCTATACTGCTAGTAGAATTATCAATCTCTAGTAGAATTGTGTAAACTGTATAACCACTCAAAGTAGCAATTTTGCAGAATCTGGTAATTTGGAGTCCTAACTCTCTCAAATTAATAAATAAAATCTTGAAAATATATGTGTGTGTAACAAAAGGAAAACATCTGAAGAAAATAAAACACAACATTTACACGTATCAAGTTTGCTTATGTAGATGTCTGTTATGTCGTTATCTGAACTCTTTTTTACAGTGGATGTATTTTGTGGACACAGATCTTTATAATACTTTGTAGAAATTAGCGTCACACCAGGTAAGTCACCGTTCCACAAATACTCTGCAATGGTTACAGAGAAACTCCAAGCAAAAAGGAAGCATGAAACGTGGATAAGGAGAACACAGGGCAGTTTCAACATCGTGGGCGAAGGGCGAGGAAGCAAGAGAAGCTGAGTCCTAGAGAAACCGGAAGAGACGCAGCCAGGCGCTCACACGTGTGCATGCAAGACACTGGGTGGATATGTTTCCAGAACAATTCTTGTATTATCACTTTGACTTATTTATAAATATAATTATTTGGAACTGAGTCACGGAAAAATTCCCAAAGACTTTTCCAGAACTTTCGCACAGATTTTTCTTACAGCATTCACACACCACCCCGGTTTCCTCTAGTTAGACGGGCAGTGGAAAGGAGCGAGCAGACACCTGACAGCTGCTTAGGGACGCGCGCACACACACAGTTACAGTGAAAAGGGGTTGAGCCCGTGGAAAGAGCTTGCTGTGCCGCGCACAACTGTACTTAGAGACCCTACTGGAGCTTCCGTTTCCTCGCTCTGGGTGAGTGATGACGACGACGCAAGGACAGGACTGAAGGTCGCTCGCGTGTGAATTGGCTCAAGAACTGAACGCGCGGCTGGGCACGCAGGGACGCGACAACACTTGTTAGGACTTGCCCCCTGCCCATTTCTTTAGGCCTCGGCTCTACAGCTCAGACTGCTTATGACCACAAATCCGTGCCATCTCCCCCTCCTCAGACAGCATGACCTCTTGGGAATATGCTGCCGTGGCCTCTGGCGGGGCTACTCCTCCTCTCCAGGGTGGGACACCGGCTGTGGCTGTGCGGCCTCTCCTTGCCTGCCCACTCACCCTTCGCCAGCCTTGGGTGAGTCTTGTCTTCTTTCCAAGCCTCCGTTTCTCTTCTGTGAAGGGCAGACTGCAGATCTCCGCTGGTCCCCAGAGCTCAGGGCCACCCGGAGGGGAGGGGCCGTGAGCATGCTGCTGGTTGTCTTGGAGCTGCACCCCCACGGCCCACCAGGACTGCCGGGGGCCCGATCTGCAGACGAGCCTGGTGACTTCGCCTTCCAGAAGCTGCAAACCTCGCAGGGAGCCCTGCTTCAGTTCCCCAGACCCTGAGCTCCAGGGCCGCCAGCATGTTTTTTAATGGAATTACTGTCTGATTTAGGAGGGATCTAATTCTTATTATTTAAAGTGCTGTTGGCAGCTGACACATGGAGAAAATTATCAAAATATCATTTACCTGGCGTTTCGGTGGGGGAGAAAGAAACCCACCCTTGCTGTTCCTAAGAGTAACACACAAAAGAACATTTTTCATCTAAAGTAAAACATGGAGAAGCTGTGTTTTACCACAGTAGCAGTACCCTGTGACTATCTGTGAGGCTTCCTAATTATCAACTTCCATTAGGGGAAAAACCTACAACTGTTCGTAAATTTCTTCCAGAGTATCTTCTTGATCAGGTCCTCGCCAAATACGAGGAGATCCTGATTGGAGCTGCTCCAAGGGCAGACAGGAGCGCGTCAATGCTGCGTTGCCCACTGCCTCCTGGAGATTGCTCCCCGAATGTCACCTGGGGCGCCACCTGTCACATGTCTGCTCGTCACCTGCCCTCCCTCTTGACTCCCTCACTCCTTGCCAATCTGCGAGGCACCAAGCTGGAAACGACAGTGCGCACTTCCTTTCTGCCCTAACGAACGGCAGGTGCAGCAATAAGTGGACCAGAATCCAGACAGGGCCCACTCTCCACGGCTCACCAGCGTGGGAGAGCAGCCCGAGGCAGACCTCCCGCCCTCCAGCCACCTCAGACCTCGTCCCTGGTCACGGCTGCCCCAGAACGTGAGCCGCAGGTGAGCTGGGGCTGGGGAGGCGGCTAAGCAGGGACGCTCCCCCAGCTGCGTTCGTGGAAGTTCTAACCCCCAGCACCAAAAACCCACACCCTATTTGGAGATGGAGTCACTGCAGCTGTATTTAGTTAAACTCAGGTTATCAGGCCGATGAGGGCGCTGGGAGGATGACGTCATCAGAATGATGTCATCCAGTGTGACCAGCGTTCTTCTACAAGAGGACATTTGGACACTCTGAGGCCACTTTGTGTTGCGGTACCAATAGCTAAGTGTTGGTATTGCACAAGGAGAAAACCGGTTATTTGGCTCAAGATTCTGGAAGCTGGGACTTCCCAGGAGCACAGCCCCCACCTCTGTGGACGCCCCCGTGGCTGTGTTGTAAGCTGGACAAGAAGCAGGAAGGGCAGTGACCGTGGGCAGAAGGGGCACCGGGAGTCCGGGCTCGCCCCCTGGTAACCCCCCAGTCTTGCGGGGATTGGTCCAGTCCTACAGAGCGGCCCCTTCCCAGGGACTGCAGTGCCCGCGTGACCTAATCCCCTTGCTCTAGGCCCCGCCTCTTACTGATCCGCCACATCTCAATACTGTTTTGTCGGGGGCCACACGGAAGCCTCTTCAAACCACAGCACACACAGAGGCCAGCACCCCAGGACAGCACCGCGCGGAGGCGAAGGCAGAGGTCAGAGCACCGCTCCCTAAGCCAGGGAATGCCAAAGGCTGCCAGCCGCCCGGGGGAGGAGAGAGGCCTGGAGCAGGCGCTGCCTCAGACCCTCAAAAGAACCCACACTACTGACACCATGGACGCCCAGCTCCGGAGCCGGGACACACGAGGTCGCCCAGCAGTGGTCCCTCGTCCTGGATCCAGGCGGGCGGGCAGGGTTGGGGGGTAGTGGCCACCCAGCTGCCTAGGCCCAGGCTGTTGGACGCTCAGGCTGTTCAAAAGATGCCGGAAGCAGCCCCGTAGGTGAAGTAGCCCCATTTTAAGTTGGTAATTAATTGAAAGTTTTAAACAATTTCACAGACCCTCCCATGTCTGGGGCAAATATTTTCTTTCTGGACAAAATCACTTTAATTCCTGTTTCTTTGTCACTTTCTACGAAACCATGACTTTTCAGACACGGTAGTGGGAACATTCTTAAAGACATGAATCAACTGAACAGAAGACAGGAGTGCCGTAGATTCAGGTTGTGACACACAGGGGCATGAACGCGGACGGACTCCCGCTGTCGTAAAGGGCTTCGTGCGTGTCACCCACGCGCTCGCGCGTAACCGCTGGGCGTTCCCTGATCTCTCTGTACAGATGAGGAAACTGTGATGCAAAACCTGAAGCAGACAGCCAAGGAAACCCACTTGTCTGCCTCCAGACTCTAGTCTGCCCGTCTATGCCGCCAATGCCGCCACAGGGCTGAGGGGACACCTGCTGGGGCCCTGAGTTTGCCAGCTCACCAGGACCCATGTGGAGCTCCAGCTGACTAGCCGAGGGGCTGCCCCACGCTTGTGCGCGGGCTCTGCGCGAGTCCGGGCCCTTCTTGGAATTTGCTCAGCCTCCCTGCGCCTGGCGCTCGGTGTGGCCGATGTCAGACCGCACCTGTACCTCCGTCCCCCGGGACCTCCGGCCAGGCCATCCTGTTCCCTTTGTCTTTCCATTTTCCAGTCCGCCACTACCATGGGAATCCTCCCCCCCCCCCACACCCACCCAACACACACCCCTCCCGTTTAAAGGCCACCAGGGTGCGAGATCCAAACTCCAAACTCTGCAGGCAAGGCCCTCCCTCCTCACGGCCCCGCTTCCAGGGCTGGGCGCCCTCATCTCACACCCGGTCTGCCCTGTGCCTGTCCTGCTAGGTGCGACTTCCGGTTCCTTCTCACACCCTCTTCTCTGCACGCTTGCCTGCGTCCGTTCTACCCAAATCTGTGTAACCAAAAGGCCATCTTACAAACCTGCTAAGGAAATCCTTAGTCTAGGAAAGTGGCTAATGGAACATTTTTGGTATTGGCTGAGAAATTTGATTTCTATTGTTTAAAAAAAATTGATGTCGTCTTGTTAGGAAGCTGGATTCTTGGGTCAACTCTTACATGATGGAATCTTGGATTTCAGTCTTGCTCACATTGGACATAGATTCGTGGCTTATATGGGCTAATTATAGTGGGTTAGAATCTCTCAAGAATTTTACAGTCCCTGAGATGCCAAGAGTTCAAATACGAAGCCTGCGTCCTTTCTGCCCTCTGCCAACTCATTCATTCACAAAGGCGTGAATTTGGCAAAGATTCCCTGTGGGCACCCGATGTGCCAGATGCAATCCTAGCCAACAAGGACAAAGCTCTGAACAAGACAACTGCTTCACTTCCGCTCACGGTGCCTGGAGCCCATTTGGAGAAAGTGAACCAAAGAGTAAACAAGGTAATTTCAATCTCGATAATGGAGACAAACAAATAAAATGAGGCTGCAGAGCAGACAGTGTCTGAGCGAGCAGGAAGCCTGTTAGAAAGTTCCAGAAATGGGTCCATTGATACAGGCGCTGGGGCCCGAAGGAGAGGCAGGTGCCAGCCGTGCACAGATCTGCGAGACGAGTGAACGGCAGGTGCCGAGATTCCGAGGGAGGGAGAAGTGTGGCGTGCTCAACAGGCAAAACGAAGGTGGCTGTGCCTGGGGAGAGGAAGGGGAGGGAGTTGCAGGATGGGTTTCCAGCAGGGGCTGTGGCCCCCTGGGCTCTGTCGCTGAGCAGGAACCTGGATCTCATCTCTGGTGCAACGGAGAGCAGTGAGCAAGTCACACCCCCGTCAACAGGGCAGCAGCAGCCCGCAGCTTCCTTGCAACAAGTAGAACCTTGGTACGCTGGGAGCCATCTGAAAACAAAACGCAGCCCATAGCCTCCCACGGAAGTGCACCTGCGTGTACGCTGGACTTAGCTCCCGAGCACTTTACCCAGAGGGCTACGGAAATTGTGCTCTTTCGGGGAAAGACTCAACTACCCAGGATGCCAACCCCTGGAAGAAAGGACGGGCGCAACAGAGTAACGTCCACGGACTCTGGGGCTCTCCTGGGAGAGGAAAGACCAAGCGGTGCTTAGGGATCCAGTTAGGCTCAGTGCAGGGGACTCTAGAGAAAGACATTGCTTCTGTGAGAAACCCCCTCCCCACAGCCAGAAAGCGCGGGAATGGAGAGGAAGAGTTCCTGACAGCAGAGAGCTCTCGGGGGAGTGGCCAAGTGGCACAAGCTCCTCCCACCCCAGGATTCCCCGGTCCTCTGCAGAGACTTGGTGCCAGGGCCGTACTTGCAAAGAAACTGCCAGGGATAACGACCAAGCTACTTTCCAAATAAAACAGCACCGACCTGAAACACAGGCTCCTGGTTCTAAGAAAAGCTCGTTGTCATCAGATTTTAACTTGCACCCAGTAGAGCTGAGGGAGGGGGCCGAGAATCCCTTAGCCAAGATGGAGTGTAGACAGCACTCTTTTGCTGATTGAACGGCCAAAAGCAAAGCTCCATTTAATATGCCTCAAAACCCTGAGGACCCCTAACCCCGGCCAGAGCCAATCAGACAGATTACGCCCCCACGTACGCACCCCCCCCCTTAGAAACACCACAGATGGTGACCCAGAGACTCTCTGTGCAAAGCATTAAACCAGGCCTCTCCATCAACAATCCCTCCATTAGCCATTTGATATACAACCCCTACACACACACACACACACACACACGAAGTCCCAGTCCTGAGCTCTCTGTCGGCAGGCAAGAGTCAAAGCCACAGCGCTGGAAGCAATCTGAACTTTATGTCCCACTCCCCTGAGTGGCAGTCAATCATGCGGGTAATTACTCAAGGGACTTTAATTTTTATAGGGAAAGAAAGCAATGGGGACGTCGTTGTCTTTCCTAATAAGTGTCAGGGTTAGGTGGAAGAAGATTCAGACAGCACTTGTTGGAGAGGGCGAGAGGACTTGACATGTCGGTGAATAGGAATCCCTAGCGTTTGTGGGGTGCACGGTTTGGGTTTGCTCACTCTTCCCAGTGTCTACCAGGAAGTAGTGGATTTAGACCTCATTTAATCCTCACAGGTTTCCCCTTGGGAAAAAACACTGTTACCACCTCCATTTTGCAGATAGGATCACCGAGGCACAGGGAGTCTAAGTAACTTGTTCTTGGCTTCACGACTGGTACATGGCAGAGCTACCATCTGAACCCGGAGCGGTCACTCCTGCGGCCTGGACGCCCCTCACCGGGGCCACGGTGGCAGTAGTGCCTGTGAGGCGCTGAGAGCCACTCTGCCTTACATTTCGTGTTTTGAGTATTTTTTTTTATTTGAGTTACAGACAGTGAGAGGGAGAGACAGAGAGAGAGGTCTCCCTTCCACTGGTTCACTCCCCAAATGGCTGTTACAGCCAGAGCTATGCCAATCCAAACCCAAGAGCCAGGAGCTTCCTCCAGGTCTCCCGTGCAGGTGCAGGGGCCCAAGGACTCAGGCTATCCTCTACTGTTTTCTCAGGCCACAGCAGAGAGCTGGATCAGAAGTGGAGTAGCAGGGTCTAGAACTGGTGCCCATATGGGAGGCTAGTGCCACAAGCGGAGGATTAACCTACTGCGCCACAGTGCCGGCCCTGCTGCCTTGCACTTCTAACACGCTTCCTTCTTCTTCGTGCAGCTGATCCACTGCATCGCTAATGCCCATTTTTCTACAGTACAATATTTTTAAAAAATCTATTTATTTGAAAGTCAGAGTTACAGAGACAGAAGGAGAGAGAGAGAGATGTTCCAACCACTGGTTCACTCTCTAAGTGGCCACAATGTCCTTGGCTGGGCCAGACCGAATCCAGGGGTCAGGAGCTTCTCCCAGGTCTCCCATGTGCATGCACTGGTCCAAGCACTTGGGCCATCTTCTACTGCTTTCCCAGACTCACTAGCAGGGAGCTGGATCAGAAGTGGAGCAGCCGGGACTTGAACCAGCACCCATATGGGATGCCTGTTTCCCAGGCGGTGGCTTTCCCCACTACGCCCTGACGCCGACCCACTACAGTACAACCCAAAGGCGCCAGGCCCTCTACTCTGCATCCCGAGGCCCCTCAGTGCCTGCCAGTGGCGCTCCAAGGCCTGAGGCGCGCTCACAGCCTGGCTGCTCTCTGCCAGCCGCACTTCCTGCTGCTCCTTTCTTCCCTGAAGGCCTCAGTCATCCCACCGTCTCCTCCCCCAGGCTGCCACTCCGAGGCCCCCCTGCCTGGAAGTTGGCTCTGGGTTCCCTGTGCTTGGTGGAGCCCTCGCCTCTGCTCTCTCCCAGGCACCTCGCTCGGTCTGGCTGGCCTCGCTCCCATATGTTTAGCCTCACATGACTCTGCGACAGAGACGCCTCTGGTTCTCAGGTGGGGAAAACCAACTGAAAGAAGTTTCCATCAAGGTCTCCCCAGCAAGAGAGCGGCTGAGCTCACACCGAGTCCATGTTGCCTTGGTTGTAGGACCCTCCTACCTCCACCCCACAACCTCCCTGAAGGGGCTGGGGAGATTTTAACTGCACTCGACCGGATCTGCAAAGGTTAGTATGGCTCTTGACACAGTGCACAGAGGATCTGAAGTGCCCCACTGGGCCGCGATTCTGCAGAACCCCAGGGCCGGGCCCCCTCCTGCCACATCCCATGACCTCTGGACCCCAGGAAGTCAAGTACAAAACACCCCAGGTAAGACCGGCTCCAGCTCTGGGCAGGGCACACCCTCTTTGTCTCCCCCGTCTCAGTCCCTGCCTCCCTCTCCCACTCTGCGCCTTCCTGGTGGGACAGGGGACAAGCCCATGCAGAAAGTCTGGATTGGGAAGCAGAGTCCAATGGAAGAATGGGGCATGTGCATTTTATCAGAACCAAACAAATTGTGGCTATAAACATTCCGTCGCCAGGGAAATTGCAGGCTTCTTTGAAGATCAGTGTCTGTTTTTTAATGTATCTATATTAAAAAAAAGAGAGAAAGAAGAACCGGACCAAATTTCCATTGAATCAGTGAGGGGGGACTGGGAGAGGCCTGGGCCCTAGGAAATGAAGTGAGCAGGGAAGAGAAAGGACACCTTATGTCCTGGATTAGCACATTGATTAAAAGCAAGTCTCTCTCTCTGGAGCCACCTCCCCCACCCCCCCAACGCCACATACCCCAGCCCAGCCCCAGCAGCCACTAACCACAGCTATTTCACGGGGTCTCTCTCTGCCTTACTTATTTGATACGGTCAGACTTGACTGTTGTGGTTCAGACAGTTTGTGTTAGGGGTCCTGGGAGAGAGGAAAAAAGACAACCTCCTAATTGTCTGCACCCGGCTGTCGACATCTGGAAAGCACTCTGGCTTTTAACCCTCTCTGCGTCACAGCCCACTCGCTCCCCAGCCCTCCTCCACCTACCCAACCTGGGGCCGAGGGGTGCGGGGCAGCAGCCGCCGCAGGGGTGCAGCTGGGAATCCCTGCCCGCAGCTCTCACTCCTCAGCCTTCACACGCCCACCTCCCTCCTGCTCTCCCACCACCCCTGGACCCCCCTGTCCCTACCTGTGGCTTCAACGGTGCTCTCAAAAATGGCAATACCCAAGCCCTCCCCAACTTCGGTCAGCTTCTTGCTCGAGAACCACAATTTTGACTATGCAGTAAGCACTCTCGTTACTTGCATTCCTTTCTGAGTTAAAATCAGAAAAAGAGGAACAGACATGATTTAGCCAAGTGGTGAGAATGCTCACTCACCTGAATTTAGACACCTGTGTCCCACGTTGGAGGTCTTGGGTTCAGTTTCCAGCCCCAGCTCCTGACTCCAACTTCTTGTCATTGTAGCCCATAGGAGGCAGCAGTGAGGGTTCAAGTGCTTGGGTTCCTCTACCCACATGGGATGCCGAGAATTAGCCCCCAGCTCCCAGCTCTGGCCTAAGTCCAGCACTGGCCACTGCAGCACCTGAGGAGTGAACAAGTGGATGGGAGTCTCTCCCTCCCTCCCTCCCTCCCTCCCTTGCTCTCCCTCTCTCCCTCCCTCTCTCTCTCCTTCTCTCCCTCTCTCCCTTCCTCCCTCCCTCCCTCTCTCTCCCTCCCTCCCTCTCTCTCCCCCTCCCTCCCTCTGTCCCTCTCTCCCTCCCTCCCCCCTTCTCTCTCCCTCTCTCTCTCTCCCCCTCCCTCTCTCTCTATCCCCCTCCCTCCCTCTCTGTCTCTCTCCCTCCCCCTCTCTCTCCCTCCCTCCCTTGCTCTCTCTCCCTCCCTCCCTCCCTCTCTCTCTCTGCCTCTCTCTCTCCCTCTGCCTCTCTATCTCCCTCTCTCTCTCCTTCCCTCCCTCCCTCTCTCCCTCCCTCCCTCTCTGTCCCTCTCTCTCCCTCCCTCCCTCCCTCTCTCTCCCTCCCTTCCTCCCTCCCTCCCTTCCCCCTCCCTCCCTCCCTCTCTCTCCTTCCCTCCCTTCCTCCCTCCCTCCCTCTCTTCCCCCTCCCTCCCTCCCTCTCTCTCCCTCTCACTCTCTCCCTCCAACCCTCTCTCCCTCCAACCCTCTCTCCCTCTCTCCCTCCCTCCCTCTTTCCCTCCCTTCCTCCCTCCCTCCCTTTCTTCCCCCTCCCTCCCTCCTTCTCTCTCCCTCTCACTCTCTCCCTCCAACCCTCTCTCCCTCTCTCCCTCCCTCCCTCTTTCCCTCCCTTCCTCCCTCCCTCCCTTTCTTCCCCCTCCCTCCCTCCCTCTCTCTCCCTCTCACTCTCTCCCTCCAACCCTCTCTCCCTCTCTCTCTCCCTCCCTCCCTCGCTCTCTCTCTCCCTCCCTCGCTCTCTCTCCCTCCCTCCCTCTCTCTCCCTCCCTCCCTCGCTCTCTCTCTCCCTCCCTCGCTCTCTCTCCCTCCCTCGCTCTCTCTGCCTCTCTCTATCCCTCTCTCTCTCCCTCCCTCCCTCTCTCCTTCTCTCCCTCTCTCTCTCCCTCTCTCCCTCTCTCTCTCTCACTCCCTCCCTCCCTCTCTCCCCTCCCTCTCTCTTTCTCCCTCCCTCTCTCCCTCTCTCTCTCTCTCACTCTCTCTCTCTTGATTTTGTCACATTCTCCCATTCTTTTGCTGTCTGTATTTCCACAGATTGGGGGTTAACACCCAGAACTTAGTATTTCTGACACGGAACTCCCGCTGTGCCGCCCGGAACTGCTCCTGGGCATGAACCCCAGCAGCACAGCGCGGGGAGGCAGGCAGTGACGCCCCCACCACTCTCCCCCTCTCGTGGCTCCTTTCTCTGCAGTAGAGGCCACAGCGGCCACTCCACAGCTGCCACAGCACCACGTGGTCACCCTCTCACTCTCACAATGACAACGCCTTTGTGTCTCGCAAGCACACGGACCACAAGGTACTCCTAGGAATCGGGTGTAACTTTGAACAGAACGAGTAGACAGAACCCGATGGAGATTTCTTCTACCAAGTGGACACCTTTCCTAAGGAGATGGATGACGTGCTTCATAAACTCGGTAGAATTCTGAGAATTGTGCACTTTCTGTCTGTTTGGTAAAATTCAGTACAAAGTTTCATAAATTAACAAAGGACAAAAATTCCAAGAGCCCCTTGTGACAGCTCCCGGAGCCTTGTCTGTTGGGAACATCGCATCCCTCGCTATCTTCCCACAACGCCCAACTCTGACTCCTCAAAAATACACGCGGCCGGGGCCAGCGTGGTGGCACAGCAAGCTAAGCGCTGCTGCAGCACTGGCATCCCACAAGAGCGAGAGCTGGGGTCCTGACGGCTCCACTTCTGATCCAGCGTCCTGCTGATGCCCTGGGAAAACCAGGGGGGAGGGCCCGAGTGCCTGGGGCTCTGCCACTCACGTGGGAGACCCGGATGGAGTCCCAGCTCCTGGCTCCAGCCTGGGTCAGACCTGGCTGCTGTGGCCATTTGGGGAGTGAACCAGCAGATGGAAGACCTCTCTCTCTGTCTCCCCCACATCTCCACCAATCTCGGCTTCCCTCTCCCTCTCTCTGTAACTTTGCCTTTCAAATAAACAGCTAAATCTTTTTACCAGCAATGCTCAAGGCCTGGTGGGAACTTGCTTCCTTGGTATAGCTTTGTCATATTTTCCCAAGCAGGTTGATCTGTGCTGCTAACTCGTTCAATTTGCTGTCTTTCCCTCAGCCCTTGTCCGGCTCTGTGTTCTCAGTCTCAGTATACGGCACCACAAGGGATTTCCAGACTTTTCCAAAGTGCCGTATCTTTTTACAACCCTTCCATCAGTGTGAGATGGTTGTAATTTCTCCACGTTCTACCCACCACGTACTGTCATCTTTTTGGGTGCTATAGCCATCCTCGTGGGCATGAAGTGATATCTGGCTCCGTGGTCTCAATCCCAGTGCATGGCACCGCAAATCCCCCCAGAACTGTGAGCCATAAACGTGAGCCTTGCCCTTGACTGCAAATCCTCATATTGAGACAACCACAAGGCCCTGTGGCTTGCACAGCACGGTGGCTCTCACATTCCCTGTTTCGCTCCACACCCGTCAGGCTGCCATCTTCTGTGATACAGGGAAGGCACTCATGAGTCTCCGCACCCACCCAGGTCCCTTTGAACGGCTTTGCCCACAGTCACCGAGTGATGGTGAAACCTGCTCCTCACCTGCCCCGGCTGCGGACGGCTGAGCCCTCTCCCTTCTCCAGGCTTGCAACGCCTTCCCTGGATTCCTACAATGAAGACCAAAACTCAGCCCAGCTCCTCCTCTCCAGCTTCAACACTGGCAATGTCAGGCCAGCGCTGTGGTGTAGCAGGTAAAGCCACCACCTGCAGTGCCAGCATCCCGTATGGGCACTGGTTCATGTCCCGGCTGCTCCACTTCCAATCCAGCTCACTGCTAGGGCCTGGGAAAGCAGTAGAAAAAGGCCCAAGTGCTTGGGCCTCTGGACCCATAAGGGACACCTGGAGGAAGCTCCTGGCTCCTGGCTTCGGATAGGCTCAGCTCCAGCCATTGCGGCCAATTGCGAAGTGAAGTAGCAGATGGAAGACCTCTCTCTCTCTCTCTCTCTCTCTCTGCCTGTGCATCTCTGTAACTCTGCCTTTCAAATAAATAAATAAAGCTTTAAAAAATAAAACAAAAAACTAACAACTGAAAAAAGACATTGGCAAAGTCTTCTTGGCTTTTCCTTCCCAGACACCTGGATTCACTTTCAAATTTTTCTTTTCCAAAGGTCCTGGCCCCAGCCGTCAGTGCTGCCTTGAGCTGATGCTTAGGCCTCTCCTGACTTTTCTCTCAGAAAGCGAAAGATCATTTTTGCAGAGGAATTTCATTATTTCCTCCATGTTAAGCAAAGCCCCATCTCTGTAATGGACGGGGTGTTTTGTTCCCTCTAAATTCACCTGTTGACCCCTTAACCCCCAAAGTAATGAGAATAAAAGGTGAGAACGTTGGGAGCACCTTGATCTTGGACTTTTAGCTCCTAGAACTCTGATGGTTGCATCTCTGTTGTTTGTAAGCCACCTAGTCTATGGTGCTTTGTCATGTGAGACCAAAAAAGGGCAGACATTGATACTAGAAGTGGGGGTATAGTCGTAATAAACACCTAAAATGTGTGTTGGCTTCAGAACTGCGTGACTGGTAAAGACTGGAAGAATTTTGATGCATCTACTAAAAAAAATAAGTTTCCATGAGTAGAATTGCACAGGTGATTATGATAAGAGCTCAGGAAGAAAAAGGGGGTTCTGTAGAGACAGCTTCTTAGAAAATATCTAAGTACCATGGAGGGTGCTGGCGGTGCCTGCTGGTGCCTGCTGGCAGAGACCAGCCTGATGAACTCAGAGGGAAATGCTCTCAGGGCACGGAGGAAGGGAGATCCTTGTTAGAAAGTGGCAAAGAAGTTGGCCAAATTGTCTTTCAGATTCTAGTGCTTTGTGAAAGAGGAACTTGAAGGAGGAGGCGGTCTCCTAATGAAGTGTTGATGGAGAAGCGTGGTTCCTACTGATTGCTTATGGAGAAAAGAGAGGGAACTGAATTAGAAAAGTAATTGTTAAGCAGAATGAAACAGAACCTGAAGACTTGACATTATCCACTTGTTCCTGTTAGGAAAATGAGAAAGTGCGTTTGCCAGGTAACACTAAGCTTGTGGTAGAACACTCACCTGACAAAGACGTTAGTGTGGGTGTCAGCTACAGACTCGGTTGATCATCTCAAGAGACACAGACTGCAGATAGGATTATCTTGGAGCCCTGCCACATCATTCTTGAACCTCTGGGCCCTGTTGGGCTTAATTTGCAAGTTTTGGACTTGGTTGGGGCCCACCCTCCTTGCCTGGGTTTCCTTTTGGAACAGAAATGTCTATTCTATGTCTGTCCCAACATTCCACTTCAGAAGTGCATTCACAATCTGGAACCCCCGGTTCACAGCCAGGGAGGGGTGGCCTCAGGGTGATTGGCACCTGGAGTCTCACCCACCTCTGAGTCAATGGCTGTTCAGACTGGATTTCATGCTAGAATGAGTTAAAATGCTTGGGGCTATTGGGATGGGTTGGCTATATCTTGCATGTGACTAGGACATGGATTTGATAGGTACAGGGAATAATGCAATGTATAGGACAGACAGTCTCAACTCACAATAGCTCAATTTACCTAAAAGAATTACACATTTGGCAGAAAGGTTACTTCCCATTGTGAGTTTTGATCTTTTCCTGGGCTAACAATAGACAGTTCCATAGTATCTAGGGATACTGGCAGTGGCTAGGAACCAAGCTTCCCACCAACCATGTGATGCAGAAGATAATTGAAGCATACTCTACGGTGTGCTGTGTTGCTGAGCCCTGATGTTTGGTAGGTTAGATGTATTCAATTAATTGCTGACTTACAATATTTACAACTTATGATGGGCTTTTTGGGATGTAACTCCACCATAAGCTAAGGAACATGTGTATTATTGTACCGCAAAATTCCTTATGTTCAAATCTTGTCCCCCAGTGTGAAACATTAGGAAGTAGGACTTCGGGGAGTAATAGGATCAAGAGAATTAGTCCCTCGAGAGTGAGATTAATGTCTTTTGTTACATAGAAAGGGAAGGAGAGTTAGAGAGAAAGAGAGAGAGAGAGAGAGGTCTTCCATCGGCTGGTTCACTCCCCAATTGGCCACAACGGCCGGAGCTGAGCCTATCCAAAGCCAAGAGCCAGGAGCTTCTTCCAGGTCTCCTATCTGGGTGCAGGGGCCCAAGGGCTTGGGCCATCTTCTACTGCTTTCCCAGGCCATAGCAGAGAGCTGGATTGGAAGTGGAGCAGCCGGGACTTGAACTGGTGCACATATGGGATGCCAGCACTGAAGGCGGCAGCTTTACCCACTATGCCACAATGCCAGAATAAAGTATTTTTAAAGGGACTCCCAGGAGCGCCCCTGCTCTCTTTCTTCCACACAAGGATGCAACAGAAAGCCGATAGCCATCACCTGGAAGACAGCCCTCCCCTGAACCTGACCGTGCCCGCCCGATCTCAGACTTCCAACCTCAACATCCTGAGAAACAAACTTCTGCTGTTTACAAGCCACCCAGTGTGCAGCACTTTGTCAGAGAAAACTCTATTTTGAGAATCCAGTTTTTTTAATGGTGAAATGCTAGGTTTGAAGTTCCAAGATCATAGGAAGGAATGTTATACAGAGGCTGTCCAAGAAGAAGATAAATAAATCCAGCTTGCTCTTCTCATCTCCATTCAAGATCTCTGACTCAAGGCAACCTTCCTGGACTGGTACTCAGCCCACCAATCAGGCACCAGGTCACCCCCTTCCATACCCCCATTGATCTCTGAGCTCTTGCAGAACACTGTGCAGCTCCTGTGTGTATTCCCTGTTAAACGCAGTCCCCTGTAAGGCATGGACTGTGCTTCCTGTACGTCCCTAGAGGGGAGCACTCAGGCGCATTTGTGGAAGGGTTGAGTTCCCAGCCCTTGGCTTTAGACCTTTGGCCCAACCCAATCCCAGACAGATGGGCATTTGGGGAGCAAACTGATGCATGAGAGTTTCTCTCTCTCTCTCCCTCTCTCCCCCGCCTTTCACTCTCTCTTTCCCTCTCTCTGCCTCTCCTTCTTTTTTTGTCCCCCCTCTCAAAGTAAATAAAAAAATAAAAACATGTTTTAAAAATGTTTGAATTGGATATTATTACCTTAGAAATGATAAGGGATATGGTATACTAAAATTATGAACTATGCATATGCAATTGCTTTGCAAATCTCAGAAACAGTCTGTTTGCTCTCACATTGCCAATTGTTGGAGATAATTCATGTATTAAAATCTTCCCAGACACTTAAAATCTTGATGTTATCATTCATATTGTCTCTTTATGCTACCTGAAATTTAATTTTCATATTTTTATGTCTCTAACCAAGTCCTCCAACACAAGTGATGTAATTGGATTACACAAAATAGAAAGTCATCTTCCTCAGTTGGTATTATTCCTTTACCAAATATTCTTTGAATATTAAAATTCAACCATGCAAAACTCTCTATAACTACTTGTATATTTCACAACCACATTGATAAATAGAAGGTTCAAATTATTACAAAGCAAAAACATAAAATGCATTACCTATCAAAAATATGAGGGAACTTGAGTTTGTGGAAAAATGGAATTAAAAGGCAAGTTTATTTTAATGCAAAACATTTTTGAAACTGATGCATAGCTTTTTCATAATATATATTCTCCATGAATTTTGAAGTAATATTATGAAATTTAAATTGGTTTCAGTCTTTGGCAGCTATGCATAAATGCTACAAGACCAGAAAACAAGATATTCCACCTTTTTTGGTGAAAGTTACTTGGTATCTAGAACTTTTCTCCCACATAAACATCCAATAATGTGTGAAGGTGTAGTAATGGTTCTTGATTTGTTTTTATTTTTGTTTTTATATTAAAGAACTCAAAATTTGTGTCACAAACCCCTCAAATGAGAAAGCTTCTGGAAGTCACACTCTAGCCAAACAAGTGAGAAGTAAAAAGAAGATAACATTGGTGGAAAAAGGATAAGGCCCAGGATTCAGTTACAAATCAGGGTGATAACCACACAGCACACCTACGTATTCGAGGAAACAAGAGGGCCTTTAGAAAATATCTTACAATGATGTAAGATTACTGATGTAATAAACTGAAGCAAGGAGAAAATAAGAAAGAAACAAGGAAGGTGACAACACAGAAAGCCAGTGGTATCCCCCTGGATGAGATAAAAGTGAGGCTAAAATAGCCACGCAGGAGGAGTAAGAGGGGGAGCACCAAGGGAGAGAGGACAAGGAGGGAAAAGTCAGCAAAATTTGCAGAATAAGAAATGGATGATTCACATACAATTAAAATGACACTGGTATTCCTGGAACTCAAAAGTTACTAGAGCAAAGCTGTGAGATACAAGGTTAATATACAAAAGCCAGTTGCATTCCTATGTATCAGCAATGCCCAATGGGGTTTGATATGAAGACCACAATATCATTTACATTAGCACCTCCAAAATGAAATACTGAGGTATAAGAAGGAAGAGCACAAAATCTAATGAAATAAAACAACAAAATTAATGGAGAGATAGTCCATGTTCATGGATAAGAAGACACAGCTTTCTCAAAATGTCAGTTTTTCTCAGGTTGATCTGTAGAGTCGACACAATCCCTACCAACATTCGAGTAAGTTACTTTGTGGATGACAACAAATGCTTTCTAAACCTTACATGGAGAGGCAAAGACCCAGAATGACAAGTACAGTATTTAAGGAGAACAATGAGGTAGTGCTCATATTACCCAGCTCTAACACATACAGCATGGTCAATAAGAAGGTGAATTATTGTATAAAGGACAGACAAACAGGGGCCAGCACTGTGGTGTAGCAGGTTAAGTGGCCATCTGCAGTGCCGGCATTCCATATTGGCACTGGTTCAAGTCCTGGCTGCTCTGCTTCCTACCCAACTCCCTGCTAATGTTTCTGGGAAAGGAGCAGAAAGCAGCAGAAGATGGTGCAAGTCCTTGGACCCCTGCACCGTGTGGGAGACTCAGAAGAAGCTCCCGGTTCCTGGCCTCAGCCTGGCCATACTGCAGCCATTTGGGGAGTGAACCAGCTGACGGGAGATTCTCTCTCTCTCTCTCTCTCTCTCTCTCTCTCTCTCCTCTCTCTCTCTCTTTCCTCTCTCTCTTTCTCTCTAATTCTGACCTTCAACTAAATAGATAAATCTTTAAAAAAAAAGAACAAACAGGTTGATGGAACAGAATTGAGACCTTAGAAATAGATCTACACTAACATAGTCTGTTGCCCATGACAAAGGAGTAAAGGTAATGCAGCAGAAGAAATACGGCCTTTTCCATGAAATGGCACTGGAAAACCAAAGACTGAAAGGAAGAACCAGACATGCATGTTTCACATATGTGCTCATATACCTAAACATAGAACACAAAACTGTGAGGTTCCTAGAATGGAACACAAGAGAAAATTTGAATGATATTGGGTTTGGTGATGACTTTTAGAAACGATACTAAAGGGATGAAGCAGTAATTCATGTGTTAAACTTCATTACACTAAACTCTGCTTTTCAGAAAGACAGCTACCATTGTAAGAGGACAAGCTTCCTATTGGGAGAAAATACGTACCCAGATATACATGAGAAAAAGGGCTATATCCAACATGTATAAAGACTCTCAAAATCCAACAGTAAGAAAATCATGAACTACATTGAAAACCAGATATCGCATCAGGAAAGTATACAGCTAGCGACTAAGAATACTAAGACGTGCTCCACAACCTACACCATCTGGGGAACGCAAATTAAAAGGAATGAGATATCACAGGGTATCCATTAGAATAGTCAGAACCCAAAACACTGCAAACACCAAATGCTGACAGATACATGGAGCAACAGGAACGCTCATTGGTTGCTGGTAGGAGGGTAAATTGATACGGCCACTTTGGAAAACAGTTTGGCAGTATCTTACAAAACTAAACCTTCCTTGGGGCCAGCACTGTGGCGCAGCTGGTTAACACCCTGGCCTGAAGCTCCGGCATCCCTTATGAGCGCCAGTTCTAGTCCGGGCTGCTTCTCTTCCCATCCAGCTCTCTGCTGTGGCCTGGGAAAGCAGTAGAAGATGGCCCAAGTCCTTGGGGCCCTGCTCCCACGTGGGAGACCCGGAAGAAGCTCCTGGCTTCCAATTGGCACAGCTCTGGCCATTGCAGCCATCTGGAGAGTGAACCAGCTAGTGGAAGACATCTCTCTCTCTCTCTCTCTCTCTCTCTCTCTCTCTGCCTCTCCTCTCTCTGTGTAACTCTTTCAAATAAATAAATCTTAAAAAAAAAAAACTAAACCTTCACTTACCCTGCAATCCAGCAACTAAATCCTTTATTATTTACCCAAAGGAGTCGAAAACTAAGTCTACACCAAAACCTGGCATTGATAGCAGCTTTATTCATTGCCGAAACTTGGGAGCAAGCAGTGGGTGAGTGAGTTAACATGCTGAGCTGTATCATTCAGCACCGAAAGGAAATGAGCTCTCATACCACGAGAAGACGCGAAGGGAACTCAAGCACATCTTACTCAAAGAAAGAAGCCAATCAGAAAGGAATGCGAAATGGATGATTCCAGCTCTGTGACGTTCTGGAAAGGGCAAAACCATGGAACCAGTAGGAAGATGGGTGGCTGCCGGGGGCTTGAAGGGATGGAGGGATGAAGACAGAGGGAGGATGTGCAGGGCAGGAGAATCTGTGTCCTTGTACTGTCCTTGTACTGTCGAAACACGCAGAACTTCCACCAGGGGTGAGCCCTAACGTCAACCAGGACTTGGGGTGACGGACGCATCACCGTGGGTTCATCCACGGCAGCAGGTGCGCCTCTCAGGTGGGGCTGTCGATGGGGAGCGATGTTGCGCATGTGATTGACAAGCGGTTTGAGGGCACTCTTTGTACCTTCTGTTCCTGTTTGCTGTGAACCTAAAAATGTGCTGAAGAGCAAAGTCTACTTTAAAAAAAGTCACACTGGGAAAAAACAGATGAGCTAAAACCGGTATGTAAATTTAACAAGATTAACTAGATTTTAAAAATTTGGTGAAAAATGACGTAATTGACATAAACTCTGTTATACTATAATAAGAAATCAGTAAATAATGTCTGTCGTTAGTAAAGCAATAGGCAAGATTATAACAAGCATATTGTTTCAGCAACGTAGTAACAAGAGCCATAAAGGCGATTTCTTTAGTGGATTGAATTTAGGGTTGGGGGAGAGAGCGGACTGCTGCTTTTTATGATAAATTAATATTTTCCTCAACTTCTTAAGCAGATAGAAGAATTAATTTCATTTAAAACATTTTAAGCAAAAAAAACCATTGTAAATAAGTGGTAGAGAGCTACCCAAGCCTTTTTCGTGTGTGTGTGTGTGTGTGTGTTTAAACACTGACCCATTTTACTTTTAATTGGGATTGTTTCTAATTGAGTAGTCAGATTTCTGGGTTGTTTTTATTTGTTTCTCTTCTTTTTTTTTTGGCTTTTTTTTTTTTTTTTTGACAGGCAGAGTGGACAGTGAGAGAGAGAGACAGAGAGAAAGGTCTTCCTTTACCGTTGGTTCACCCTCCAATGGCCGCCGCGGCCGGTGCGCTGCGGCCGGTGCGCTGCGGCCGGCGCACCGCGCTGATCCGAAGCCAGGAGCCAGGTGCTTCTCCTGGTCTCCCATGGGGTGCAGGGCCCAAGCACCTGGGCCATCCTCCACTGCACTCCCGGGCCACAGCAGAGAGCTGGCCTGGAAGAGGGGCAACCGGGACAGAATCTGGCACCCCGACTGGGACTAGAACCCGGTGTGCCGGCGCCGCAAAGCGGAGGATTAGCCTAGTGAGCCGCGGCGCCGGCCTTTTTTTTGGCTTTTTTAAGAAACCCAGATGCTGTCCTCACTCTCTTCAGCTGAACGGCTGAGAGTGGATTTCTATCTTTTTTCTTGGAATGGTTTGAAATTGTTGAATTCCAAAACTGTTGGAAAAACGCAGCAAGGGATCCGCTGTGACTCTTGGAAGCACCCCTCAGCCTTGCACATCACAGCTTCCCAGCACCCTGAGGGCTGGCTTTCCGAACTTGCTCTTCCAGAGTTGTTTTGAACTTCTTAAGAGACAGTGGTTGCATATACAACAACCATGATAGCAGGGACACGCTCATCCCTAGAATCCCTTGGGCAATGGTTCCAAGGACCCCTACAGGTACCAAAGAGCATGGGCGCTAAGTCCCTTCTACAAAATGGCGCAATATTTGCATATGAACTGTACACATTTAATATATACATGAAGTCATTTCTAGATCACTTAAAACACCTGCTACAATGAAAATGTTGTATAGTTGTTTTACTGTATTCTTTAGAGTATAGGGCCCAGAGAAAAATAAAAGTCTACACGTTTCTGTAGGTGTACTTTGTTATTTATGATTTTTGATCCAAGGTTCATTGACTCTTTGGATATGGAATCTGTAGGTATGAAGTGCCAACTATAATACTAAATAATTGCTCATGCTATGGAGTTACTCTGGGTGAGGCATCGCTCTAAGGAGTTCAGACATCATATCATTTTAGCCAGCAACAGTCCTGTAGGGGCAGCTATTAAAAACAATGCAGTAACTGAGGGCAGGCGTCCAGAGCCACTGCCCGGATTTCTACCTGAGCTGGGCACAGACTCCTGCATTCATAGGCAACTCAGGTTAACCCTTATTGTGGCTCAGCTTCCTCACTCATACAAGAAAGTGGGAACTCCACTTCCCCTGGCCTTTGGACCAGGATGAAAGGGATCTATCAATGCGTGTAAGCACCGTGAGAGCACTACTTGGCTAGCAAGGGCAATGCAGCATAGTGGAGCTGTTATCTGTGCAGAGTCACAGAGAGGGCAGGGGGTGACGCTGAGTCCAGCATGCGCATCGTGGGGGTCCACACCCCGTCTTCACCTACCTCGGGGGAAGACACCAGATTTTGAAGTCAACTGAGTGTCCGCTCTGAACCCAGCCCTACCCTCTTCCTTTGACTCTCTGTGCCTGGTCAGAGTCCCACCTTCTCTGAATCTGTTTCCCCATTAACGAGGCTGTAAAATCCTCCCTGCTGGGATAGCATTAACTGATGTGTGGAAAGTGCCGGAACCTCATTAAAAAGCTGCCATCATGGAAGACTTTTCCGGCTTTGTCCAGGAAGGTCCCTGTCCTCTGGGACACTGCACTCCACAGCGCTCCGATTCCACTGCCTTTGTGGTTGGTTAAGCGCCTACTCTGCCCCAGCGCCGTGCTTGGCCACGTCACGTGTGTTACACCACATAAGGACTTGTGTTTCCTTTTTACAGGCCGGGAGACACAGTGAACCCTGAGACAGGTCCTGTGGCTTGACTCAGTCCCTCTGATTCAACAGTAACGAAACACATGGGGCCAGCCTCATAGTCACTGTCTGTCGTGATCACTTCCCCTTGCTTGTCCACTTCCCAATCCACCCTAGCGTGAGTGACAACAGTGCCCCGGGTCTCCACCTTCACCAATAGCACCTGCCGTTCCTGGGCAATTGAGGGTTGGCAATGAGAGCAACAGCCCTCATAGCCCAGCCCGCTGGCCCCCCGTCCTCCCAGGAAAGCTGAGAGACCCATGGTGCTGGCAGGTGGGAGGCTATGGCTCCCCCAAGGAAAGAATTCAGAGGGAGCTGCCTTCTTGTCCAGCTCCTGTGCCCCCCAACTCCCAGTCTGAAGAGCCCATTTCTTGGATCCTGGGGACCCTTCCCACGGACGCTGGTGGGGGCCCACATTGGCGTGCACCTGTTCCCAAAGTGTGTAACAGCCGTTCCTGGAATGTGGAAGAAAGAATAGCACCTTGTTCCTTATGAATAAGCTTTGTGACCACAAGCAACTTTGTAGATCTAATTATTTTCAGGGGAGGAGGGGAAAAAGCAGCCACGTTGGCTTTGCCTTGACTTTGAAAGCGTGGGGGAAGTTATGAGCAAGAACCCGGCTCCTGCCTTGCCTGTAGACAGTCCTCCTTCTAGGGAGGGGAAGGAGGCAGCCCTGAGGACCTCCTGATTTCCAGAGTCCCATTCTGGGCCCTGTTTATGCACACTGTAGGCAGAGAGTAGAGAGGCAGCAGAATCTGGTTTTCGTGGGCAGGAAGCAATTCCAGCGTTCCAGTATCTGCAATTTCAATATTGATACAGTCTCCTGCCTTGCAGAACTCAGAGTGGCAGGAAAACATGTAATTTTTCCTGGCCTTGTTTGTATGGGGCAGGGATAAATTAGAAAATTACTTTTTTTTCTTGCTACATCAAACAGTAAAACTTATTTCTGTAATCAGACTCAGTGAGACTCACCTTTCGGGAAACAAGAATTTTCTCTCCAGCCACAAATCCATCTTAGGTAAACATCATTGACCACCCACATGCCGAGCTGCTTTGTTGGGAAAATTACTTTCCCACTTCCTCTCCTCTTTGAGATTTTGTAGCAAAGTGTGGGGGTTGGGGAGAGAACATTCCACCGAGAAAATCCATTGTTCTCTGGACTCACTCACATAGGACAATGAAGTCAAGGTTTGTTTTGCTCAAGATACAATTTCCATAAATACAATTACATTCCAGTGGAAAATATTCTGCAATCAGGATTCGGTCACAGGATTCTCTGTAGCATGGGGCACAGAGAAAAGGAGACCACGGGTTCCTTGCAAGAGGAAATGATGCCCAGCGCCACCCAGGTTTTCCTGCTGAGGGCTGTGGGCTCATCTGGTCAGCAGCCATTTCCCGAGCGGCTGTTGGTCATTGTCCTACACACGACCGACCGCTGTGAGGGAGACCTGCTTCCTGCCTGCGCGGGGGTTGCTTCCAGAGGAGGTGGGATTTGGACCCATAGAGTTCCTATCAGACTGGCATCCTAGAGGAAGGACTTGGGGTGCACGGGTACCAGGCACCTGAGCTCTGTCGTTTCAACTCTCCGGTGAGGAATATTATAGCGTCCACATCGTCTAGACGAGAAAACAGCCTCTCAGTGAGGCCGAACAGCTACTCCAAGCCGCCAGCTAGGAAGCCGTGGCTTGTGAACCTCCGCAAGTCTGGCCGAGACCCTGGGTTCCTTCTTATTGAAGGAGCACACACATAAGGGTTGGTGTGACATCTGGAGCTGCATTTGACAGCTTTGACATACAGTGAATCCTCATGTAGGTGACACTGGAGCTGGGTTTGTCAACTCAGTGAGGCAGCTGAACAGAATTTCCTTTAGTTCTTAAAGACACCAGCGAGGATCTTCTCAAACGCATCACCATTGGGAGAGAGAGAGGCAGCCGATGGGGAGGAATGGGTGACTAAATTATTCATGATTCGTACGAAGAAATCATAAGCAGATATTTAAAATACTATTTACAAAAAGTCAGCTTTTAAGCAGCTATCCAATAATGAACATGGAAGTGAAAGGAACAAAATTGTGTGTGTGACGGTGTGACCATTCACGTTATTTGTGGTCTGACTCCGCACTTTAAGAAACAAGAAGGGAAGTAGCTAAAATATCAACATGGGAAGTAGGCTTTCAAATTTATTTTATTTTTCCAAATGTTCTACAGTATGTATTTACCAACCATAATAAATTAAAACACAAATCATGTGTATGTGCCCAGGCCATCCATCCCCACTGAGAGGGGTCGGTGAATCATAGCCAATCCGAAGGACTCACCAGCAGCTTTCTCTTTTCCTCATAACATCAGGTGGTTTATAACTGGTGTCCCATGTCATGCAAATGTGCAAGATTTCGCAGTAAAAAAAAAAAGTATAGAGTTGGAACTGCACTGGAACACGGCTGAGGGACCCATCTTTAACTATATCAACATTGTCTATCTATTAAACTCTCTGTCATCTCCCTTCTTATTAATTTCAAGGAACAAATAATTTACAATTCTTAAACACTAACAGTGTTCCCAGCACTGAACATGAATTATTGCATTGAAGTTTCGTGACAGCCCTATGCGGAGATTATTGTATCGTCACCTGTTTTATGTGACATAGGCAAGGCCACAGAGCAAAACGTGCTGCAGCCAGGATGTACACAGGGCGGCCTCTGTCCACCCTGCCCCTCACGGTCACCAGCAGAATGCGTCCCTGCTCTGTCTCCCAGGCACAGCTCTTTTGCTTCTGCCCCTGGTGCATGGTCAGCCACGATTGTTGCTACTATTATCATTATTTATTATTTGCTATAAGTTATTCCTTATTTATTTTTTTTGACAGGCAGAGTTAGACAATGAGAGAGAGACAGAGAGAAAGGTCTTCCCTTGCTGTTGGTTCACCCCCAAAAACGGCCATTACGGCCGGCGCACCGCGCTGATCCGATGGCAGGAGCCAGGTGCCTCCTCCTGGTCTCCCATGCTGGTGCAGGGCCCAAGCACTTGGGCCATCCTCCACTGCACTCCCGGGCCACAGCAGAGAGCTGGTCTGGAAGAGGGGCAACCGGGACAAAATCTGGCGCCCCGACCGGGACTGGAACCGGGGTGCTGGTGCTGCAAGGCGGAGGATTAGCCTAGTGAGCCTCGATGCCGGCCATATTACTTATTTATTATGACATCAACTTCTACGGATTCTTCTGTCTAGTACTTTGTCTCTTGTTTATACTTGTTTGAAAAAAATAAGGAATCATTCATTCATTTGGAAGCGTTGGGTTTATCAAAAGTTGTTCAAACGCAAGGGAAGAAAGACCATATTTGTATTAGCTATTTCAAAAGGGATCTTCCAGAAAATCTGCAAATAATAACATAATCCCAGTTAGGGACTAGAGACTAGAAAACGTGATACACCTTGTACTACTGTGCTCCCTACCCTGCGGGGAACTGTGCCAGGCAGTTTAATGGGAACATTACTGTTGGTTTCTACAAAGGGGTCCACTCAGCACACTTCAGGGTCAAACTCAGCCCCTAAACTGGCCTCGCTGGCCCCAGCTACACTGTCCCCATCTCCCCTTCCTGCCTCTCCCCCAGCCTTACCCATTCCTCCTCCCATACGACACACCAAACCCTTCTCTTCAGCTCAGGCCCAGCTGTGTCGCACCTCGGAGTCTGACCCTGGGTCTCGTCCTCCGACGTGCGGCGTGGGCATCACTTCAGCCCAGCCTCCGCACCCCCATACGCGCTGGCAGACTGCCGCCACACAGCTGTGCCCCGTCCCTCAGCCTCTGCCCCCACATTTCCGGGACAACCTTTGACTGGCTTATTTTTGGATCCGATGACCAACACAAAACCAACCAGGTAGGCAGGGTGCACAGAGCAGCCTTCTCCCACGCCAGCAGGTCCTTTAGGTTGGGGGAGCCAGGGTGAGTAGTCACCTGAGAAACCATGGTGAGAACACGACACAAACTGCCCTGTACACGCCCCAAACACACACACACACACACGTGTTAATACACACACATACACATGCGTGTGCACATGCGTGCATATACACATGTACACACATTGCCCAGAATGCAACAGGGCACGGAAATGTTTGCGGAATAAGCTACACACATGCATAGTGATTTATACACGCTTACTTTTTGAGGAACACGCATTCACCATAGCAGCTTCTGTCCTGGAAACACTAGGACGGTGGGCCCACGCGTGGCCCCACTTCTGGCAGGGGCTGAGCCTGCGCTGGCCGGGGCAGAGCCTGCATTTGGCGGCGTTTGCTCTCATGAAGAGCCGCGGCTCACCTCCCTCTCTGCAGCTCTTGACCTTGCCTGTGGGGTGCGGGATGACGCAGCGGATCCTTGTTCCTGGCCTGGGGTCTCTCTCACGGCAGTGAGGCCAGAGGACGATAGTGGAAGGGACCCAGCCACCCACGGACAGGGTGTCCTGTGCCCACGGCCGCCCCTCGCAGGCTGTGGTCCTGGGATGGGTTTCAGTGGAAGCAGAAGTGGTTCGTGTTCACGGAGGTTCTGCACCCACCCGGCCGCTGGTGTCTTTGCAGCCTGCCCACGGCCTTGCAGCGGGGAAGCAGCGTGGCACAGAGATGAGACCACGGCACTGCGGTTACAGCTCCGTGCTCCCGAGCCAAACCAGCTCGGCTCGTTCCTGTCTCTTCCACTTACTAACCCGGGCCTGTTTGTTAATTTTGTGTGCCTTTGTTTACTATGAAGCAAGCTCGCTAATAGCAGCAAGGCCGCAGGCTCATCCAGACACTGAATGAGTGACTCCGGGAAGGCTAACGCCCCATCTGGAACACGGAGCTGCTGGAGTCTCAGAGGGAGGAAGCCTGCCGATCCCACGCTAGGATGTCTCCTCTGCCATCCCACGCTAATACTCCAACCCCAGCCTGCAGGACTGACCACCTCGCATCCCGCCGCGGCCGACTCAGCATGCTGGCCGTTGTCCTCTCCCGCGCCTGCTCTGCACCCGACCTTCCCCATCCCCCGGTGGCTCTCGTGTGCCCATGCTCTGTGCTACTGTGGCCGTCTCCCACCCACTTCACCACACGCATGCACACATGTGCACACGCACACACACATGCTGGGCGCAGGTCCCTCGCGCACCTGCTATGGCTGCAGATATCATAGAACAGAAAGAACAGAGGGGCTCTTCTACCTGAAGAGGAAGTGGCTGGGAATTGACGCTGAGTCACCACAGCTCCTTCCTGTCAGCAGCCCCACGGGGGCCCCGGGTCCTGGGGCCTTCCTCATCCTGCCACGGCCTGCAGCGCCCGGGGGGTCAGAGCCAGCCCCCTCTGCAGATCCCTAGTGAGATCACTTCACAGATTCTAGACTTTCAGCAAAGCAACCTCTTCTCCCGCCCCCTCCTCCCGCTGTCCCCACTACTGCTTTCAGAGATGGGCTTTGCACACCACGGTTCACTGGGTCTCCCTCGTGGGGTCACCTGGAACAGACACCCTGCCCAAAGCAAGCCCCTCCATGCCTGGGGTCCCAGGAATTCACCAACAGGCTGCTCAGGAAAGCCACTGGAGAGAGAGGGGCGGAGCCAGTGTCAGCCGGAAGCCGTGCACAAACCACTCCATCTGTTCGCAGGTGAGGCCTGAGGCTCAGCAGGAGGTGGTAACCCAGGAGTGAAGGCAGCCTCCTGGGCCTAGAACCCAGGTCCACGGGAGTCCAGCTTCCCTGGGCGTTCCCAGGCCCCCCTCTGCCTCCAGCTCCCCTGGTTGCCCTGTGCCCCCTCACGCCTGAGCCCAGGGCTAGTCCCCTCCCAGGCCACAGACACGTACACTCCTGATGTACTGAAACTGGCTTTTGTCTGTAAGAACTGTGGGCAGGAGACTCCCTCTACAGCATCACCAAGTCACCCGAGTGCAGCCCACTCCTCTGTTGGTAAGTACTGATGTGCGGCTTCTGACTCTGTTTCTGTCACCTGTCTAGCACCCCGCAGCTGGGTACAGTTATGCCTTTCAGAATCGCCCTTGGCCTCGCGTCCATGCACCTGTCTCTTCCTCGCTTTATCCGGATTTAGCTCCCCTGTCTGCTTGTCTGGCATTCCAGGGCTTTGTATGGGAGGACAGTCTGACTAGAGGTCCTGAAGGTTATAGTTCACTTCTCTAGCTCCCTTGGAAAGCTTAGTGTCCTTGCTAAAAGTGATGAAAAACCCCATAGCGCTGTTTTGAGGGTCAAATGAGGTGCACATTGAAGGCCGCCATAGCGTTCAACATCTCAAAAGCAAGCGCTCGTTACAACAAGAGGTCCCTCCTGCTCCACATTCGGAGTGCTGCTTACAGACCCATCTTCCCATCACTGCCTCCTGAGCCCGGAGCCTCCCCGGCCAGTGCTCTGAGAAGGTGACGGAGGTGAGCCATGAACTCAACTCGAAAGCCCGTGGGGGCCTCAGCGCGGAGGGCTGGGGCTGGCGTCTGCCCGGTGTGCAGAGAGGAGAGGCAGCCCCGGGGCTGCGGCACGGGCTGAGTCAGCACACTCCAGGCCGACGCTTCCATGGATGAATTTGAAATCACCTACAAAGTCAGGCCGTTGGAACGGACTCTTCCAGCCAGAACCGCAGTGAATATTTGAGACAAATGACTTTGCTGATGTCTAGAGGGAAAGAGCTGAACGCAACGCGGGTGTCTCACAGGTGATCAAGCGAAAGTGAGAGAAGAGAAGGGACCCCAAGCCCCCCAGTGACTGGGTGGGAGAAGCCATCGCAGGCCTGGAACACACGGTCGGCGTTCCAAGGGTGTGCGACTTATACCTGGCTGATGTTCTTCAAAATGGACGTGAACTACTTTCATAATCAGTATTTTTTTTTAACTTCCAAACAGTCCTTGGAACATCCAAGTGCATCCGAGGGCAATGACCAGCATGGAAAGGGGACTCCGACGTCAAGTGGACCAGACCACGGCCTCTGCAGGCGTGCGCTCTCCCTCACTCTGTGAGGTTCACCGGTGCAGGGTTCTGCTTTCACTCAGGGTTCTGGGGGCAGACGAGGAGGGGCCAAGGAAGCTCCAGAGAGACCCTCAGGAAGGCTGGGGACGTCATGACTCACGGGATTGGGCCGGAGTTGGGGAACCAATGGCTATGGAGTTTGCAAGAGGGACTTCATGGGTCGGTGCTCGGTGGAAAGGACGAAGCGTGCTCCGGTCCAGGGCTCCCCGTGAGCTCGGGACGCTCCACAGCGCCCTAAGGCTCTGTGCCTCTCAGAGGCAGCTCTGGTTACTGCAGCAAGCACACGGGATGTGCCGCCATCGCCTCCTCCGCCATGGTTCCTGGACATGCGTGTGGAGTGTGTTTAGGGCTCACCCTCCTTCCTCACTGTGAGAGGCTCAGAATCCACCCTGTAGAGACTCCCTGAAGCCTGGAACCCATGCGAGTTCTACAGAGCAAACCAGCTGCTCGGAGCTGTCATCTAGGGATCTTGAGATGAGCCTGGGTTGCCTGGGTGGGCCCGAAGTCCTCACAGCAGGGCAGAGGTGGACGGGGAGTGGTGCCCGTGGAGGCAGAGCGTGTGTCCTGCAGGCTGGAGAAGGTGGAAGGGGCCCTGAGCCGAGGAACGCAAGCAGGGAGAGCAGAAAGGAGACACTGTGTCCCCAGAAGCCCCGGAAGGAGCAGCAGCCTGCCAGCACCCAGACGGCAAGACCACCATGCCAGGTTGCCGTAAGCCTCCGGGGTTGTGCTGTCTTCTTCCACCTGCAGCAGGAGCACATGCCAGGGCCCCCTTAGACAAAGCGGGGAGGGAAGAGGAGATGGTCTGGCTCTTTCCGAGTCGGTGTGGCCAGGCTCACTGCACTTCCTGCTCACCAGCTTCTCCCTTGCGCCGTGAATGCGGGTGTCAGAAACCCCGCATCTTACAGGTGAGGGACTGGGAGTTCCCAAGGTGCCTGAGAGAATGCGGGCGGTGAGAAATCAGTCTGGACCCAGGGCTGTTCTGATCGTCCCCCCCAACCCAATTCACTGCTTCCTAGGAAGTCTCGCAGATGCCAGGTCTAATGACTGGCCCCTAGGCTGCCCGTGCACCCCCTTCCTCCTCCCCCGCCTCCAATCTGGACTTTCTGAGCTCAGGAGCTCCAGGGTCCCTGGCCCCGGGGAGACCTCTCACCACGGGAGAGCACGCGTGCGTGGTTGGCCGTGAGCACACAGCACCCTGGAGCTGGTGAGGCTCGGGGGGCTGTGGAGGCCCAGGTGGAGGGAAGGGCTGTGATGTGGTTGCCCTCCCTGTCTGGTATCTGACCCACCTGCTCTCGGGCCCCTTCCTCTGCTGGGCAGACCTCTGAACAGCGTCTGTAAATGTTTCAGTCCCCAGTCATTTGCAGTAAATTGTCAACGTCTTGGAAAGCTCCTAAAAGAAAACTGCGAATTTAACCAGAAGCCGCCTGAGCAACCAAAGGAAAGATGGACAGTTGAACAGTCAGCGTTTCCCGGGGCACAGCGAGCTACTTGCTCGAGCAGAGCAGGTGATGTTTACAGGTTTATTATCATTATTATTATTATTTTGTGATTATTATTTATTTGAAAAGCAGGATGAAGGAGAGAGGGCAGCAGAGGCAGACGAGCGCCCCCATTGGTTGCTGCGCTTCTCCGATGCCCCCGCAGTCAGGAGCCCAGGCTCCATCCAGGTCTCCCAGGGGGGGTGTGGGCACCCAGCTGCTCCAGTCATCAGCGACTGCCTCCCAGGGTGCACGTTGGCAGGAAGCTAAACCAGAAGCACAGCGGAGACTCCGGCCCAGGCACTCGGCGGTGGGATGCACTCCAAGTGGCATCTTAGCCACTGCGCCAGACGCCTCCCCAAACAGCAGGTGCCTTTTCTGAGGCCTGAGAGAAATCCCGCCATCAGGAGCGACCTCGGGAAATCAGCCCTGTAGGACTGTGATGAGACAAACCCCCCAGACTGTGCAGTGTGCAACGTGCATGCGGGAACAGCCTGACCAGGATCTTCCAGAAGTTTCTGCTGGACGTGGCCATGAAGAAAGTAGCCCAAAAGGCCTGTCCACGTGGGATGGAGCACCTGGCGGCTGAGGCCACCGAGGGGCAGACGAGACAAGGAGGCGAGGGGTCTGTGACAAGCGTTCGGTCCCGGCACCTGGCCGCCACCCTCTCGGGGTCCTGGACTGAAACTAGACACCTCCACAGATGCTCTCCCTCCCTCTCCTCACCCCCCTCCCCCAACCCCGTACTTAATGAGGCACTGGATTCCACTGCCCCATTCCTGCCTCCCAGGATGTCCACATTTGCTGACTCGTAAGTTCGCCTCTAGAGACCAGCTGTAGTACTCTACCACTCGGACACCACTCCGCTCACCTGTCTAGGGTTCGGCGTCCACTGTTTCTTAGTGTGCAGCCAGCCCCATCGTCCAGTTCCAGCACACTCTCGTCCACCACCATGAGCAGAGCCCCACACTCACCCGCCCCTTTCCCCCACCCCACACAACCTCGGATCTACTGTCAGGCTCTGTGACTCCGTCTCCTCTGGGATTCTCATGTAAACAGATCCACGCAGCACACGATGTCCGTGACTAGCCTCCTGCACCTGCCAGTGTCTCCCAGTTCGCCCGTTCTGCAATGTGTGCCGGGACTTGGCTCCTCTGCATCACCAGGTAGTATTCCAGCCTCCACTGCGTGGTTGTACCACATCATACCTCTCTGTGGATCAGTCCGTGGATATCGGGGTTGTTTCTAAGTCTGGGGTTGCTGTGAGCATTCACATAGAAGATTTGTTGTGGACATATCTTTTTATTACTCTCAGAGGTAATTAGGTATGGAGTTGCAGGTACAGTAATCCTCTTTAACTTTTGGAAAAATTGTCAACTATTTTCCAAAGAGGCTGCAACACTCGGCATCCTCACCCGCAGTATCTGCACATCTCTCCCAACATGCATTGCTGTCTCTTTTTATTTTATCCATTCCACCACACATGGTTTTGATTTGCACTTCCCTACATGCTAGTGGTGCTGAACATCCCGTCATCACTTACTGGTGATTTATAGGCCTTCTTTGGAGAAATGTCTGTTCAAATATTCTGTTTGTTTTTAATTGAGATAATTAACCTTTTATTGTTGAGTTGTAGTTCTTTATATTTTGTGGATATAAGTTTTATATCAAATATTTTTCAAATCTATTTTAGCATCTTTTTTTGAGATTTATTTATTTACTTGAAAGGCAGAGTTACAGAGAGGCAGAGGCAGAGAGAGAGAGAGAGAGAGAGAGAGAGAGAGAGAAGTCTTCCATCTGCTGGTTCACTCCCCAAGTGGCCGCAATGGCCAGAGCTGGGCCAACCCGAAGCCAGGAGCCAGGAGCTTCTTCCGGATCTCCCACATGGGTGCAGGGGCCCAAAGGACTTGGGCCATCTTCCACTGCTTTCCCAGACCATAGCGGAGAGCTGGATCGGAAGTGGAGCAGCTGGGACTTGAACCAGCACCCATATGGGATGCCAGCACTGCAGGCATCCTTACCCACCACGCCAGCGCCAGCTCCTTTTGAGCAAATATTGTCTCCCACTCTGTGGGTTCTCTTCTCACTGTCTCACTTTCACTTTGTGGTGCAAATGTTTTACACTTTAATAGTGGGGTCAGGCATTTGGCTAAGCTGTGATGACGCCACTTGGGACACCTGCATCCCGTCTCTGCGAGTGCAAGCTGAGATCCTAGTTCTGCCGTTAGTTCTAGGTTCCCAAAAGGCAGCAGGTGACAGCTTGCAGAGCTATGTCCCTGCCACCCACACAGAGACCCAAGTGAGTTTCTGGCTCCTTGCTCTCCCTGACTCTCCGCTACTGTGGGCATTGGAGGAATGAACCAGCAGATGAAGTACAGTCTGTCTGTCTGTCCCTTCCTCTCTCTGTCTTGCAAATAAATAAAACAAAAAGTTAAAAAAAATTTTAATGATGTTCAGCTAATCTTTTGTTTGGTTTTTGGTCACTTGTGCTTTCACTGTCATATCTCAGGTGCTATTGCCTAATAAAGATTTTCACCTATGTTTTCTTCTGAGAGTTTTATTGTTTTGGGGCCAGTGCTGTGGGATGGTAGACTAAGCCTCTGCCTGCCACACCAGCATCCCATATGAGCACCCGTTCTAGTCCCGGCAGCTCCACTTCCGATCCAGCTCTCTGCTAATGTCCTGGGAAAGCAGTAGAAGATGACCCAAGTCCTTGGGCCCCTGCACCCGTGTGGGAGACCCGGAAGAAGCTCCTGGCTCCTGGCTTGGGACCAGATTGGCTCAGCTCGGCAGGTGTGGCCATTTGGGGAGTAAACATCAAATGGAAGACCTTTCTCTGTCTGTAACTCTACTTCTCAAATAAATAAATAAAATCTTTAGAAAATGGGTTTTATAGTTTTAACTGTAATATTTATGTTGGTTGTCCATTGTGAGTCTATGTTAGGATACGATGTGAGGTAGGGATCCAGCGTCATTCTTTGGCGTGCAGATGGCCTGTTGCCCCTGCACCATTTGTTAAGGATGAGTGTTTCTCCGTGCCAGTAGTCTTGATGTACTTGTCAAAATCAATTGATCATCAACATGAAGGTCTATTTCCAGGTCTCGATATCCAAGGGAACTCTCCCCTCCTCTCCCTGTGCTGACATGGGCCGAATTCCTCCATGCCCATGACCACTGCATTGCATCAAGTGTCGGCAAACTGTGGCCCTGGGCATCTGAGGCAAGTGTGTTCTCTGGCTTCTGTTTGGCTGAGCGTGGTGCCGGCCACACCTACCAACGAGTTTCCAGGGAGCAGCTTCGGAATTGTGCACAGGTGGATGTCTGTTTGCAGCAGGTAAAATTCTCAGCATCTTTTCTTGGGGCCAGGGGAGAAGCTGAACATTAATACACTTTGCCCATTCTCTCACACATGGTCCTGACCCTGCTCCAGGCACAAGCCTTGGCCAATATTGCTCTCTGTGGTGCATCCCATAAAGACACCTGGAATCTGGGCTGCTCACTTTGCCCAATAAAATGTAGCAGCTCTTGGTGCCGAGCAGGTTCCCAATCCGGGCCTCATGCAACCATGAGCTTCTGATTTCTCCTTTACAATCCTCAGAAGCAGAGATAGAAGGTTGGGTTCACCTGCTGATGAGCAGACACCATGAAGAGGGGTCAAGGGGAACCCTGGCTGACGGTAGCTGGTTTCCAGTTGGCCCAGCACCCGCCTGCAGATTTGTGAGCGAGTGCCAGCCTGGGCCAGCTAAGCCTGGCTCCCGTCAGCACCTCTGCCTGTCCTGAATCCGAGCCTGACCTACAAAACCATGAGTCCAGTAAATGGTTTTTGTCTCAGGCCGGTAAGCGTCCTGGTGGTTTGTTACTCAGCCAAAGCCGACACAGTCTCTAGCGAAGCACACATGGTTCTCGCCCTCACCTGGAAGCCTTTGCACAAACCATCCTCTTGCCAGCGCCGCGGCTCACTAGGCTAATCCTCCGCCTTGCGGCACCGGCACACCGGGTTCTAGTCCCGGTCGGGGCACCGGATTCTGTCCTGGTTGCCCCTCTTCCAGGCCAGCTCTCTGCTGTGGCCTGGGAAGGCAGTGGAGGATGGCCCAAGTGCTTGGGCCCTGCACTCGCATGGGAGACCAGGAGAAGCACCTGGCTCCTGCCTTCGGATCAGTGCAGTGCGCCGGCCGCAGCGCGCCAGCCACGGCGGCCATTGGAGGGTGAACCAATAGCAAAAGGAAGACCTTTCTCTCTGTCTCTCTCTTTCTCACTGTCCACTCTGCCTGTCAAAAGAAAATCCTCTCTTCTAAGATCGTTTCCGGACCCCTTCTTTCTTCCTGCCCTCTTGCTTCCGCCTCTGTGCTGGGAAGTCTTTCCTGCCCTGATCCTGGGTGAGACGCCAGACCCTGCCCCCAGGCGCCCTGGCTGCCTCCGCTGCAGTTGCTCCTCCGTGTGCCACCTGCCTGTTCCCTCCCCTCCTGCACAACTGCGTCTCACCACCGCAGGCCCCATGTGTGGCCTGGTTTTGGGGTAGGTTAGGGACGTGGAGCTGGACACACCACCCACGCGTGGGAGGTCAGGGCAGATGGCTCAGAGGATGTGACCACGGGAGCTGGGACGTGAATGCGAGAGCAACCACGTTCCAGGAAAAGAAGCCACGCGTGAAGAGCTACAGCGAGGAGGGCATGCATCCGTGGCAGAAGACTAGACGGAATCCAGGTTCTTAGGCGAAGGCCAGATGAGACCCTAGGGCATACGAGGAGGCTGGACTCGGCCACCCGGGTCAGCCTGCCCGGCCTCCCTGCCTTTCCATCGTCTTTGCTTTCTTTACTCTGGTTCTTTGGACAGAAGATTGTCATTGTGAAACCCCAACCCAGCGCAGCCGGGCCAGGAAGGAGGCTGGGTTCTCCAGGGGTCCCAGCAAGCTCTCTGCTCTCTCACACCCAGCCCAGTGGCAGCGATTTCTTCCCAGATAATCAGGGCAGAGGGGAGCGGCACAGGCCAGGAGTGTAAACAGAGCTAAAGCTAACAGAGTGGCGAGCTGGCTTTCTGCATTCCCCCCGCCGCCGTCGGAGGGGAGCGGGCTCTTCTCCAGGTGGAACTAATAAAGTGGAGCTGGGATAATGGGATCAAAGCCCAGAAACATAAAAGCTGCCTGGAGGGGAAAGCGGAGAAGGGGCCGGGGGAGGCCTGCATCCCAATGCTAACCGTTCCCGCACTCATCAGATTCAAGTATGGCAAATTGGTCTTGTCTGCTCTTGCAGGGACTTGAAGGCAAGCCGCAGTCCCAGAGCCACAGAGCTCAGAGGCAGGAGCAGCCCCTTTAATCAAGTGGCCTGGCCTCCCCTGGGAGAGGTGGGAAACGCAGGGGGCACAGAGGGGCTGTGCCCTGGCGTGGTTCAAACAGAGAGCACATGTGAAGGTGCTGCCCTTGACCTCTGCTGTCCCTGGTTAGACTGGAAGACGGCTGAGGGCAGGGCTCTGTTCTGCTGAATTCGCTTCCTCTCCCCTACCTCACGCATCAGTAGCCTATCTGGGAAAGAGCCACAGACAAGGGAACGGGTGGGACAGAATTCTCCCCGGAGGCAAAGGTTGGAAAGGAAATGGGAGGGCAACGCGAGAGAGATGGCAAGAGGACCAAGGCTGTGAGTGGAGTGAGGAGGGCAGCATTGGGTCAAGGCCGGGGCAGGGCATGGAAAGGAGCCCTGGGAATGCTGGGGTCTCTCAGAAACAGCGATGCAAAGCCATGAGGATGGGTGGTTGGAGCCAAAACTGTTGCTCCCCCTCTCCGCGGAGGAACGACACAGGACCCTGCGCTGTTCTTTTGTCTGCTCGGCCCTCCCCGGGTTTGCTGCTGGTTCTTCCCGGGGGGAAGGGCGGTTCCCCCTGCCACTTTCCCCACTTCCGCGGGGGAGCGGCACACCGCCGGCCGGCTCTCTCGGGGGCTGCTCAGGTGTTCCTCTTAGATGTTCCTGGTGCATATTGTCTCTCTCCTCCTTTATAGTCCTCTTCCACCAATCCCAACTCTGCTACCCACACGCTGAGCACGCTGCTCTCCTCCAATCAGGAGCAGGTCCTGCAGCTTGTCAAGTTGGTGAGAGGCAGCTGGGTAGAAGCTGTTTACTCCTCTCCCAGCGCCATGTTGTGGGAGAGCAGATGCATAGAATAAGTCTTAATTCCAGTAACAGTCTAGTCCGAGTTGCTCCCCACACAAAACAAGAACAGAAAACAGGGAGAAAGGATGCTGAAAAGTGAGATGAGGGGTAGGGATTCAGCGAGCCGCGAGGATGCCACATGGGACAAGAAAACCCCACATCAGAGCGCCTGGGTTCAATTCCCACCCAGGCTCCTTTCAGTGTGCACCTTGGAAGGCAGCAAGTGACAGCTCAAGTAATCAGGTCCCTACCACCCATGTGGGAGAAGCAGATTGAGTTCCAGCCCTTGGCTTCAGCCTGGCCCAATGCCTGCTATTATGGGCATTGAAAGAGTAAATCAACAGATGAAAGAGGTGGGGGGACGGGGGGGGGGGAGAGGGAGAGGGAGAGGGGAGGGAGGGATAGGGAGGGGGGCAGGGGGAGGAGGAGGGGGAGGGAGAGGGAGAGGGAGAGGGAGAGGGAGAGGGAGAGGGAGAGGGAGAGGGAGAGGGAGAGGGAGAGGGAGAGGGAGAGGGAGAGGGAGAGGGAGAGGGAGAGGGAGAGGGAGAGGGAGAGGGAGAGGGAGGTAAGATGAGCTGGTAGACCAGAAGGACCATTCATCACAACTGAGAACATCTGAAAGATCAATTCAGGAGCAATGCCAGGAAGGCAGGAGTTCAAGATTAGGAAGCATTTGGGACAGATTTAGGGGACTCAGCCCATTTTCACAAGGCTCAAGTTTTTGATTGCGGATAGACAGTTAAAAGTGGGTGGCATCTTAGGATTGAGGAGGAAGAAGACTCCCCCAAGAGAACCGAGAAGCAAGACAAGGGGGCTTGGATTCAGAAGAGATTCTAATGAGCTCCCGGGAGTGAATGTGCGCTCCATCAACACCTGTTTGCCAGACAAGAGATGCACCTCCACTTGCATCCTAAGGCTTACGGGGAAGTAGCAGCCTATCCTGGGCCTGCGCTCCCATGGCTGCTCACCAGTCATGGGCCTCTCCAACCCTTAGCATTGTGCTTTGGGTTGTGTATTGTGGGACAGTGACAGAGCTCCTGGCCGGTCGTAATGCATCTAGCATACTACCACAACGATAGCACCTCCGACACACTCTGATGTCTGTGCTCATCATCTAGCACTAGACAATACCTAGTGCTGAGGGCTAAACCATGCAGCCTCGGCCTCGGCCATCGCCAAACTCAGAACATGCTCTCATCCATCTCCAACACAGCAGGTAGAACACAGAGCATTCCCTCCCACCCGCCAGCAAAATCAGCGACACGCACCCCCTCTTCCAGAGCGTCCACAACCTGACTCCGCCGTTGTTTCACCGTGGTCAGCCTATCGGCTGCCTCTGGCAGGCCAAGAATTCATTGAAAAGGAGAAGTTCTGCTTGAAAACAGTGGCTGGCACGCTGCTGTCCCAGAACCACGAGCAAGCACAGAATGCGTCAAGACAAGAACTTGCGGAAGGTGCGCTCTCCCTAGAGCTGGAGTCCAAGCGGACTGTGCTCTGACTCTTATCCGGAGTGCCTAAAGGTAGGAGACTGGTGGCACCGGGAAGCCAGGTAGCAGCCATCAGAGGCAGCTTTGCTTCTGGAAGCTCTTGGTACCAGTCAGAATAGTCAGTAGAGAAAACGTCTGGTTTGGGGCTCACCAAAAGCAAGAGGATCTCCATGTGAAGAGACTGGAGCAACGTCTCCCTAAGGAGACGCCCAAGAGGCCCAGCAGGGGCGCTACCCTCTCCAGAGGCTCCCGAGGGGATCCCCAGCAAAGAGCTCTCTGAAGAGCCCACAAAATCATCTCAGGAAGCAAGACTCACTTGTGGACACAAATGCCCTCGTTCAACTATAGCTGAGTCAGACATATGAGTCCTTATGTCTACAGACTCCTCCTCTGGGCCCACCCCTTGGACGTCTCCATCCCTGGGAAGGCCAGAAACATCCAAAGGAGAGAGGAGAACAGGAAAAGAGAAAGCTACTAGAGGGTGAAGAATTCACTCTCCATTGCTGGCATCTGAGTCCACCAAGCCCACGCTAGGGGTGGGCTCAAACTGGCAACGGCGTGGCAGATGCCAGTAACCCCGCTAAATGGTTTAACAAGTCAAGGTCAGTGATGGAAAAGGGAGAGCTGGTGTTGCATGGGAGGAAGGAAATGCATGAAAGACTGAGTTGCTTCAAGCCTGCACCCGGCCTAATCCAACACATTCACGATCTTGGTAGACAAATCCAGTGGACTCTGCTGGCTCCAAGGTTCAGAGGAGACAGCAGAGCTTGCACAAGCCAGGTGAACTGCCCAAGCTCTCAAAGATCAGAGCAGCAGCAAAGTCCCTGTGCCCCCAGAGGCCAAGCTGGTAACCCCTGCTTGTATCCCTACAGTCCTCACGGAGAAAACTTCGGTGGAGGGACAGAAGTGACAAACGCAATGTAGACGCACAAGAGCGATTTCTGTTCTGCAATGTAGGGCACAACCTGTCTAGGAGGAGCCTCTCCACGAGTGCTTCTCCTGTGTTCATGAAATGATCTGTGGGTGCTGCTCCATTGTTAATGACGCCTTATTTACACGGTACATGTTATTTATGGATGCAGCGATAGCGCCATGGCAATCCCATTAGGAGGTGGAGATAGCAGGAAGGCATTGTTGGCTCCCCGGCGAGGACAGGATGCTAATTACTCAAGAGTCCGCCCTCCTCGCTGTGGCACGGAGCTCGCTGAATAACACCTGCTATGAAAATGGCGCTTGATGTCAGTTGTGACTTAGTCCGCACACACTGATGGGTGGCCGATGGAGAGCCTCCAGTATTTGGCAAGAACATCAGTGGCCGCCTGGGAATTTGGAAACCTGACTCCTGGGAGATGGCAGCCCCCACCCCTCACTGCACACTTCTCAGAAACAATTGACATTTCTTATCTAAGTCATAAGCTCCCAAGAAGAGATGCGGCTCCGAGATAATAGCCCTTGTGAAGTCACGAGGTGTTCGAGGTGAATCTCTGGGCTCCTCGCGTAATGAGAATCCATCGTGGCTGCCAATTTTCAGAGAGCGTTTCTGCGCTAATCACTTTTCCAAGAAATAATTCTGAGAGTCCGAGGTGGAAGCTGAGCTTCAAAGGCTAAATTGCTCAAGTAACTTTGGAATTCACGAACTCGCAGCAAATGCTCGTTGTGGGACCAGAGAGGCAGTCATTTGGGTTGGTTAAGAAAATATGATTTGATTTTTTTCCTTTGAAGGAGAGATGGGTGGTCTTCTGAGAGCTGCAAGACCATTCTGTGATTCTGGGAAAACCAACAGGGAAGGTGATGACTCAACATCCCATCCGCCCTGCTCAGAAGGCAGCAGTTGGACCAGTGAAACCAGTAGCAGAATGGTTCCAGGAAGGGAGCAGAAAGGTGTAAGGCTCAGTTCTAGGAGGAAAAGGGGAGTCCCTCCAACATGGAAGCAAAACCACGGGGGTGAGCACCCGGAAGTGGGCCTCTGCTACCCTAAGCAGAGGCTGAAGGCGGTCTCCCCAGAGTCACCATCGGTGACCCCACCCGGAAGAGGCAGGAGGAGCCGAAGAAAGACTTCAGGATTTGCATTCCCTGGGAAGCTGAACTTGACCTCCATGTCTGCTGCTCGGGTGCCCTGTGACCTTGACCATGTGCTGCAACACTGATCCACTCTTCCTTCCATCATCGCATTTCTTGGGCCCTTTCAATGAGCCAAGTTCACTGCCAGCACTAGAGATACAGGCACCCTCGGCTTCTGAAGTCCAACAAATGGAGTCCTAGGGTCTCATTTAGTCATGGACCCTCCCGTATTTGGTTTCCAGCCTGAAGCCTTGGACTTGACCCTCTGAGGCTCACACAGACTGTGCCAGTGCAGGGCCCAGGGTCTCCGTGTCGGTTTCCTAATCTTAGTTCTGGACAAGGCTTCAAGAGAAAAGCGAATCCCATTTAACAGACGAGGAGCAACCGGAACAAAGCCCCAGCACTAGTTAGCAGCAGAGTGGTCTTCTGACTCCCCCATGAGTGCTGTCTCCCTAGTTCCGCATGAGTGCTGGACACAGCAGCAAGGGGCACAGGACTCTTATCACCCAAGGAGCAGGGCAAGGTGGCAGCACCACTGTTGACGGTCAAGTTTCATCCTGCTGTCTGCCCTAAGCTACCTACTGGGTGACTTGGTTACTAGCTCTTTAAATTGGGCGTGGTGAGACTTGGGGCTGCCGTGTTCCACTGTGCAGAAGGGTCCCTGGTGAAAGGGAAGGCCGTGGGGGAAACCAAGCCCATGCTCCCCTTGCAAAGCTCTGAGCCCGCCCAGTGGAGAGAGCACTCTTTCTGCACTCGCTATTAAAAACCCATTGATGAAAGCTCCGTATGTGCTCCTGGGTGCCTAGAGAGGCAACTGGATTCACATTCCCTCCTGAACCCCTTTGAAATATCTGAGGTGTCCAATCCTGGGACAAAACAGAGGCATCTAGCTTACATGCGAGTTTGCCTGCCTGGTGTGTGTGTGTGTGTGTGTGTGTGTGTGAGTTTGTGTGTGTGTGTGTGAGGCAGAGCTGTGCCATCGAAAGAGCACAGTGTTAGATTCAGCAACCCTAGGACTTCACTCCCAGGTCACCCTGCCTTGCTGTGGAAAATCAGGCATCAGAGTGACTCCTGTCCCCTGTCACGGCCTCTGACATCCCTGCAGGACACTCTGCAGGTGAAGCCAAACTGGCGTCTCCTCTTGGCTTGCAGAGAGATCAAGGGACGTGGCCACCACTGCAGCATTGGAAAGGGGTTCCTTGCACGTGCTCTGGGTCCAGGCTTCCCCAGTCTAAGGGCACTTGCCTGTGACTCCCTCATCCTGCTGCTATTTCACCTCTCTGCACCTCCATTTCCTGGGCCAGACATTGAAAATAACCCTTTGCTTTGGTTTGAGCAAGATTTGGCTCCCAAAGTCACAAGGTAATGGTACCAAAGGGTGGAAACTTAATCCAATTACAGCACCGATGAGGTGGGGCCCAGCGGGAGGCCCTTGGGCCGCTGGGGGAGTGTGCTCCCTGGACAGGTAGCTGTCACAAGAGTGCTGTTATAAAAGCCAGGGTCGTGCCCACCCGCCCTCAGCCTCCTGTCTCTCGGTGTGGCCCTTTGTCTGCAAGTGCTCCACCCCAGCCCCCTCTGACCACACCAGGTCCCAGGCAGTCGGGCCCCTGGGTCTTAGACTTGTGCCTCCAAGACTGAGCTGAAGTGACCCTCCCCTTCCTTCCTGAGTAGCTTGTTTCGGGCTCTTCAGAGACGACGGGCTGACTGCTGCACCTGCTTCTTCCCCGCTGGTTCTTGCAGTGGACCCCCGGCGCGCAAGCAACCTGCTCAGGCCTGCGTTCCAGCTGGGGCTTCCTCACTTGCTAACTCTGCAACGCTCTGAAATCCCTAAGCCTCAGTGTTGCCGCCTTTAAAATGGAGACGCTGATAAATGCCTGCAACTGAAAGTTTGCCAGCGTTCCATGGAAATTATCTGGGCACACACACACACACACACACACAGCTTGAGGCCACTTGGCACACGAAAAGCGCTCAGTAGACACAGTAGCTGTGAGTAGTTAGCAGCGGTTGAAGTGACAGTGACACTGCTATTACGCGGATTCCTGGACCGGCTCCTTGCATAGCGTGGGTGCTCAGTGGTCAGTTCTTTGCCCCTGGAAGAGGAGGCAGGAAGAACGATGTTCCAGCGGCAAACGTGGCCTGCAGAGAGGGAAAAGGCGCGAGAGAGCCAGCAGCCAGTGTCCTCCGTGACTCACTGCCGACCACGGCTGTCACTTCTGCTTTCTTATCCTGCCCCAAAGGATGCCAGTACCTAGACTTAGAAGTGTTGACAAGTGCTTCTCCTCCAGTTCCAGGAATCAGGAGTCAGGGAACACACTTCCCGACAGCGCAGGCTCAGGGTCCAAGGCTGAAGAATGCTCTCCACGGGCTGCCCGATGCCAGGGACGGCCCCCCGGCCTGGGAAACCGGGCGGGGAGACATGTCCAGGTGGCCCTGTTCCCCCGGGGCTGCCTGGCCTCCCTGCCTCCTCCCGCCTCCCCTGCGCTCCCGCCAGACTCACTCTCGCTGTCGTCAGGGAGGCGAGGGCCAAGAGGTTGCTGACAACACGCACACACACAGCGAACCCTGTAATCAACCAAAGTGGCCATTTGATCTACGTGGGAACGTATGCCCTCCCACCGGCTCTCGGGCATCAGCAAGTGACACCGGCCGGCGTGGAAGCCACACGGCTAATGGGGATAACTGTCGTGTGTCCCCGAAGGCCTGCTGGGCACCGGGCTCTGCACTCGCACCGTGTCATTAGTCTCCACGGCCACCCCGAGGGAGCGGGGCAGGCTCTGTGTAACAGGTCAGAGGCCAAGGGGCTTCCCACACCCTCTCCAGCTACTGGGTGGCAAGGCTGGGAAGCCAGCCAGGTGCCTCTGGCCCCGGGAGCTTGGCTGACAATGCAGGCAGAGCTTGGAAGCAGGCAGAAAGCGACACGCGTAGTTGGCCTCGTCCAGCGTGGAAGGCCCCAGTTCCGTGCGGGCTTCTGCCAGGGCCTCAGAGCCACTCTGCACGGTGCTTATCCATTACCGATTCTCTTTTATGGTAAAGTTCACCAGGTGTTTACTGAGGACCGGGGAGCACACACGGAGACTCCCGACAGTCTGAGGCAGAACCCCAGGCTCAGGGCATTCAAATATTGACCCTGTGACCCCGAGCAGCCCGCTCACCGCCGTGCAGCCTTGCTTCCGTTACCTGTTTTCTGAGATCCACGGGGGGCATCTCTTCCAGGCCAGGCCTACCGCAGCGCTGTGGCAGTTGCCATCAGAGTTCACTGTTCATTGTGTGCTTGCTCGCCTGGAACCCGTCCCCGCCCGTCCCCTCCTCTGTCCCCACCGGCCGGGGCATCCAGGTAGCCGCCTCTCTCCCCGCTAAGTCACTCGAGGTGCCTCGGGCTTCTGCAACCCCCACTACTGCCAGGAAAACTGGGCTTCTAATTCCCTTCTCACTCCCCTCTTAGTCTCCCCGAAGAGAAACCCAAGGACCCTCTCCCTTTGCAGATTTTTCTGGTCACGTGTTCCAGGGCATGACCGAGGGAAAGTGGCTCCAGGCGGAAGAACGGCACGTGAGTGGCACACCGCATCCTTCCGAGAGGGAGTTCCAGAATAGTCTCTTTCCACCGTGGTTCTAGCCATCCAAGCAGTCTTCTCTTTTGTAAAAAAGATGTATTTATTTTACTTGAAAGTCGGAGTTACACAGAGAGAGAGGAGAGAGAGAGAGAGGTCTTCCATCCGCTGGTTCACTCCCCAAACGGCTGCAATGGCCGGAACTGCACCGAACCGAAGCCAGGAGCTTCTTCCAGGTCTACCACTAGGGTGCAGGGGCCCAAGGACTTGGGTCATGTTCTACCGCTTTCCCAGGCCACAGCAGATGGGAACTGCTGGATGGGAAGTAGAACAGCCGGGACTAGAACCGGCAGCCATATGGGATGCCAGCACTGCAGGTGGCGGCCTTACCCGCTGCACCACAGCACGGCCCCCCTGAGCTCGCATCTCTTTTCAATAATTTTTAAATGAAAGCATAAACCGAGAGGCATGGCGTCACTGGCATGCTGCAAGTTACACAGACTTCATGATTAACACATTCCAGAAGGTTCTGGGGCTCTGCGTCCTGAACCCTGCGTTGGGTCTGCTGACTCACTCCGAGGACTCTGGAGGTTTAGCTCCAGGTGTGCAGAGGCCAGGCTGTGCCTAGAGCAGAGTGGAAGAGCACACGGTAGACATCCGAGTCAGAAAGTAACACTCCCGCCACTCCTGAGTCTGGAAACAGCAGACTCTGCCCCTGCTTGTCAATGAGCTGTGCTACAACAGGCGGCTCTCCAAAGGAGGGGGAGGCGGAGCCCTGCCTCATGCCGTGTGATAAAACTCCAATGGGTTGGAGACAGAGATCAGAAAAGAAAACCCTGTAAACTTTGGGAAAATGCGAGTGCTGATCTTCATGACTTCAGGGACGAAATCTACAAGCCAGAAACCAAACACCATGAAGGGAAAGATAAATTCTTTCAACAACATGGAAGAGGAAGTCACCGAGTGGGAGAGCAGTAGCCCGAAGTCTATAATACTGCATATCTTCTCTGGGAGATTCCGAAGAAGCCACACGACCACCCAGCAAGGGTGCAAGGAGGGTCCGTGAGGACTGCCCACCTCAACACCCTGGCCCTAGCGCCTAGGAATGTCGGAGTGCTGCCAGTTCCTGCAGAGGGCAGAGGACTGTGTCCAGTGTCCCAGCAATCGAGGTGACAGCATGACGCCACACCCACGCCAGCCGAGGGCCTGGGTCTGCTGCCCGGTCCTGCTCAGACATAGCCCGGGGGACATGGCGATGGCTCAGGCAGTGATGGCTCTGGGGTCTCTGCCGTCCACAGAGGTCACCTCCCCATGTCGGCTCCGCTGAGTCCTGACTGTTGTGGGTGTTCGGGGGCTGAGGCAGGTGCCGGGAGCTCTCTGTCCCTGTCTCTCCGTCCGTGTGTCTTCCTCTCGGATCCAGGTTTGTTTTCAGTGCTGCATTCATTCATGGCCGAGGTATCTCTGAGACCACTGTGTGCCATTAAACGAAGACACTTGGGGCACAGTCGTGTCCGAGGTCCAGATCCTGGCTCAGAGCCACCCACAGGCCGCGGGGGCTGCACACGCTGACGAGGGAACACAGGAGCACCTTGAAGGCCCCCGGGAAGCAGCAGCACGAAACGTGCAAGTGCAGGGTGTGGCCTAACATCCCGGAGGGCGTGGCCTGAGCTTTGCCTTTGACCTGCTGACCCTTGCCCTCTGGCCAGCACACCTGGGAGGCAGTGCATTTGCTTTGCTTTAAGCCACCCAATCCTTGCTACCACACGGTAGAGTCTGAATGCAGGACTACACTGAACGATGAACCCCAGCATGGAGGCCTTCGCTGGGCTGGAATCGTCACCGTGAACTTGATACGTGGACTTCCTTCCAACCGGAATGCAGCTTAGCACTTAAGAGCAGGGCTTCCGACACCAGACCATGCGCTTCTCACTCTCCGCCCTCCCTGCCTCTTGGAGGTTGTTTGACGGCCGCCCCCAGGTCCCAGTCCGCTCGAGGGTGAGGTCCTAACACCTAGAGGGCAGCAGTGGAGAGCTAAGTATGTGCTAGGCAGCAGCAGAGAGCCTGGCATAAGTAGTGCATCCACGCCAGCTCTCTCCGCTGGGCCCATCTCCCCTCGGGCCTCTCTCAATTAAAATCACTCTTCGCTTGGTCTAATTTGTCCACCGGCCCAGTATGACAAGGGGCTCTCAGCAAAGAGTCTGTTTACATGCATCACATTACCGACATTTTCCAAGAAAAGCGTTCTCTTGCGCTTGGGTGTTTACTTACAAAATCCAGTCCCAGCCCAGGGAAAGACGATGCCTGTGGCTGGCGAGCTGCTTCGTGACCCCAAAGTAATCAAAGGCACAGGCAGACGTCTACAGGGAGACATGTGGTTAGGAGGGAAAAGCTGAGCCCTGGGTGGGACTCGCCCCTCTGCTGCTAAATTGAAAGGTGAACTTTGATCTGCGACCCAGGTCTTGGAGCCTCACGATGCAAAAACAAGAGCTCCTGGTTCTGTGGCCAAGACTCCCAAGTGGCTAGTGAGGCCAAGTCTATGGTGTGTCGAGCCCAAGGCCGCCACCTGCTAGGCCCTCGGCACCGGCCATCCTCAGCACCCTGTCCCCGCCGGTGGGGCCAACGCCGTGGCAAAGAGAGAGCTGGCGAAATTAGCTCGAATCTGTCATTGCTTCTGTAGCTCTGGAAGGTGCAAGTTCTCCAGCTCGCAGACTGGAGCCACAAGTGTCAGTCAACTTCCACAAGCCAAAGAATGCCCTGGGTACTGATCTCCTCTCAGCGTTATTTTTATTAAAATCAAGTTTCAGCCTTGAGCCACCGGGCTCCTTCCCCCTCGCGAGCCAGCTGCCGGGGGTAGGGTGTCGGGAGGCTGCGGATTTGGCCCGAGCGCCTGCTCTCGGGAGGAACCAAGGGTGACTCATATGGGCTGGAAGGACTGCGAGCCACAGTAGGTGGGGGTCACACTGCTGAATGTGGGGTCCGGGGCAGGGGAACCACACCGAGGGGAAAAAATGACCCTCCTCCTCATCGCTGCTGCTGGGCGAGACAAATCGAGTATTTCACAGAACTTAGAAAGCAGTGCCAGCTTCCCAGGCGAATCCGAGTTGGAGACGCTGCAACTTCATCGCCGCGTGCTCGGGCTCGTGGTGCCAGGCCCCGGGGCCCACAGAGACCAGAGCACACAGTGTTCCCAGGAACTTGAGCAGTGGCCACACGGACAAGCTCCCTGTGTGGCTGGGCTACCTGCTGACACTGTCGGCACCGGAGACCTGCGCCAACGGCCCTGACCCTGAACCATCACACCGTTGTGAAAACACAGAATGACAGACGTAGCTCAGCCCAGCGCCAGAGAGCCGGGTATGGGCTGCTGACTACTCACTGCTTTTGATACTGTTCTTGGAATTAGGAGAACTTGTGAAGAATTGCATACCTATCTTTATAGAGAAGTTTTCCCAAGAGCAAATGCTCCGTTAAGATGCGTCAAGGCAGGAGTAGGCACTCTGGCCTGACAGTTAAGATAGACACATCCCGTATCAGGGCGCCTGGGTTCAATGCCCAGCTCCGGCTCTTGACCCCAGCTCCCAGCTTCCTGCTAACATAGAAACCTGGGACCTGGGAGACTGAGCCATGAGCGAGAGCTCCTGGCTTCCGGGCTCAGCCCAGCACAGCTCCAGCCACTGTGAGCGTTCCAGGAGTGAGCCAGCATTCTCTCTCTCTCTCTCTCTCTCTTTCTCTCTCTCTCTCTTTCTCTCTCTCTCTCCCCCAAAACAAACAAATACATGAATATTCCCCAGGGCCACTTGTACCAATGCCCGTGAATGGTGAGCCGGGTGCAGGCCTTGCTGTCCAGAGCTGTGGGTGCCAGGTGAAGGGGGCTGCCGCCCACCCACCATGCACCCCGATCCTCTGGGAGCTCCTTGTCCATGTTTAATTTCTTTTGCTGAGACTTGAGATGGTGGCTCTGCTCACTGCCCCCGGGCTTCGGAAGTGCATCCTTCCAAGGTCAGCAAGTGCACGGCATTGCGAGAGTGGAGGTCTTGCACCCTAACCCCAACTGGCTCTGTTTTCTAAAGAGCAGACAAATGCTCACTTCTTGCTGTCGGTGAGTAACACGCACCCTGAGTCTCACCTGCTGGCCAGAGCAAGAGAATCAGACAGGAGCTCACTCGTGGGTGAGCCCAGGGGGGCAGAGGGAACAGGGTGGGGGGTTTGGTCAGGGGGGACAGGGGTGGGGGGAAGTGGTTCAGAAAAGGCAGAGTGGCCAACACTGTGGTGCAGTAGATAAAGCCTCTGCCTGCGACTCCAGCATCCCATATGGACGCCGGTTCAAGTCCCCACTGCTCCAGTTCCGATCCAGCTCTCTGCTATGGCCTGGGAAAGCAGCAGAAGATGGCCCAAGTCCTCGGGCCCCTGCACCCGCGTGGGAGACCAGGAAGAAGCTCCTGGCTCCTGGCTTCGGATCAGTGCAGCTCTGGCTGTTGCAGCCATTGGGGAGCGAACCAGTGGATGGAAGACTTCTCTCTCTCTCTCTCTCTTTCTCTCTCTCTCTCTCTCTGCCTCTCCTTTTTCTGTGTAACTCTGACTTTCAAATAAATAAATAAATCTTTAAAAAAAAGAGTACACCAGTGTCGCAGAGGGAGTGTTTACGGGGCGGAGGGCACTGCTCCAGTGTGGCTGCTGTCCTCACGGCAAGGAAATGAGGAGACTGGCAGGAGGCGCAGAGAGACCAGGGAAGGAGACGGCTGTGCGCACACCAGGGAGAGAGGCCGCAGGAGGGGCAAATCCGCCAGAGCCCTCGGCTTGCACGGCGGGGGGCCTCCAGGGGGGCCTCCAGGGCTCTGCAGCGATGAACGCCCTGCTCCCTGCTCGTGCACGCGGTCCCTACCTGGTTAGAGCAGCCCCAGAGAAGGAGCCAGAAGCTCCCGGGGCCCCGGCTCTGTGGGGGTTCTCTCTGCCCTTCTTCTCTCCACTTTTCCCCCCATCATCCTCCCTCCCTCCCTCCTTCCTATAGTCCTCCCTCCCATCATCCTCCCTCTCATCGTCCTCCCTCCCTCCTTCCCATAGTCCTCCCTCCCTCCCATCATCCTCCCTCCCATCATCCTCCCTCCCTCCCTCCTTCCCATAGTCCTCCCTCCCTCCTTCCCTCCCATTGTCCTCCCTCCCTCCCTCCTTCCCATAATCCTCCCTCCCTCCTTCCCTCCCATTGTCCTCCCTCCCTCCTTCCCTCCCATTGTCCTCCCTCCCTCCTTCCCTCCCTCCCTCCCATCATCCTCCCTCCCTCCCATCATCCTCCCTCCCATTGTCCTCCCTCCCTCCCTCCCATCATCCTCCCTCCCTCCCATCATCCTCCCTCCCATCATCCTCCCTCCCATCATCCTCCCTCCCATCATTCTCCCTCCCTCCCTTCCACCTGCTCTTCCTTCCTTCCCTCTCTCCCTTTTATGCTTTCATCCTCTTGCCTTCCTGGAGTCTAAGAGCAGATGTGAATGCTAGTATTCAGCAGCCATTCTGTGTCATCGAAACCTCCAAGACAGAAGTCGCAGGAAGCCGAGAGTGAGCGGGAAGGTAGGAGTACAGGCTCCTTGTCACGCCGTGGGGTCCTTGTCAGGCACCAGGTCATGTGTGTTCACCCTTGTTGAATGGGGGGTTACAAGTACGCCTCTAGGGATACATGGAAGTCCCAATCCCTGGTCCCTCATGTACAACTTATTTGATAGAGAGGGCTTGCTTATGCAATCCAGTCAGGACTGTTTATGTATTTATTTTTAACTGTGCAGCTCTTGGCTGGCTTGCTCCTCAGTTCTAGCGTCAGACGGCAGTCCAGCTCACAAACGGCTCAGAACGCCCCACGCGGCCTCGTGGGCAGGTCTGTGTGCATCCACGGAAGTGGCATCCCGACACGGAAGCCAGAGACAGACAGCTCGGCTGGGGACAGTCGCGTCGGCCTCTTTCTCCAGCCATCTCCTTTATTTATTTATCGATCTTGATTTCGGGTGCACACCTTTTTGGCGTGCAGTGTGACGCTGCGGGGCGTGCGGACGCGTCACGACCGGGGCAGGGCAGACAGCGCTCCCAGCGCCTCGAGAATCTGGCTCTGTTTCTAATTGTCGATTAACACGAAACACAGCGCACACGCCTGTGTGTGTGCATGTGTATATGTGTATATGTGTGTATGTGTGTGTATATGTGTGTGTGCATGTGTGTATGTGTGTGTGCATGTGTGTATGTGTGTATGTGTGTACGTGTGTGTATGTGTTTATGTGTGTATGTATATGTGTGTACATGTGTGTGCATATGTGTGTATATATGTGTGTGCATATGTATATGTGTGTATGTGTATGTGTGTGCATGTGTGTATGTGTGCATGTGTTTATGTGTGCATATGTGTATATGTGTGTATGTATATGTGTGTGTGCCTGTGTGTATGTGTGTGTATATATGTGTGTATGTGTGTATATATGTGTGTACATATGTATATGTGTGTATGTGTGTGTATAAGTGTGTGTATGTGTGTGCATGTGTGTATGTGTATATATGTGTGCATGTGTGTGTCTGTGTGTGCATGTGTGTGTGTGTATGGGGGTTCACTGAGACATTTGCACACATGTACAATGTGCACTGGTGAAGTCGAGGTGTTTAACATGTCTATCTTCTTACTGATTTCCACGCCTGTAAGCCTCCTCTCTTCACTTATCCATCAGATAGAAGCAGGCCATGGTCGTTCCTACAGGTTCTAAACACCACGGAGCACCCGTTCAGAGTTCAGCGGAGGCCTGGGACCTGAGAAGCCAGCTGTGCCCTCACCTGGGTCGCCGTACTCGGTAGCCTCGTCCAGCTCCCGGGTGACACGGGAGCTCCTGGAGAGAAGGCCCTCCCCTGCCCCGCGGTGTTTCCTGCAGGAGTGACGGTCACACGTGATTGCGTGATCAAGTGAGCGTGAGCCACTACACAGCAGCGTGGGGAAGGAAGGCGACGTGGCCGCTGAGGCTCCCCCATGAGACGATGCCAGCGCGGGTTTTGAAGAACGAGGAGGAGTTTCTGCGTGAGAGACTCGGGGCAGCACCCTGGAGACGCGGCCTTGCGGGTGCAGTGCCAGGCCCGGCCCACGTTGCCGTAGGTGAGGAATGAGGGGGAAACTCGGGCTCCCGGGGCTCTTGACTGCTCACCTCGCCCGTGGGCAGCTTCTCCCTGGGCTCCCCCCAGGCCAGCAGCCCCGTCCCACAGGCAGTTAGAGACTCCACCAACCAGCCTCCCCAGGGTCTTCACAGAGCCGCATACAGAGGATTCACGGTCAAAACACTAGGATGGTAAAAGGAATTGAAATTGAACTTGAGCTCATCAGAGTCCAAGACACAGGGCTCAGGGTTACCCCACCCTGGAGCAACCTGCCCGCCTGGTGGGTTCTCAGACGAGCTACATAATAGCTATACTCTTGCACGTCTGCCCCTCCGGCCATGATGGTGGTGGGAGGGGGCATTATAACCAGACGAAGGCTGCAACGTGGGCCATGCGTCTGAAAGTGTGGGCAGTGGATCTTCTCAGGGCCAGGTCCAGGGCGGGATGCCAGCACCCTTAGGTTCCAGCAGCACCAACACGGAGCCCTGGGATCCTGGGATCATTGCTCATCACTGTGGAACCTGCCTTCCAGGGGAGACCCCTCGGAAGCCCCAGCTCCGTACTTCACACTGCTTCCCACTTGGCTGTCCTCCAGATGACGCGAACTCAACAAGTCCCCGCTGAACCCCAGCCTCCCCTCCCGCTGCCATGTCTCGGGTCCATCCCACGAAGCAGCACCACCACCTTCCGGGGCTCTGAGTCCAAAGCCTCTCCCGCCTTCCCCACGTCCACCATCGGCGGGGTGTGGGCAGCACCTTCAAGATGCCTCCGCCCTGTCTCCCTGCTCGGTCAGAACGTTGCCCTTTCTCTCTTGACCTTGTGGTTTCCAGCCTTGCTCCCCTCCATCCAGCGATGCACTGCTCTCACTCTCTTGAACCAGGTACTGTCACCCTGCTCAGTACTGAGTGGCTCTCCAGTTCTGTCCCTGTCTAGCCTGGCTCTACTCCCCAAGCCCAGCTCCGCCACGGGCCCCTGAGCTAAACTTTGCACTCCAATCTCAGTGGCTGCACCTCTCAGCTTCGAGGCAGCCGCTCAAACGCCTTCCATCTTAGTTCGGTAAGAGGATCGCTGGGTCTCTCCTGCTGGGCTGTTGGACAGACAGAGTGTGACTCTGTGTAGAGAGGCTCCACCACGGTGCCTGACACTGGGACGGGTTAAACCGGCGCATTCGCGTGGCCAGCCGGGCAGAGCTGCTGGGCACGTGTTCTTTGTCATGGGATGTCTTTTCCATGGGTCTCGCCCTTGTCCTTAAAGATACAGAACTTCGTACCAGATGCCTGCCAGGCAGTAAATGTTCAAGAAAAGAAAGAAAAATCCCAGGCAGTAAATCAAAGTACAGCTTCTAATAAGAGGAGCCGCAGAACAAAGAATAGAGGAAGCATTTGAGAGATTCAGACCCGTACCATAAAATAATAGTGTGTCTGAGCCCATAAATAAGAACATGTGCTACAGGGAAGAAATCGCTTCCTCTGGATAGGTTTATAAAACCAGATGAAGGAAGCAGAGGAACACGTGAACCTCATCCCTTGAAACTGACACTCATCAAAGTAACACAGAAGAGCGCAGTTGCCTGGCAGTAATTCGGGTGGAGACGCAGCCAGGTGCAATAAAAACTGACGATGCCTAATTGTCCAGGAGTTGAGTCAGGGGGATGCAGGGTGGGAAGGGCCTGGCCTGATTCTGCAGCACCCTTAGCGGATCGAGAGCAGGTTAACGAAGTTTGCCAAGGATATTCTAAAACTTAATGGCCTGGGAACATGATCAAAGTGAGAGGCATGATGTAGGAGTCATCGAAGCCGGAGTGGGACTAAGAAATTAGATGCAGCTCGTGGTAAGAAATGCAAACGAACCTGTCTGGAGAGAAAAGATCAGAGACAACCAAAGAATGCGAAGGGGGCTCCAGCCAGAGAAGCAGTGAAGATGCACCGAAGGCCAAGGACTGACACAGGAAGACAGCAGTGGGCTGCAGGGACAGGGAAAGATGGAAGCAATGAGGTGCTGTTGCCAAAGTCAAGTACAAACGTCAAAAGCCAAGGAGGGACCTCTTTCTCGTTGGGCTCATCTCAGAGGAAGACTGAGGTGATTATGGATGTGGAGAGATCCTGGCCATGACCTGTGTCCACTTCAGTGACCTTGAGCTGGCTAGCTGGACCCTCGTGCTTCAGCATCGTCATCTGCAGAGTGCATGTAAGATAGCAAGCACGCTTCCCCACAGGGTCCTCGGGGAATAAGCACAGGAGAAAGTGGGGAACCACGCAGGGGCCTGCGAACCTTGGACATCATTGTTGCGGGCTCAGACAAACCGAATCGGTAAGAAAGTTCTGTAGATTCTTTAACTTGCTTTTCAAATGGAAATTTAAAAAAAAACTACTGACCTCTGAGATTTTTGTGAATATTAAAGGATTTGATACATGAGGTTACGTCACAAAGTTCATGCCAAATGGAATTAAGACAAGTTTATTTTGGTGCAAAAAATGTTGAAATCCATGCATTTGAAAAAGTCTTTAGTGTTCATGGAAAATGCATATTAAGGGAGAGTAGATTGGAAAGCAGCCTTTCATTCTTAAAAATGTGTGTAAGGATCCGGGGCTGTGGCGTAGCAGGCAAATCCACTGCCTGCAGTGCTGGCCTCCCATGTGGGCGCCAGTTCGAGTTCTGGCTGCCCCACTTCCAGTCCAGCTCTGTGCTAGGGCCCAGGAAAGCAGTGGAAATTGACCCAACTCCACGGTTCCTTGCATGGGAGACCTGGAAGAAGCCCCTGGCTCCTGATTTCAGATCGGCTCAGCTCTGGCCATTGCAGCCATTTGGGGAGTGAGCCAGCAGATGGGAGACCTCTCTCTTTCTCTCTCTCTGCCTCTGCCTCTCTGTAACTCTGCCTTTCAAATAAATAATATTTTAAAAAAAGAAGTTAGTAGCCTGATACACATTTGCCCTAAGATTAAAAAACAACAATATTGTATACATGATACACATGAAATTTGCTCCTTTTATGTAAATTTTTTAAATGCATATAGGAAAATCTACCTGGACTTCAAACATTTTTGCGCCTAAGTAAACATCTTTATTCTGCTTTTCCATGAACTCTTTGAAGTTCCCTTACATCTATGTGAGATATATGCCATAGATTTTCTATAACGTGGAATCCATATGCAAAAAAAATCTGGTAATGGAAAAATGTGAAATCCGTGTTAGTGACTTTTACCAGATCGCAGAGAGCTGATGCCCCACCTTCGGCTCATAAGCCATTTCTCTCACTGGAGCGCGTGCTTCTGCAGCGACACGGGCAGGGACCGCTCTATCTCCCAGCACAGAATGCTGCCTCTGACGCACGGCACCGGTTCCCGATTCCACGGGCAACAATCTGACGGCTCACGTGTGTCAGTGCCCGCACCGCGAGAGGACCCCTGCTAGCCGCTTTGCCTCGTGTAGTCGTCACAGAGACCAGGGACTATCATGCGTCCAGTTTTCCTGATGAGGGAGCAGGTGCCCAGAAGTGTCGTGAAACCCCCAAACCCCACAAAAGAGTGCAGTGGAATTCAAGTTTAGGTCAGACTTTGGATGACACACAGTAAGGATTTCTTCCACCTGCTGTTTCGCTTCCCAAACGGCTGCAGCAGCCAGGGCAGGGCCGGCCAAAGCCAGGAGCTCAGAGATCCATTCAGGTCTCCTTCATGGGTGGCAGGGACTCAGGTCCTTGAGCCATCACCCGCTGCCTCCCAGGGTCTGCATTCCCAGGATGCTGGATTCAAGAACCAGCGTTGGGAGTGGAACCCAAGCACTCTGCCCGCCATGCTAAATGCCAAAAAGGAACAAATGGCAGTCAGCGCCACGGCTCACTAGGCTAATACTCCACCTGCAGCGCCGGCACACCGGGTTCTAGTCCCAGTCGGGGCGCCGGATTCTGTCCCGGTTGCCCCTCTTCCAGGCCAGCTCTCTGCTGTGGCCCGGGAGTGCAGTGGAGGATGGCCCAAGTGCTTGGGCCCTGCACCAGCATGAGAGACCAGGAGAGGCACCTGGCTCCTGGCTTCAGATCAGCACGGTGCACCAGCTGCAGCGGTCACTTGGGGGGTGAACTAACAGAAAAAGGAAGACCTTTCTCTCTGTCTCTCTCTCTCACTGTCCACTCTGCCTGTCAAAAATAAATAAATAAAGAAGGAATGAATGGCAGCAAAGCGAATGAATGAGTGAAGACGTGGAAATCAGGCCTCCCCTGGAGCTGCAGCCATCGGCCAGGACTTGAGACTCTCTGGGGACAGTGCACACACTCAGCGTCCCGAGAGCAGCCACGGAGAGGCAGAGGTCCCAGGACCTGCAGGCCAGGCAACACGTGGGGTGAGGAGTCCCAAGTGTGGGCACGGGGGCGCCCTCGACCCCTCTCACAGCTCTCTGAGGCCTCATCGGAACTTCTGACCTCCTAACCTGCCCTCTTCCTTGTCCTTTAGAAACCAGCCACTTGGGCGCATTCCGGAAATGCCACTGAGCCCCCTCCCCCATCACAAATGAGCGGTTCCAGGAGGGCCTGAGCCAGCCTTGCCTCCCTGTGAGCTGCTCCACCCGATGTTGAAGTTGGGGGGGTCAAATTCTAGGGAAAGTTTTATGAGTGTGATAGCACGGCTCACTTGGCACAATGCGGAACACAGCCCTCGAAGCCCTCAGCACAGAGACTCCCGCACCCCGGCAAAACCCTGCTGGCTCCAACTCTAACGCCTGCTCTTAGCACCTACGTGAGGACCCTGTGCTGGGCTGGTTACTTCCACTCTGTCTCCGCCTGGACACAAACGCCCGTTTATGTCTTCATTTATTTTAAGATTGATGTATTGGGACAAGTATTGTGGTACAGTGCGGTTAAGACATCTAAGACATCCCTTGAAATGCTGGCATCCCACGCCCACTTGAGTGGCATCCCACTGCTCCACTTCCAATCCAGCTCCCTGCTAATGCGCCTGGGAAGGCTGCAGAAGACGGTTCATGGGTGGCCGGGATGAAGTTTTGGGATCCTGGCTTTGGCTGGGACCAGCTCTGGTTGATGTGGCCATTTATGGAGAGAACCAGCAGATGGAAGCCTTTCTCTCTCTGCCTCTCTCTCTCTCTCTCTCTCTCTGTCACTCTGTCTTTCAAACAAATAAATACAGGGGCCCAACCATTTGGATCATATTCTGTTTTCTCAGGCACATAACCAGGAGCTGGATTGGAAGCTGAGCAAATGCAACTGGAACCAGCGCCGGAGTTGCAGTGCCGCCCCTCCCCATCTTGTTTTTTTAATATCACATTTTAAAGGCAAGAGGCCTGGACCAAGCTCCTCGCTAGCCCCAGCTTTGACCTGTGTCCAAGCCGAGAGCCCAGGTCCGTCCACCTCCTCCTCGGCCGCCCCTGCAGCCCAGAGCCTTGCTCTAAGCAGGCAACACTTACGCCCATCATTTGTCGTCTGTTTCAGATTAAAAGGTTTTGGCTACTGCTGGTTCTGCTTGTCAAATGTTAACACCTCTGAAACTGCACCTCGTTAAACTTTTAATATCCTGCCACAGCCTCCATTTCTGGAGCCGGTCTCTAACTCCGGAGCTGTACAGATACTGACTTTCATAGACTTGCACCTTGGAGGTGACCGTGTGTGGCCCCTGAGAGATCTCTGGTTAGTTTTGGTCCTGCTCTCCATGGCACCCGGTGCCCAGGTCACCACACGGTCACCGCTGACAACCGGGCGGTCGCGACTGCCCACGACGTGACCCTCAGAAGCCACAGCGAGCACTGTGGACAGCCTCTTCCTTCGTCTCCTCGCTGCCCCCCTTGGCGGAGACAGATTCCCAGCAAGGCATCTTAGAAGCCAGCCTGGCCCAGCACACGTGCCCACGCCTCTGCCCATTCAAAGCTCAGTGCCCCCAGTCCACCCTCCTGCCGAGCTGGGATGGCTTAAGGCTGTGGGTCGGGTCTCGGGAAACCAAACCTGAAGCCAACTCAGAAGCCGACTCCTCTGTGTGCTTGTGGGGCTCTGTCTCCATCATCCCAAATGGTCACCCTTATCCTACCTCCTCCTGCAGCTCAGGCTCCGCCCCACGCCACGTCCTGCTACTGCCTGGAGCCCACCTGCACAGCAGCTCTCCCTGCTGACCACTGCTCCGTGTGCCCCATGTCCCTCGATGGCCGGCCAGCACACTTCCCATTGCTACCAGCCAAGTCCGCCTCAAGACCCAGCCCCTAGCCAGGGTCGTCCCCTGTCACTGGCCCGTGCCGCCTGTCCCCACTCCTCTCAGACACACAACTCCCTTCCTGGTTTCCAAATGGCTCTGCCTGCAGACATCACCCACCTGCGGCACAGCCAGCCCCAGCCCCAGCCCCTCCCACGCCTGCCTCTGGGGCGCCCTCCCAGCTCCTGTTCTGGGAGCTGCCCAGAGGGTCTCCATGGGTGGGTTCAGAGGGAAAAGCCCAATGCAGGTCTGAACTGGGAGTTTGTGCACCCCACTCCCACCCCACCCCACTGCAGGAGCCTCGATGGCTGGCAGCCTCCGTGGAGTGGCCGGGGCCACCTGCACCACCACGGGGCCGCAGGATGCTGCGCCTCCCCAGTCCCGCTCCACTTCTGCTGTCGATCACCGCCTTAGAGACTCTCCGGCGCATTTCTGCAAATCCACCCGTGAGTAAAGCAGCGTGTGGACGTCTTGGCGGCGGCCGGCACGGGATCATTGGCACAGGACAAGAGGTGCCCTCGGGTCCCCTCTGTGGGCTCAGACGCCAGCCTCGCCCCCACCAGGCCTGGCCCCATGCTGGACGCTCGGTACGAACGCGAGTGTCTGGGTACAGAAGTCGGAAAGGGAGAGGTAGCATGAACACTGAGGCCGGGGGAGAGGCTGGGGGCTTCACGCAGGCCATCGTGCAGAGCTGCCCGCCTGGAGACAGGGGTGTCGGAATGGGCAGTGGGCAGCCACAGGCCCTGGAGAACCTTGGAGAACAGTGAGGAGCCAGTCGGAGCTGCAGGGTCCCTGGCAGGCAGTGTCCACACCCAGGAGGGGGCCTACACTGCGGGTCCTCGTGTCACCGCGGGGAGGAGAGGTCTGACAGCAAGGGCTCAGCTGGGCTCTGGGGTGGCGGGAGACGCTGTCCCCTCGGGCTGTCTCCTGGCTTCCGGCACTCCTTGGCGTTCTTACCGTGTGAGCGTGCCTGTGCCTCCACTCAGCATTCTCCCCACTTCTCCCTTTATCACCCACCCTCTCTGCGCGCCTCTGTGTCCCAGCAGCCTCTTGGCTTGGGACACCCTCAGAGTGCTAAGGGCCGTCCAGTGCCAGCCACGACCTTGTCATCATTTGCTTCCTCCTCAAAGATCCGTTTCCAAAGAAGACCGCATCTTGAGGCTCTGGGTGGACCCAAGTGCCCAACCCGGTACAGGAGCCAAGGGCCAAGTTTGAGTGGCATCTGAAGGAACCTATAGGATCAAATCCACAGCCGTGGAGGGAGGGGGGAGGAGGAGGGTGTCGCCCTGGCCCAGGCTAGGCTGGATGCCATCCACTGCCCAAATGGCCACAAGGACAAGGGCTGGGCCAGGCCAAGGGCAGGATGCCGGAACTCTATCTGTGGGGAGCAACTCAGACTAGACTAAGTTACTGGAATAAAGATTTATTATATGCATCTGCTCTCCCACAATATGGCGCTGGGAGAGGAGTAAACAATTTCTACACAGCTGCCTCCAGTTCGACCAATAACCTGCAGGAGCTGATCCTGCTCCTGATTGGAGGAGAGCAGCGTACTCGGCGTGTGGGTAGCAGAGTTGGGATTGGTGGAAGAGGACTATAAAGGAGGAGAGAGACAACATGCACCAGGAACACCTGAGGAACACCTGAGCAGCCCCCGAGAGAGCCGGCCGGCGGTGTGCCGCTCCCCCGCGGAAGTGGGGAAAATGGCAGGGGGAACCGCCCTTCCACAGAGGTGGAAGGATCGGCAGCCAACCCGGGAAGGACCAGCAGCAAACCCGGGAAGGGCTGAGCAGACAAAAGAACAGCGCAGGGTCCTGTGTCGTTCCTCCACGAAGAGGGGGAGCGACACTATCTAAATCTCCCACATAGGCGCAGGAGCCCAAGCACTTGGGCCGTCCTCTGCTGCTTTCCCAGGTCACTAGCAGGAAGTCGGTCCGGAAGTGGGGCAGCAGGACTTGAACCAGCACTGGTATGGGATGCCAAAACCGCAGGTGGTGGCTCAACCTGCCAGGCCACAGCGCCAGCCCCGACAGGATGGCTTCGAGAGGACAGCGTCAGGGACGATTTTAATGAAAACAGAGAAAAACACGGTCGCCTAGTTTTCCATGTCCTTGTTCCTTAACCAAAAATAAGCAAGCACACAAATAAAACAGCAGTGGGGGAGGTGTTAGCTAAACAGCGAGAACACCTTCCCCGCCAGCTCCAGGGCCCAGCCGACCACCACCAGTGCGGGTTCACCCGCAAGCCGTGGTCGGCGTCTCAGCAGCGCCCCTCACACCCGCGTGGCCGGAGCCGAGCCTGGAGGAGGGGGGAGCAGCACGTAATGAGCCTCCTCCGAGGCCAGTTCAATCCGGACAGGACCAGGTGCACCCATGGGCGAGACGTTCTTTCCGTGGGAGCCAGTGTTTGGCCTGGCAATGAAGACAGCCGTGTGCCACACCGGAGCTCCTGGATTTGATGGCAGCTCTCACTCCCGATTCCAGCAGGTCCTGGGAGGCAGTGGTGATGGTCCCAGTGGGAACTCTGGGCTGAGATTTGGGGTCCTGGCTTCAGCCCCACCTGTTGAGGGCATCGGGATAGTGAACTAGCAGATGGAAGTGCGCTCTCTCTCTCTCTCTCTCTCTTTAGTAAATAATCAAATTGTTGTTGAAGATACTGTCATTTATCTCTGTCTACCCAGATCCCAGTCTACCTGTACCTCGGGTGTAACCACAAGGTGTTCACCATATGTGTTTGTTGAATGGCTGAATGCCCGCACCACTTGGGTTCACTTATGCGGTCGGTGTGTTAGTTTGCTCCGACTGCCGGAGGAGAACATCGCCCACCAGGGACTTCAAGCAGAGTTATTTCCTCACGGTGCTGACCGCACAAGTCCGAGCCAGCCGGGCTGCTCTGCCCGGCACACACGTGCGCGGTCCTTTCTCCCACGGCCCTCCCTCATGTGTCACACTCAGAGCGGATGGAGTCCCGCCCAGACGAACTTCCGCAGCCTCAATTGTTTCTATCACTCTGCTCCAAGCCCAGTCACATCCTGAGGTGCTGAAGACTAGGATTTCAACACAGGAATTTGGGGGAGAAGACGTGGAAAGTGGGGACACAATTCAGCCTGGAACAGCAGATGGGATTAACATTAGGGTAAGAGCATTTGTCCTGGAACTGTACTGCCCTGACTCGAATGACAGTTTCACTGTTTACCAGCTGTATAGCCTGGAGCAAGTCGCTTAATTCCTCCTGGCCTCCATTTACCTGTCTGTGTAATGGGTACAATAATACCACCTGCTTCCCAGTGTGATTGAGAGGACAAAATTAAGACATGCAACTTGTGAATGGAGCCTGCCACATCGCAGTCACTCGTCTCTTTTATTTCTGTTATTCACTCGATGGACACGCGTGTCTTGAATAACTGGAGACCACAGACGTGGCTCGGCCCATTTGCAAGATGCTGTCACGTTTCAGGATCTCACGACACATTTTTCTTTGTGGCAATAATAGGAGACGGCGTCCTGTCTCAGAGCCTCTTCTGGGTTCCTACAAATGCTGGTTTTCTGGACCTCTGCAGCCTGGATCCAGCACAGCAAGTATGGTGCAACGATTCCCCGCGGTTACCCATCAGAACAGACCCGGCTGCGTGGCGGCCCCTGGCTGGCCTGGGAGGGCCAGGTCCCAGGATCCACAGTGCCCCCTCCAGGCGGACCTCTCTGGGGCCCTGGTCATTTGCCTACTTCTGGTGGCCACACACGGCGCCCCACGCTGGGCCTCCCAGGCGTTTCTCGCACTCAGGGTCGCCATGCGCCTTCCCACCCCACATGGGGTTTCCTGCGAAGACTCCCCCACAAGCTGGTCAGAGAGCGTGTGCGGGAGCGCAGCCCGCAGGCGACGGAGGGAGGCGGGAGCCGGTCGCCACCCAGTGGAGCCACTCGGAGTTAAACCGCGTGGGTCAGGGACCGCCCTCGTCATGAGAAACAGACCTGCACCGACCAAATTTCCAATACATATGGATTACGACTTCTCCAGTCAGAGTAATTAAGAGACCATGATAAATTAGAGGTTGATAAAAGGCTCCGGTCCAAGATTTATGGCTCTTGCAGAATTCTTTCAAGTTCTCCCAAACACACAGGGCCTGGCCTGTCTCCTGGAGCTCCAACATCTGACTCCAGTTAGCCCCTGCCTGGCACCGGGTGGGAGCCCCGCCGTGCGCTGCACGCTCCGGCTGGCCCGGGACGGGGCTGCTCCGAAACACACGGCCTGCTCCTTCGCTGGGTCTCAGGTTCTTGGCCAGCCAGGCCCCGCTCACAAACTTGGGAGCTTGGGGCCGGCGCTGTGACTTAGCAGGTAAAGCCACCACCTGCAATGCTGGCATCGGATACTGAAGCTGATTCGAGTCCTGGATGCTCCACTTCCGATCCAGCTCCCTGCTAATGCGCCTGGGAAAAGCGGCAGAGGATGGCCCAGGTGCTGGGGCCCCGGCACCCACATGGGTGACCCGGAGGAAGCTCCTGGCTCCTGGCTTCAGCCTGACCCAGCCCTGGCCATTGCCACCATCTAGGGCGGGAACGATGGAAGATCTTTTTCTGTCTCTGTCTCTTCCTCTCTCCCTGTAACTCTGACTTATAATAAATAAATCTTAAAAAAAATAGGTTTAGACTCACCTATGAGATTTCTGGGAACTTTCTGAGGGCTACAGGAACTTTTTCTTAACAGGAAAGCCAACGTGTGTGTGACGGTGTGTGTGCGACAGTGTGTGTGTGACAGTGTGTGTGACAGTGTGTGTGACAGTGGGTGTGTGACAGTGTGTGTGTGACAGTGTGTGTGACAGTGTGTGTGTGACAGTGTGTGTGTGACAGTGTGTGTGACAGTGGGTGTGACAGTGGGTGTGTGTGTGTTTGGGCCGCTGATCTACGTGGGCCTCGCAGCATCTATCAGAGAAGCAGCAGAAAGACTGGCGATGAGATACGGGAGAAGCAGGCTTCGCCATCGTCTCTGGGCTGGGCAAATAGTAGCTCCAGACAAGCGGATAAAGACTCAGTGATGAATTCTACCCGTGCGGCCGGAGAAGTCCACAGGACGGCTGTACCCTGTTCACGCTCCCGTGAGGGTGGCAAACAGACAAGGACCATCAGGCAAACACAATGGGAGAGGAGTGCTGAGGACAAGCGCTGGGGGCGCTATGCGGTGCACAGTGACAAGGGGTGGGGTCCCCAGGCAGAGGAGCTGGCCCCTTGAGGGCAGCCGCTGGGCACCGAATCCCTGGGGGAGGGCCCCCAGGGCACATCAGGAAGCAGGCCAAGCAGGTGCAGCCACGTGGGAGGTGAGAATGACAGGAGGGAGGAGGGAGCCTGGCGAGCAGATTCGCTCATTCATTCAGCCACCCACCGATGCAGCCACTCCCCGAACCAGCACACACTGGTCCTCCACCAGGCTCCCTGGGTCAGACCACGTCTGGTCTTTCAGAGCTACGTGAGCCCACAGAGAATGCACACCCAGGCAGGCGTCCCCTGCTCGGCTCGGCTCTGCTCTCCCGTGGTCACTGAGCTGCTTTATTGGTCTTCACTGCCGCTAATTTACATCCAGCAACGGCTGTCCTGCATCGTAGGGCCAGGACTCCTTACTGTAACCAGCAAAACCTAAAACACCCCCCAGTCCTACAACAGCCTCCATGCAGGGGCCTCTGACTGGGGCATTCGGTCCCAGAAGCCTCGGCCGGCCGAAACCTTCCACCTCCTCTGGCTTTGCAGGTTGTAGGTCGTCCAAAGCCTGGTGATGGGCGCCATGCTTCGCTGGGACGTAGGCTCCGATTCTCCCACAGCTTTTTCACCCACACTGCAGTGCCTCGCTGGGCCGGGGGCTCTGAGCTCCAGTGCGCCTGGGCAGCAGGAACCGCGTTAGATCTGCTGGACTGCAGAGGTGCCAGTCCCTGCACACTCGCTGCACGGAAAACAGAGCCTGAGCTTCCGCAGGGCTCCGAGTGACTGCGCACAACTGATGGGCATGGTCTGCAAATCCGCCTGTGCCTGGGAAGAGTGGGGTTGATTCCTCTGCTGCTCCTTTGTGAAAAGTGTTCCCTCATCCATCTGACCCCCCAAGGCCCCCTTGAAGGTTTCTCCACTGATCTTCCCTGGAAACAGGGAGATCGTGAGTCTGCAGGAAGCTGAGATCAAGAACCCTTGAGATCCTTGCGTGCCCACTCTGATCTGTCCGGATACCTGCAGATTCTTCCCAAGATTTTCTAAAACAATCATCACCAAGCCCATTTTACAGATGTTTCCTAAGTGTCCAAGGTCTCATGCAGGAGCCGGTGCTGTGTCGGAGCGGGTGACGCGGCCACCTGCAACAGGGACATCCCATACGGCACTGGTTCATGTCCTGGCTGCTCTGTTTCCAATCAGACTCCCTGCCCACAGCCTGGGAAAAGGAGACCTGGATGGAGCTCCTGGCTCCTGGCTTTGGCCTGGCTCAACCCTGGTCTTTGCAGCCACATGAGGAGTGAACCAATGGATGGAAGATCTCTCTCCCTCTCCTTTCTCTCTCTCTCTCTCTCCCTCTATCACTATCTCTCTCTCTCTCCCTCTCTCCCTCTCCCCCTCTCTCCCTCTCCCTCTCTCTCCCTCTCCCTCTCCCTTTTTCCCCCTCTCTCTGTAACTCTGCCTTTCACATAAATAAATGCTATTTAAAAACAGAAACTCTGCAATGCAGTGGAGTTGTCTCCAGACGTGTGGCTGGAGGCACAGCTGGCTTAAGGCTGCTGCTTTTCTCATTCTGACATGACCCCTTGGGCCATCCTCTATGGGGTGCTGAGTCGGGGGACAGTGGGAGATGTGAGTTGGATGTTCTGTGTCCTTTCTTTGGCCCAGGCTCTCCTGGACACTCTTGGGGGCCTTGTACTAGAGAGAGGCCCTCAGGCTGTGCTGGGGTCAGAGGTCAGATCTGCAGCAAAAGCCCAGGTGGCTCGGGAAATTTCCAGGAAGCCATCCTTGTGCCCCATGCATCTCAGCTGGGGAAACTCAGAGGTCAAACAACCGCAAATGCTCGCCACGAAGGAACCAAAGAAGTCACCTCGAGCAGCGTCTTCCCAAGTCCCCTCCATCGCCAGGCCGGCTGCTCACCTGTGCCTCGGAACGCAGCTCCTCTGTCTCCCCGGTGACTCCCTTCCCATCGGGAGTCCTACGTCCCTTTCTGGACGACCACAAGGCCATGCATGTGCTTACGTGTTTCCGGGATTGCCTCTTCCGTTAGCCCCAGGGCTGCTCTGGGGCAGAACCCGTGCGAGTCTCCTTGGTGCCAAGATTTAAGAAACACAGAACCCGTTTTGGGTCTCGCAGCCTCTCCCACCGTGAGTGCCGGGATTGGGCGGGAAGCACCGTGGAGCAGGGATTCTGTACCCGGTGTCTTTGTTGAAGCACAGACGAGAGTCAGACAAGCAGGCCCCTTCCTGGAGGTTGTACCAGAGCTGTTTGTACAGCGACACACGTGGAGATGACAGTGGAGCAGGCAGAGGGGCAGCGCCCTTTGCCTTCCTAGGGCTGGCGCAGTACACGAGTCCTCAGGAAGCAATGCAATGGATGGACCGGGTGGAATCCGGGCTCCTGGCCAAGCCCTCAGGCTGGCCTGCAGCACGGGCAGCAGCGGCCTCCCTGCTCTCACTCAGCTCCCCTCGCCCCAGGTTAACACCAGGACCGCAGTGGGAGCTTCAGAGAGGGGCGTGGGCGCTGCTGCGCAGAATGGAAATGGCCGCAGCCCTCAGGGCGAGAGCTCTCCATGCAGGGCGCTCATCAGGTGGAGATCCGTGCCTGCGGAGCCCAGAGACTCCGACATCTAAGAGACCTGCCTCCGGGGGCTGGCGTTGTGGAGCAGAGGGGAAAGCTACCTCCTGCAATGTCAGCGTCCCATAGGGGCGCTGGTTCGAGTCCCCGTTGCTCCACTTCCAATCCGAAAACACGGACCTGAGCCAGTGGGCCTGTCTACAACTCCATGGCCCCTTCCACTCATGGGCTCTTGCAAGTCTTGCCAACTCCTCCTGTCTCTACTGTAAAGGGATTCTTCTCCTGGCTAGGCCTGGCCTGGGCCTCAGCCCGGGTCTAGAGACAAAGGCAGATCCCTCAGGCGGGGCCATGGAGTCATTTGCTCAGGACCTGATGGCGGTAACAGAGATACATGCTGGAAACCAAGCTCCCCACCTCCACCCACCCCCAGCCCAGGAGAGAAATCCATGCAGGCACCACGCGTCAGAGGCCCCTGGAGCTCCTGGGCCTGAACTCCGTCCTTGGGGATCCAGAACTAAGAGCACAGACCAGAGTCAAGTTCAAGTCAGGCCCTCTGTGCCACGGCCAGGTTCTGGGAGCCGCCCTTCCTTCTTCTAACTTAGCTACCACTCCCAGGGGAGGCAAACCCTCCCTTTGACGCTGATCTCAGCAACACGGGGGCCTGAGGGGAAAAAAAAACACTATTTAAACTTGCCGAGGACCCCCGTGGGGAGCAGCTCCCAGCCTCTCGAAATTTGGACTCAAGCTGCTGTCATTTCCATACACTCATGTAAAAAACACAGAAAGGTGGACATGATTGAAATTTGCATTTAAATGGAAATGGTTCAAGGTAAAGGCCCAATGTTTAGAGAAATGAGAGTATCCATTTTTCTAAGAGGGAGGCCGAGTGCTATCGTATACCATTAAGGTGTCACTGAGCCGAAATATGTTTAGAAATATTAGACGCTGCTGCTGCACGCAGAGTGGCGACTGGCATTTGGAAATGACTCCGTACCAGGAAAGAATCTCAGCGAAGCCTGCATCAAGCACAAATGCTTATAATGTTGTCTGCTCCCATTACCTAATTCCAGGCCTCTTCACTAAGCAGTCACTGTTCTATTAGACAGCTTTCTGCTACTCTTCAATTGTAATAAACACCAGGACTCGTTCCCGGGCACGCAACTGGGCAACACTGACCGTCACCCGTGGTGCACAGAGATAGAGAGACCTCTAAATGTGCAGGTGGTGTCTTTGCAAAATTTCCACGTAGGTTTAATCCACATTACACGGGCAGTGAATGGTACCAGAACAGAAGGAAGCAGACTTGGGGATGTAGGGAGTGTTGTTCGCCCTGACCAGTCTGAATCGGCAGACCCACTGCACTGCGATGCCGTGAGACCCCCACAATGACCATAACTCCCAGCATCTGGGCTTTGTATGGACGCCTTCCTCATGCTCCAGACCCACGGTCAATCCACCGTCAACCCACGGGACCTCTGCTCCTCCCCACCCCGCCCCCCGACACTCAGATCAATGGGACTCCGGAAGGTCGGAAGTCCGACATGAAAGCCCCTGCAGACTGGGCGTGCTTCCTGGTTCCTAGACAACCACCTGTCTTCTGGCCGTGGCCTCAAAAGGTGGAGGAGCAAACCAGCTCCCTGGGGTCTCTTTTGCCAGGGCTCTCGTCCATCCACAAGGCTCTGTCCTTGTGACCCCACCTGCCTCTGTGTAGGTCCCACCCTCATAATGAGGGTCACCGACAACACGTGGGTTTTGAGGGGCCCCAAATACTCAGTTGACAGCACAAAGGAGGGATGGAGGCACCTGGACAGTGCATCGAGTGAAGACAGAGACTGCGGGCTGTGAGAACCTCCCCCACCGACGCAGTGCCCAGGCCGGAGAGAAGCCTGGGTGACAGCCAGTGGGAGAACACTGGAGCCTGACGGGGCCGGGCTCCTGCAGGTGACAGCAGCAGGGAGCCCCTGGTCCTGGCTGAGTCAGAGACCGCCCCTACTAAGCTGATCCAGTTGTCTGGGAGACCCCCTAGCTAAGCTGATCCAGTTGTCTGGGAGACCACACTCCCCAGGGTGATCCCTGTAATTTTAGGAGGGCCAAGGCACTCCACAGAGCTCATGGGAAATGGAATCCAAAGAGGAGTTTCTTTATCTGTGAACTTTCTTTTTTAATAAAAATTTTATTTATTTGAAAGACAGAGTTACAGAGAGAGGTAGAGACAGAGAGAGGTCTTCCATCCTCTGGTTCACTCCCCAGATGGCCACCATGACCGGAGCTGCACCAATCTGAAGCCAGGAACCAGGAGCTTCTTCCAGGTCTCCCATGCAGGTGCAGGGGCCCAAGCACTTGGGCCATCTTCTACTGCTTTCCCAGGATCGGAAGAGGAGCAGCCGGGACTCGAACCAGCACCCATATGGGATGCCAGCACTTCAGGGCAGGGCTTTAACCCACTGTGCCACAGCGCCATCCCCTGTTTGTGAACTTTCTGGAGTTCTCTTGTATTTGTTATTTCAAATACATAGCAGAGATCACATGCAGAGTGTGTGTGCCATGGGGACCTGCTCTGTCTTCCAGTTCATCGCCCCATTGTTTGTAAGGTGGATAACTCTCAGTCCAGTCATTCAACAAGTATTTTCAAGCTCTCGGTTATCAGAGCTTGGAGCAGTGGTGAGTGTTACAGAGTCTGGTCTGTGGCTCACTGCTCCGAGCCAAACACTCTTCTTCATGCAGACAGAGACGTGAGGGTGACCTCACACTGTCCCAACTCCCAAGGGCTTGGACACAGACACCCCTAACAGGGAACCACACAGCAAAGGGATCGGTGCTGAAACCAGGGCAGGACGGTGGTCAGATCTGCTCACCCCATGCTAGATCTCTTCCAAGTGCCTGACCCAAATTAACCCATTGCAGCCCCAAAGCAGCCGTGCAAGGTGAGCGGGCACTGGAGACCGCTGTGCACCTAGGGAAGCCGAGGCCCAGTGCACTGAACTCGCTTACACAGTCACAGAGCCAGCAAGTGAGGTGCCAGGGCTTAAACCAGGATCCCGAGCCCAGCGCTCATGACTGTGCGGGAACGGGGAAGCCACTACAACCACAGAAAGCGAGAGGTGCTCTATCTGTGGGCAGAACAGCCCAGTGGAGGTGTTCTGTAACCTGGGCCTTGATGGATAAGTGGCTGGCAGCAAGACAGAAAGGGCCGGTGCCGCGGCTCACTAGGCTAAGCCTCCACCTTGCGGTGCCGGCACTCCGGGTTCTAGTCCCGGTCGGGGCACCGGATTCTGTCCCGATTGCTCCTCTTCCAGGCCAGCTCTCTGCTGTGGCCAGGGAGTGCAGTGGAGGATGGCCCAAGTGCTTGGGCCCTGCACCTGCATGGGAGACCAGGAGAAGTACCTGGCTCCTGCCTTCGGATCAGTATGGTGCGCCGGCCGCGGTGGCCATTGGAGGGTGAACCAACGGCAAAGGAAGACCTTTCTCTCTGTCTCTCTCTCTCTCACTGTCCACTCTGCCTGTCAAAAAAAAAAAAAAAAAGAAGAAGAAGAAGAAGAAGAAGAAAAGAAAAGGTGGTGCCAGAAGCGGTGCTTGGAGGACCTGGAACTTTCCGCGTTTCTGGGTCCTGAAGGCCAGGGCATGCCTGTCCCTCGGTGTCCCTGTCATCATCACGCGACCACGTTTACCAAGACTGAGACGCCATCAGTTATAAGAGGACGCAACAGCTTATGGGCCCCTTAGGGAAAGCAGGTTCAAAATAAAATAAAATAAAATAAAAAAACAGTGATGACCAAACCACAGAACAGTGCTTTCTTACTGCTCGGAGACTTTATTTTACACTGCTAGGAAGCACGTGGATTTTCATCGTGTATCACCCGTGTGATAAAAAGGAAAGCGTGGTTAGAGAGCCGGAAACCTGCTCGTGGACTGCCACTCTCCTGAACCACGATTCCGGTCAGGATTCTGGGCTTTCCCTGCCGTTTTGTTTTCCTTGTCATCAAGAATGTTGGTGATGGAGTAATTCGTACAAGAACCCACAAAAGAATTAAGGTTATGGTGCTGAGCAATTAAGTCAGCTTGAATGACGGAAGGCTGGCCTAACCCAGCTGGTTCACCACTTCCCACCATCATTTGAGGCCTGGGGGTTACACCGGTGCTGGGCTGTTAGTCCCTGGCTCCCATCACCCACGTGACTACAGCTTTGATGCTGATCTTCCATGGACACACACTTGCAGGCCCTGGCCAGTGTATCGTGACTTCCACTTGGCACAGAGGGATGGAAACATGCCCTGGGAGAATGCCACTGAGACACAGAGGGACAGATCTTCCACCCACTGGGTCACTTCCCAAATTCCCACAACAGCCGCGGCCGGAAGCCAGGAGCCAGGAGCTCCATCCTGGTCTCCCACATAGTTTGCAGGAACCCGAGTACTCGGGTCAACGTCTCCGGCCTCCAGAGTGCATTTGCAGGGAGCTGGACTGGAAGCAGGGGCAGGACTCTGTCTAAGCGGTGCCCCACTGACTTTAAGGTGATTCCAATTGCAGAGAGGCTGAAATGCACATCTTGAAATTGTTTGAAAGCTGAAAGGGGCCTCCTTAAATGCAGGAATGGGTACGTGAAAGAGTCTGAATAGCTGAGTGGACATTTTTCCAGGGCAGGGTTTGGCCTAGCGGTCATTGTTTGCCAGTAAAGATGCTGGTGAGACGACCGCGTCCCACATCGCAGACTCTGGCAGGCAGCACCAGGGCTCAGCTCATTGGGAATCCTGGAGTGAGCTGCTGGCTCCTAGCTTTGGCCAAGCCTGGTCCAGGCCACTGGGGGCATTTAGGGAGTCGGCAGACGGAAGCACTTGCTCTGTGTATGTGCGTGCATGTCTGTCTTTGGAATAAGCAGATATTTTCAAAGAATCTTTGTGACTTTATCCGCCAGATCACAGGGAGTGCTAAAGTTTCTTGGAAGGAGAGCACCTGGAGTGTGTGGTGGTAGGATCTGATCTCGCTTTCCAAGTCAAGAACCGCCGAAACCAAAGGGAAACCCTCTAAACTTCGCAGTTCCGCTTCCTACCACGGCTGGAGGGCTTCACACGGAACCAGGCGGAGCTCCGCCGAGCTGCAGCTAGGGAGAGCAGCACTGCAGCCCGGGCACTGGCGGGAATGATTGGCATCCTGTGCCCCGCGGAGGCAGGGTTCAGGTGAGATTCTCCCTGCAGGTTCCTTGGAGCCCCTGGATTCCGCATTTTATAAGCAGTGCTGGATGCTTCCAGACTGGGGCTTCGAGAAGACTCCTGGGAGAATTCCGGGGCAGGTGGAGAAAATCCTCAGGACTTTTCCAGGCTGTTTGCAGAAGCATTGCCTTCATGTTTATGCATGGAGTGAGCGCGGCCTCCCCCGCCGAGTCCCGACACGAAGCACCACTCCAAAAGCAGCGAAGTCCGAGCAGGCTCGTTTCAAAGTGCAGCAGATCACAGAGCCCCCGTGGAAGGCACAGAGCGCCCGAGAGCCCACGACAGGATTGGCCAACAGCTGGGGGCACTCACCACGGATCCCAGTCACTGGCGCCACACACGGTCTTGTACAATAGATGCAGTGGTTGCTCCATTTCACAGACGAGGAAGCTGAGAGGTGAGGGGGCTTCTTGCTGGAGCTGGCCAGTGGTGACGGCTTGGCACGTGTCAGAGTACTCCAGCTCTGTCTCGATGCAGCACGTCACAAAGTTCCGCCTGGGACCCACGTGCCCTGGTGTTTCCTGGGTCCCTACTCATCCATTCTGTTCCCTTTGCAAGTTACTTACATCCAGGGACTCACCGCCTTCATTTGCAGGCCATGGTAGCCTGTTTCATCCTCGTGAGGGTGAAAGTGTTGAAAAGGGGCAGAGAGCAGTGTGCGGCTGCAGTGTCCACCAACTGTTAGCTCAGCAAGACAGGTCACTGCAGACATTATTAACTCCCACACTCCCTTTTTAAAAACAAGCAAAAAGGGCCAGCGCCGCGGCTCAATAGGCTAATCCTCCACCTTGCGGCGCCGGCACACCGGGTTCTAGTCCCGGTCGGGGCGCCGGATTCTGTCCCGGTTGCCCCTCTTCCAGGCCAGCTCTCTGCTATGGCCAGGGAGTGCAGTGGAGGATGGCCCAGGTGCTTGGGCCCTTGCACCCCATGGGAGACCAGGAGAAGTACCTGGATCCTGGCTCCTGCCATCGGATCAGCGCGGTGCGCCCGGCTGCAGCGGCGGCCATTGGAGGGTGAACCAACGGCAAAAGGAAGACCTTTCTCTCTCTGTCTCTCTCTCTCACTGTCCACTCTGCCTGTCAAAAAAAAAAAAAAAAAAAAAAAAAAAAAAAAAAAAAACAAGCAAAAAAAAAAAAAGAAAAGAAAATTGTCTTTAAAAAATACTTTTTTTTTTTTTTTTATGTGTTTGGGAGGCAGAAAGATAAGTGTGCGAGAGGGCAAGCTCCCATCTGCTGCTCTCCTCTCCAAGTGCCAGCAATGATCAGCTCTCAGTCGGGCCAATCCTGGAGCCAGAACTCGGCGCGGGTCTCCCACAGGGTTAGTAGGTTCCCAGCGACTTGAGCCGTCACCTGTCGCCTCCGAGGGAGTGCGTTAGCAGGAAGCCAGGATTCACAACCAGGCACTGCCGTATGCGATGCAGGCGTCTCCAGCAGCAGCGTAACCGCTGGGACAATTGCCCGCTCCATCGCTGCCTCTAATAACTGTTTCTAGGAGCTTTTCTGGGCACTGTGGCCCTGCTTGTGGGCCTACGCTTGAGATACCCACAGCCCACGTCAGAGCACTGGTTTGAATCCTGACACGCCTGCTTCTGATCCGGCTCCCTGATGGTGCATTGTGGGAGGCAGTGGATGATGGCTCAAGGGCTTGGACCCCTGTCACGCATATGGAAAACTCAGTGGAGTTCCAGGCTTCTGGCTTGCTCAGGACTGGCCTAGCCCTGGCCTTTGCTGGCATTTTGAGAGTAAGCTGGTTGAGGGAAGATTATCTATCGATCTATCTCTGTCTCTCACTCTCTCACTGCCTTTCAGGTCAATGAAATTAAATAAACTCTTTTTAAAATCAGATAACTCTCTCGAGCTGAGGGAGGGTCCACAGTCTCCATTCCCCACCCCCACCCCCACACCACCACGGATCCGATGGTCAAGACAGGACCAGGTGTTGCCTCTTGGGGATTCCAAGAGCTCCAGGGCTCTGGCCACTCAGTCCAGTATTCGCTAAATCTCTCTAGCCGTGAGCCTGACCCCTCCTGGTGGTGTTGAGGGCAGGGTCCTCTCCATCAGGGACTGGCAGGCCACAGCAAACATCTAGTCATTGTCTGTTTTTGCACAGACTATGAGTTAAGAGTGGTTTTCAGGTTTTCATGATTGCAAAAGGTCCAAGTGAGGATAGCGGCGTATGACGTGAGTGTGAATGTGGAATTCAAGTTGCTGTGTTTTGGAGCACAGGTGTGCACACCGCTTTCCCTGGTGTCTGCCGGGCCTTGCCTTGCCACGGAGAGCCGAGCAGTGGCAGCAGGAAGCACGTGGCCTCCAGGCTTGACACGTCCCCTGTCTACACTCCCGGAGAAGCTTTACTGCCTGCTGGAGCCTGAACTCACACAGGACTTTGTACCCCAGAGTCCTGCGCTGCTAGCGGTACCAAGAGGGTGCAGATGCACTCCAGTTCTGCTGTTTGGAGGCGGGGCCCTGGGAGGGGATCGGACTGGGTGAGGTCATTAGGCGGGAGCCCTGTGAATGATTTCTGTGGCTGTGGAAGGAGAGACAACGACAGACGCATGAGCTTCCTCCTGCCCCGGGATGCTCCTGCCTCCAGGGCTCTGCCTGCAGGAGCGCTGTCGCCAGAGGCCGAACCAGGGGGCCCCTGACCTTGGACTGTGAACCTCCAGAACAGGAGCACAAGCGACCTTTCCTCCTCCTAGGCTAGCCGCTTGGGTGAAGGCCACGCGGACTCTGTGCTGGTCATGTGCCACGAAGCTGGCAGGATTGCCCCTTCTCCCTGCCTTCCAGCCCCCGGCCCTGCAGCGGCCCCCAGGCCTGGGCGCAGACGGGCCTCTGGCTGAGGACTAAATCCACCATCTGGAGTTGCCTTATTTTTGCTTGGCAATTGGTTTCCACCCTGTGCCTTTAATTGATTGATGGACTGACTGGCCTACAACTCAGCAGCAGCCCCTAGATTCCTCGTTCTTGGGGTTCCCCGGAGCCGTGGCAGTAGAAGCTCCTTACACGGGTAACCTTCTCTCTGTGCCAGCTTCCTTGAGATAAACACAACCTTGAACTCAGTGTCTCAAAAGGATTTCCTGAGTCCCTTCCCTGGGCTTCTCCCTCCCCCTTAGCTATGCTTTCTTAAGGTGGGGGGGGGGCTTGCAAATATTCAAATAGGCTCCCTGCACAAGACCCTGCGAGGGAGAACTCCCGGGGGAACGCTTCCTTTGGCCTACCCACCTCTCTGAGTTTCACGTCTCTTTCAAAATACTGCTGGTGTCATCTCTCCCCGACATGAAAAGTAGCCCGTATCACATGTAGAACATGTCCATGAAAGGTTTCCTTGACGCCCACCTACAGAAATGGTATTTTTTTTCAACTTGGAACGACTTCAATGGTTTGCACTGCTGGGGACCAAAAATAAGATTTTAATTGAAATACAGATAAGATAGGAGCCTTTAATTTACCTCTCCCTAAGCAACGGGACTTTCCTGGCTGCATCTGATAGATGGCTTTGGCCCCCCCTCTTTCTTTCCCAGCCTAGGCTGGAGCAAAATTATCTTATCTTCAGATGAAATATTTTAGGGATTTGGGGATTTTGTGTGCCTCAGGACAAAGGACAGTGTTTGTGGAAAGATCACTGTCCTTTTTTTTTTTTTGGAGGCAAATTCCGTCCTCATTGAAATTCTGATGTTAGAAAAAGTCTGCTGCCTCATTACCATCCTGCCTGCCACCCATTCCTGCGCTCCCAGAGAGGGACCCTGCGCTCCCAGAGGCGGGAGGGAGAACGAGCACAGGGAGGTTTCCTCGGCCGTCATGTCAGAGGAGACATTTTTCTCCACCAACAAAAGAGTTCGTGTAAAACGTGCTGCTATAAAACTGAGTTATGTTACTCTTCCTGAGGGCTCCAAGGGGCAATGCATTCTGGACCATGAGGTCATTGTCATCACTTGCAGAGTAAATAACACAGTTTCTTCTCGGCCTCCTGGCCGTGGACACCCCTGGCTCTCCCCTGCTCCAGCCAACCCTGGCCACCACCCTCGGCTCTGACAGAACAGCAGGTTCTGACAGAGGGGCACTAAACCACGCGACACAGACATCCAAGGCCAAGCATAATTGAATTACCTGGTTGTCTGCAGTGATGAGCCCACGTCGTGGAAACGGGATGAATAGTCTGTTTTTCCTGCGCTTCTGGCTGCCGTTCCAGCCTTTATTTTCCATGCTGGCACCAAATGGCTAGGGCTCTGCTGTATCGGCCATTTCCGGCCCGTAATGATCCCGCCAGCACCGCTTGCGATGCGCCTTTGAACTTCCCTCGCCTTTCATAGACACTGGATGACGGTTCATCACTTCCATATGTGACACGCGTCTGCAGAGCGTTCCACTGATGACTGCATGAATTATGCAGCCTTTATTAGTTCTGAATTAACTCCGAAGGCGAGTCGTATCTGTGAAGAGTCTGTGTACTTGTTTTTCGTCCTTGCTGATCACACAGATTCCACATACTTGGCTTTGGCAGTTCCAGCTTTCACTTCCCTCCATCTTTTGGGTGCGCTTTGTGCAGAAATCGAACCTTCAGTGTCAAGAAGGCGTCTGGTCCTCAATTCCGAGAGCAGACATGGTGGGGATCCGAATGCGGCGGGAGGGAAAGGCGCGAGAGCTGGCTTTAGAGTTCAAGGTGCTTGAGCCCTGGCTCCAGGCTGGTGCTCACACTCTCCACTCTCTCACTGCCAGCACAGCAGATGGACAGCGCTTCCAAGGAGCTGGGGTGCAGGGGAGTTGACTTCGCCTCATGTAAGCTCCTGGCCTGAACTCAGACCCGGGCGACCCAGCAAACAGGAATTTTCTCTGTTTCCGTCGCTGTGTTAGCTGAGTCAGAAATGCCACCATTTCATTCGTGACTCCTTTGTTTTGCCAAGTTATTGTCCACCCTGGGAGAACTGGGAGGCTGGCGGGTCCGCAGTCTGGTAGCTTTCATGGAGCAATGGGTTTCCAGCACTGGGCCAGGCGTCTTCGTGACAAGTCGAGACATCCATCAACAGACTAGAGGACGAGACACCCTCTGCAGTTAGTCCTGCTATTGTGGGATGCATTTCTTCCTGGCAGTGCCATGGAAACCACGGGGGTGAGGTCCGCCATCGTGGTGTGGCACGTTAGGCTGCCCCCTGCTACATCAGAGAGTGCCCGCTGCTCCTATGGCTGTGCAGGTGCCTGTTAAGGCAGGGAGGCAGCCAAAGAGGCCCGAGTGCTTGGCCCCTGCCACCCTCGTGGGAGACCGGGATGGCGTTCTGAGCTCCTGCTTCAGTCTGGCCCAGCCCCAGCCATTGCAGTCATTTGAGAAGTGAACCAGCAGATAGAAGAGAGCTCGCTCTCTCTCTCTCTCTCTCTCTCTCTCGCTTTCTCCCTCCTATCAACTCTGCCTGTCAACTAAATAAGTAAATAAATCTTAAAAAAAAAGCTGTCTGGATAATGGGAAAAACAGAGGCTGAGAAAAACATTTAAACACCTCATTAGTGACAAAAGTGAAATAAAGATAGGGCCCGATAGAAAAGTAGCACCGTTTCACACTTGGTAAGTGGTGAGGACGCGTACTAAAGCGACAGTAAACATGGCACTTCACCCGGAGAAAGGCCTGCAGCTTGCCTGTGGAGGACAGCCGGGGAGCTGCTGTCAGCGCGGGAAGCAGGGAGACACCGAAGCCAGGAGGGCTCTGGCCTCCCCATGTGACCCACCCAGCTGGGAGCCACAGAGGAAGTCGTGGATTAGCAAGTACACAACCTGCATAGCGCTCAAACTGCTGTGCAGACTATGAGCTGGGTCCTTTCTCGTGTGCACCCCACAAAGGGGCGTGGCGGCGGGCTTGAGTTGCAGACCCTTCCGCACCACTTGTCACCACCTGACCTTGATTTGACCAGACGCCCTCCCTGGGCCTGGTGCCTTCAGCCGGAACGCAGGTAACTGACACAAGAGCTGCTGTGTGCGGAGGGAGCTCAGGGCGCGTCGCCAGAGAGCAGGCGAGCCTCCGTGATTGAAGCCCTCGGTGCCACCGAATTGTCCTCATCACAGAAAACAGCCGTTTGTTTTGCAGGCAAGAAGAGAAAAATCAGGCCCTGCTTGTTTATAGGAAAAGTAGAAAAACTTGATCCTGCAAGCAGAGGGAGGGAAAAAAAGAGACAGTGTTTTCTCCTCCTGCTGTTTCAATGATCGCTGTTAATGTTTTTTAAGTCTTTGAGATTGGTCTTAAGAACACGCTTTTCTGAGGTCTTGCAGCTGAAGAGCCTGTGGGAGTGATTTCCAGCAATCTAAGTTAATAAACTGTAAACTAACTTTTTCCCCCAAAGATTAAAAAAAACAAAAGCAAAAAAAAAGAAAAGAAAAAAAAAAAAAAACCTACAACCTTTGACATAATAATTGAACCAGCTGTAAAACAGCCAAATAGTGGTTAGCAGACACATTGGGGTATTAGCACAGAAAACAAAACCTAGAACCAGAGAATCAAATGTTCCTTTTTTAAAAATTTATTTACTTATTTATTTATTTATTTATTTGAAAGTCAGAGCTACAGAGAGAGAGGAAGAGAGAGAGAAAGGAGGAGAGAGGGAGGAAGAGAGATCTTCCATCCACTGGTTTATTCCCCAGATGGCCACAACAGCCGGGGTTGGGCCAGGCCAAACCAGGCACCAGAACTCCATCTGTGACTTCCAAGTGGGTAACAGGGCCCAAGCGCTTCAGCCATCTTCATCTGCTTTCCCAAGCCGTTAGCAGGGAGCTGGATCAGAAGTGGAGGAGCCGGTCTCAAGCCAGCGCCCCTGTGGGATGCCGGCGTCACGGGCAGTGGCTTCACCTGCTGCGCCACAGCGCTGGCACCGTGAGTGCTCCTTTTCGTTTGAGCTTCTTTCTCTAAATTATAATTTCACCCTGAGCTGTAAAATCTGGCAGATTCTTCACGGCACTGACCTACAAGGGCAATGCTTGAGATGATGGGCAGGAAGCAGCCCCATTCATGCCTCCCACGAACTTCCTCCTAGTGCCCTGCTCTGTCAGAAAGAATGTTCTGAACTGTGGTCAGTGTTTACCGTGGACCAGGGTACAACAGTGCATGGTGGAATCCTTCCAAGAGGCTGGGACATCGGTTCTACCACCTAATCTAACCATGAGCAAAGCACAGCTCAGAAAGGCAAAGCTGCCCACGACTATTAAAACACCAGGGGCTGTGTGGTGGTGCAGTGGGTCAAGTCATAGCTTGTGATGGTGGCATCCCCTATCAGAGTGTTGGTTCAAGTCCTGGCTACTCCACTTCCAACCCAGCTTCCTCCTAACGTGCCTTGGAAGGCAGCAGGTGATGGCTCAAGTACTTGGGCTCCTGCCATCCATGTAGGATCCCGGGATAGAGTTACTCTCTCTCTCTCTCTTTCTCTCTCTCTCTCTCTCTCTCCTCTCTGTCGTCTCTTTGGGGGCCTTGCATCATGAACCTCAGTGAAATTGGATTATCCTCCTTTTATTAGAGTCCTCCAGAGACACAGGCCCAACAGGAAGTGAAACGTGTTTGTGTGTGTGTGTGTGTGTGTGCAAGCATGTACACACGGGGAGACACACGGACAGAGACAGAGGGAAGGGGGCAGAGATTCGTTTTAAGGAACTGGCTCTTGTGACTGGAGGCGTGGCAACTCCAAACCCTGAGGATGGACTGAGAGACTGGACACCAGGGGAAAGCTGGTGCGGGCGGTCAAGGGCAAAGGGTCACTGGCAGAACCCCTGGTTTTGCAGGGGAGGTTAGCCTTGTGCTCTGGTCAGGCCTTCTGCAGACTGGACAAGGTCCACCCCCCCTTTGGAGGGGAGCCTACTGCGCTCAAAACGTACGTGCCCATGTACGTGGTAACTTCCTCCAAAAACATTGCAACAGAAACAGCCAGAATGATACTGACCCACAAACTTAATTGACACAAACTTAACCCCCACCTGGGGATTATGGATCATGGGGTCCAGAGTCACAAAGGCAAAAGTCCCTAAGCTCAGAGGGTCTCATCTTTGCATGGAAGCCGATAGAAAACTCATGTTTAGGGCTGGCGCTGCGGCTCACTAGGCTAATCCTCCACCTAGTGGCGCCTGCACACCGGGTTCTAGTCCCGGTCGGGGCGCCGGATTCTGTCCCAGTTGCCCCTCTTCCAGGCCAGCTCTCTGCTGTGGCCCGGGAGGGCAGTGGAGGATGGCCCAAGTGCTTGGGCCCTGCACCCCATGGGAGACCAGGAGAAGCACCTGGCTCCTGACTTCAGATCAGCATGGTGCGCCGGCCGCAGCGGCCATTGGAGGGTGAACCAACGGCAAAGGAAAACCTTTCTCTCTCTCTCTCTCTCTCTCTCTCTCACTGTCCACTCTGCCTGTCAAAAAAAAAAAAAAAAAAGAAAACTCATGTTCAACTGTTGGGGTCAAGGCCCGCTGTTCTCAGGACACAACAAAGATCCAGATAATAAAGAATGCAGTGGTCTCAATGTCACACGTTTCCCCAAAATGCAGTCACCATCCACTCCACAGTGCCCCTGGGCAACAAATACGTCCATCACGCAGGGGCTGCACAACCTGTCGGCTTTCTGCCGACCTCGATCTCTGAATTGTTGCTGTCTTCACTTTATTAAAAAAAATACAGCAAAGACTCACTGCGCTCTCCGTGAGGACCGAGCACCGGGTGGCCCCTGTACACCCGTCACCACCAGCCTCAGCTCACGTCCTCCCCGTCGGGTGCTGCTGCCAGCGTGCGGGCAGTTGTAGAAGCTGATCCACCCAGGTGAGCTGGGGCACTCAGGGAAACCCACCAGGCTCCACGTTCACGTGGCGCTCCAGCCTGTGTGATACGCGCCAGGCCAAACTGTCTCTCTAATAATGTTTTCAGCACGTATTTTTCCTCTGGTCTCTATGTTTCATTTTCCTGTGTTTCTAGCAGGTTCCTTGTTCTTAGATTCAATCATCTGTTTATCAGAGACGGGTGTCTGGTGTGGCAGTGAAGAGGCCCCCTGGCGTATCCTTGTGCCACGTCCGAGTCTCTGGGTTAGAGTCCTGGCTCCTCTTCCCATCCAGCTTCCTGTTAATGGGCTCTGGGAGGCAGCAGATGGTGGCTCCATACTCAGGTCCCCATCACCTTCATGGGGTCTTGGTTTCAGCCTAGCCCACCCCAGCCCCAGTTAATGTGGGTGTCTGGAGGGTGAACCAGCAGATGGAAGATCTGTGTGTTGTCACTGGGGTGAGGGGTGGTCCTTTCAAATTAAAGAAAAGGTTTGTTTTTTTTTTTTTTTTTTTTTTTTGACAGGCAGAGTGGACAGTGAGAGAAAGAGAGAGAGAGAAAGGTCTTCCTTTGCCGTTGCTTCACCCTCCAATGGCCGCTGCGGCTGGCGCGCTGCGGCTGGTGCACCGCGCTGATCCGAAGTCAGGAGCCAAGTGATCTCCTGGTCTCCCATGGGGTGCAGGGCCCAAGCACTTGGGCCATCCTCCACTGCCCTCCCGGGCCACAACAGAGAGCTGGCCTGGAAGAGGGGCAACCAGGACAGAATCCGGTGTCCCGAATGGGACTAGAACCTGGTGTGCCAGCGCCGCAAGGCAGAGGATTAGCCTAGTGAGCCACGGTGATGTCCAAAGAAAAATGTTAAAGAACCACATTTACTTATCGAATGATTCCCACTGAAGACCCCACCAGGGGGGTGCTGTGGTCTGCACCTGATCCAGTGGTCACAGGTGTGCATCTGGGGTGAAAATTCAGCAGCCCCCACACTGCAGGTGGGTGAGCTGATGTGTGGTCATGGATCAAAGGATTGAAAACCTCAAGAATGGAAACGAAAGAGTCAGCCACCCAAAGACGAAGCCCAGCAAACCCACAAGACGTGGTCGCGCTGCAACCACAGCTCCACAGACAGCCTCTGACCCCGCCATGCGGCCCAGGCGCCTCCTGTCTGCAGACGCTCCCCTGGTCCCGCCAGACCCTGAGCTCCTCACAGGCAGGTGGGCATGTTGCCTCCCTTGACACCGGCCGGTAGCCTGAGTGGGGCAGTTTTTCGGCCCTGGTGCATTTCATTTGTGCGAGTCAACCTGGAATGAGTCAGGACCCTCATCGTCTTCGCCAAGGGGCCCTTGGCAAAGATGATGGTTACGCACCTTGAACTTGCAAGGCACCTCTCCTCCCATTGCTCAGCGCTCACCTTCCTCTTCCTGATCACCTGCTTCTTAGCCCGCTAAGTGCCCACTCACCTGAACAGGCTGGGTAATGATGTTTATTACCCAGCAGTGGAAACGTTGTTATTTATGGTTACAATCAGCGTGTCATCAAATATGAATGCTGCCATTCAGGGAGGGCCTTTCCACGGCTTGTTGATGTAGATGGAGGCTTTCACTCATCACCGCGTCCATCCTCGGAGGAGACAAACAGCCAGGCGGCTGTATCTCCCTGTAGTGGCTCTTTAATACGCAGGTCACTGGAAAGCAATCTACAGCAAGAGGAATAACATTAACAAATGTAAACGCAACTTGAATCTGCAGCAGGGCACAACGTGGCCCTGTACTGACGTCCAGCACACGCGAGGCGGAAGCTCCTCTCCCTTCCTCTCACGGGAAAGCTGAGGCAAGCCTCCAGGGCAGGCGCAGCCTTGGCATCCCACAGGCAGGCAGCACCATTGTCTCACAGACGAACCTGCCCTGGCCCCGATTCTGCCCATCTCTACGATCTCACGGGTGGGCACTGCAGGTCCCAGTTAACCTGCCGGGCAAGGGAAACTTAGGTGGACTCCAAGTCACAGTGTGTCCACAGCAGTTGTCTCAAAGGTAGATTTCATTATACACTTAAGAACAGAGTGGAGACGGGGCCGGCGCTGTGGTGTAGCAGGTAAAGCTGCCACCTGCAATACTGACATCCCATATAGGTGCCGGTTCAAGTCCCAGCAGCTCTACTTCTGATCCAGCTCTCTGCTATGGCCTGGGAAAGCAGTAGAGGATGGCCCAAGTCCTTGGGTCCCTGCACCCACATGGGAGACCTGGAAGAAGCTCCTGGCTCCTGGCTTCGGATCAGTGCAGCTCCAGCCTTGGCAGCCATCTGGGAAGTGAACCAGTGAATGGAAGATATCTCCCTCCCTCCCTCTCTCTCTCTCTCTCTCTGTCTCTGGCTCTCGCTCTCGCTCTCTCTTTCTCTCGGCCTCTGCCTCTCTGTAACTGCCTTTCAAATAAATAAATAAATCTTTAAAAAAAAAGAACAGAGAGGAGTGGTTATGCCTCTAACACGGGTGCCAATGAAGACCTAGGCTCTGCTGGCACCGCGGCTCACTATGCTAATCCTCTGCCTGAGGCACTGGCACACCGGGTTCTAGTGCTGGTTGGGGCGCCGGATTCTGTCCCGGTTGCCCCTCTTCCAGGCCAGCTCTCTGCTGTGGCCCGGGAGGATGGCCCAGGTCCTTGGGCCCTGCACCCATGTGGGAGACCAGGAGGAAGAACCTGGCTCCTGGCTTCGGATCAGCGCGGTGCGCCGGCCACAACACACTGGCCGTAACGGCCACTTGGGGGGTGAACCAACAGAAAAAGGAAGACCTTTCTTTCTTTCTCTCTCTCTCTCACTGTCTAACTCTGCCTGTCAAAACAAAACAAAACAAAACAAGACAAAACAAAAAAAAACGACCAAAGCTTTAAATTGTAATTAAGAAGTGAGACGAGGAGAGCAGGTGCTGTGTCACAGACAAGTAAGACCCTGCTTGGGACGACCCCTCCCCTTTCACTTTGAGTCCTGGCTACTCCTTTTCCCATCCAGCTTCCTGCTAATGAGCTTGGGAGGCAAGCAGTGATGACTCAAGTCCTCGGGCCCCTGCACCCATGAGGGAGACCAGATGGAGCTGCTGGCTCCTGGCTTCAGCCTGGCCCAGCCCTGGCTGTTGAGGGCACTGGGGCGTGAACCAGCGATGGAAGTGTCTCTCGCTCGCACTGTCTCTCGTTCAAATGAGTAAATGCAATGGAAGAGGAGCTTACTGTGCTGCCCTCGGAAAGGCTACGGTGCCGTCTCAGGAAACAATCACACAGCGTCCGCCTTTGCCTTTGTGGCCCATTTGGTGTCCTGGGTCAAGCATGGCTGCACACTACCCAGAGTTTACTTGTGGAAAAAATGAATTGGCGGAGTGGGCATTGGAGGCAACAGGTGAGCTGCGGCCTGGGATGCCGCGTTCCCATGGGGAGGGCCCGTGTTGGATTCCCAGCTCTGCCTCTGATTCCGGCTTCCTGCTCATGCAGACCCTGGGAGGCAGCAGGAGTGGCTCAGGGACTTGGGCCCCTGCCACCCTCAGGGGAGGCCCTGAATGAGTCCCCGACTCCTGACGTCAGCCAGGCCCAGCCCCTGCTGTTGTAGGCATTTGGGGCTGAACCAGAGGCTAAGCTCACTCGCGCTCTCTCTCTCTCTCTCTCTCTCTCTCCCACTTTCTCTCTCTCTCTCTCTCTCTAAGTAACGAAGTGAAGATTTTTGTGGACACTTGTTTTATGGATGCTACCACTGCCCTCAAGGTTCAGCATCTGAAGTCTGAGCCACGGCACTTAGCCACACAAGATATTTTTTGCGAAAAACAGGATGATTCTCCACAAGGCTAAAATGGGAAACATTCCTCTCTGGCAGGCATTCATCGTGTCTCTGAATGCACCAGGAAGTCCCAGTGCAGAGAACCTGCTGATGTCAGACTGTTCCCAAATGGACTTGACCTTTCCTTGAACCCAGGCTTTGGGGCTACTGTCCTGAATGTCTGTTTTTCCAGCAGGACTTGGGATCCTGGAAACGAAAGAGGCTTTGTCCTGCTTTGCTGAGCCTCCGTGCGGCCTCTGAGGGGGCCCGGGAGGCAGGTGAGACGACCGAGCCCAGACGGTGTAACTGATACCATTGCTGCCATCACTCTGGCTCCTGTACACAGAGCATAAACGGCGACACAGAATTCCAGGGTGCGTATTAAACATCCAATCCAGCTGCCAAAGCCAGCCACGGAGTGGAGCATCCTCTCATGCTTCAGGCCCGTGTAACTCAGAGACGTATGGAGAGAACAACGGCAAGGTCTCAAACACGAAGAAACGTGCTCGACACATCAGTGTACTTAAAAATGGTGCTGGTGATGCCACGGACAGGACCTGGCTCCTTAGGGACGGGAGGAACAGCTCATCTCTGCAGGGACAATAAATGCAAACTGGGCAAAGTAGTCTGTCCCACCAAGAGGTAGGAAGAAATGGCCTTGAACCCAAAAATGTGCATGGAGTTACCAGAAAAAAAAAAAAGCAAACATGACTTTGCTTTCTTGAAAATCTTGAAAATCAATCCAACTGAAGTTCCCTTCAAACGGGCACTGACCGATTCCTTCATTTCAGTCAGACGCGCGCGTCATAAACACCATCTCGGCGCAGTGTATTACGCACATCATTTATTCCCCAGCTATCATGATACATTCAGGGCTGCTCCTGGGGAGAGAAATTTCAATATTAGATAAAAATAGTGAGATGGCAATGGGAACAGTGTTTGTCTGGTACACAGCGTAAATAGAATTGTTAGCAATTGCTAAAGGCTTCGGGGAGGGATAGGGAAACAAAGATAGCTCACGCCAGACCCCGAGCCGCGCAGGTGCAGAGGATCCGGGGAGAGGGGCTGCCCCCTCCAGCCTGGACTCCCAAGCAGGCCCGGGATGAGGTATCCTGTTTCTCATAATGGGGGCTGAGCATTGTCCTAATTAGAAATCTGCTCTGCCGGCACCGCGGCTCACTAGGCTAATCCTCCGCCCGCGGCGCTGGCACCCCAGGGTCTAGTCCTGGTCGGGGCGCCGGATTCTGTCCCGGTTGCCCCTCTTCCAGGCCAGCTCTCTGCTGTGGCCAGGGAGTGCAGTGGAGGATGGCCCAGGTGCTTGGGCCCTGCACCCCATGAGAGACCAGGAGAAGCACCTGGCTCCTGCCTTCGGATCAGCGCGGTGCACCGGCCGCAGCGCGCCAGCCGCGGTGGCTATTGGAGGGTGAACCAACGGCAAAAGGAAGACCTTTCTCTCTGTCTCTCTCACTGTCCACTCTGCCTGTCAAAAAAAAAAAAAAAAAAAGTTAGAAGCAGGCAGTGCTGTCCTCTCTCCCTATTCCTCCATCCGCCCTACTTTCCTCTCCCTCTCTCCCTCCCTCTCCCTCAACACCCACTCATCAGAACGTTCAGTGTCACCAGGAGCCAGAGTTCTGGCTGGGCCCCATCACCACTCTGGCCTGGCGCAGACTCCCCGGCTCTCCGAACAGGGGTTGCTCAACCTGCGCCAGCCGGAACTGGGCTGATGAATCCGGGCCTTCTTGCTCATGGCGTCTACACGGATGGACTGACCCGTGCTGAGCACTAACCACGCCGGCCGGTGCTCTGCTTTCTGTGCCTTGGCTCATGCAACCCTCAGAAGCCTGGAGGTCTCTCCATTTGACGGAGGAGCGGAAGGAAGAGGCACGGAGAATGCAGTAAGTGGTCCGTGGGCAATGCGGGAAGCAGCTGAGCCAGAATTCCAACCTACAGTGGCTTCTCAGCCAACGTCCCTGCGCAGGAGGCTTGGTCCCCAGGCCAGTGGCACTGGGCGGCGTTGCAGGTTATCGCAGCGAGGGCAATAGCGACTGCCCGGAGGGAGCTCCCCAAAGAGCACTGTTATAAAAGCCAGAGCCGACCCGGCTCCGCCCCCCGCCTGCTTCCTGGTTCTAGCAGATCCCTTCCTGCCACAGGCGTTCTCAGCATGGCGCCTGCCAGGAGGTGACACAGCGGCCAGAGCACCCTGCTCCCCGGAACTGAGACCTTGCAGGTGCCATACCCTTAACCCTCCAGAGCCGCGAGCCAATGAGCTTCCTCTCCCTAAGAAACCGTGTCAGGCCTTCCGTTATAGCAACAAGTAGCTGCCGTGTGATTTCAAAGGGCAGAGCCACAGCACACATGGCAGGGGGCTGGGGTGTGATGCCTTCACCTCGATTAGACGCGCTACGTCCACGTGCACGTGCACAGGCACCAGCTCATGTGCACCAAGCACAGCTGAGGGGGGACGTTGCTGACGCTGGGCGGAAGGGCTGGCCCAGGAGAGAAGTCGGGAAAGAGGAAATCAGTGCAGGAGAGGAACTCGTGCGGATCCCAGAGAAGGGGGCGCCCGGTGGGGCTGGGGGCGCTCTAGGGAGGGGACACTGGCCGTGGACAGTGACCGGCAGGGCTCTCGCGCATGGCAACGGGAGGAGGCTGGCTGAGGAGGGTGGAGTGGACAGCGGGGGAGGGGCTCAGGGAAGGGCAGGGCTGTAACCAGTGGGGCTGAGCTTGGGGCTACTGCCCGCAGGACACGGACAGCCCAAGGGCAGGAATGGCAGACTTCACCTCGCTCTGTTTCCGTTTCGTTCTGCTTTGAATGAACTGAATGCCAGTGTCTTCTGGAAACCGGGTTGCCTTTGGCACAGCTGTTCTTGGGAAACCAAGAATGGCCAAGCCTTCGATCATCCCACTTAGCTGATCCTGCAGGGGCAGCCATGCATTTCGGGGCTGGACGCCCTGGCTTAACATCTAGGAACACAAAGTCTGAGCTGCTCTGGTTACCGCCCTGCCCTTCCTTCTGCGCGTCTTTCCTTTGGACTCTTTGGATGCAGCACTGGGGCAGAGGCTGCACGTGTCCCTGTGCGTATTCCGGGTCTTTCTGTTTGCACTTACGCATGGGCTCGGCGGGGCCGCCACACAGGCGGAGCCGGGGAAGGCGTGGGAACAGAGCCCTTCAAGCCACCAGAACTCGCTCCACCAGCCATTGTTCTTGCCTCATTAAGAGCGCACTTGTTCCTGCGCCCACCAGTAATGGTTTTGTGTTGCTGTTTTCTCAAGCCTTCTGACAGTTTCAAAACCGAGAAGCCTGACTCAGAGCTGGTGGGAGCGCCTTTGAGTCCCCCAGTGAAGAGACGAAATTACTTCTGTAGGGAGAGTCTTCGCTCTTCCTTGTTCTGCTGTTCACCTGCCGCACCAAGCCCCCAGCGGAAGCACAGTGGGGGTCACCCCGCATCTCGCTTTGCTTTTGCCTCCTGGAGAGCCAACTGCTCCAGTGTGGGGGCTGGCTGCCTTCCCCCACACCTTCCTGGCTGGCAAGGCTGACTTAAAGCTGAAGTTCAAAGTCATCATCCAAGAGGACTTCAAAAAATTCATGGAAATACTGAATGAAAAAAAAGTCTGTATTGAAGCAAGATGCTTTTTGAAACCCATGCAGCCTTTTCATTAACACCCATTTTTCTTGAACTTTTTCAAGACTGCCTTGTTTCCATGCTAAGGATACAAAGATAGAAGGCAGGGGGAAAAAGATTTCAGCCAAAGTTTATCTGATTCCAAAGTCCGGGCTCTTTCCACGCTGCCCAGTTGGCTTCCCCGGAAGGAAGGAGATGCGCGTCCCCCGTAGGAGGCCCCCAGTTCAGTTTCACCATCTGCAAAATGGGACTGTGCAGGTGACACCCACGCCCACGCCGATGGGAAGAAGGGAGTCGCCTGTGGCTCAGAAGCTGCCCCAGGGTCAGGCGGGGGCCTCAAGTGGTGACTGGAGTTAAACAGAGATCTTCTACTGGGGCGGGGGGCACTCTGCAGCCTGGGGCCAGGGGGAAAGGACACCGAGGCTCTCCTTAGCTCGCCACGAGGCTCTCACGCGCTGGCTCGGCTTCGGGACCGCTGGGAAAGCCCCGCTCTGCGAGGGCCCCTCTGCTTCCTTCCTCCTCCTCTTCTGGCCCAATCACTTCCCTTCTGCCCTTTCGATAAACCGTGGCTGTGGAACAGAAAATTGAAAATCCACCGACTGCCAATTCTCCCTCTCTTTCTCTGCTCTAAGAGTCTGGGAAAGTCTCTCGAATTCTCTCTGAGCTTCACCAGAGACAGGCATGGGTCTGCAGTATCTTAAGGTGCTAATCTTCCCTCTCTCCTGCTCTGAAGTGAGGGTTTGCAAACTCCCCGGGCAGGGAGGCCTCCAGCGGCTGCACGCCTGGCCTTTCTGAGCCTTTATGCACCCTGCACCATGGGCAGATCAGAGCGGGTTAGCATTCTGCCCTAGGCAGAGTCTCTGAACCTGCCTGGCCTCATCAGAACCCAGCGGAGCTTCAGGGAGCAGGGATGCAGACAAGGGAAGCCTTCCTCCTGTCCCTGTGGTGCCGCCCTCCCTGGCTGCTCCTCACCGAGACGCAACGAAGCCTGAGAGCAGGGTTTGCAAATGAGGGAGGAAAAGATTGTTAAAAATATTAAAAAGGAAAGTGGAGAGAGAAGACACAAAGAGAGGCAGGAGACAGGAAGAGGAGAAAGGAGCCAGGAATGGAGGCACCGGGGCAGGGGTTGAGGTACAAGGGACAGAGGCTGCAACAGAGACGCACACAGAAGCCGCAGAGAGAGGGGAGTGAGGGAGGCGGGAAAGCACACCGCGAGGACGCAGTCTGAGCCACTGTGCTCCTGTGCCTGGCTGTTTTGTAACTGCGACTGCATTCACCTGGAGTTTATTATGCATTTGTTTAGAAATCAAAGCAGCGCATGCTTTCGACACTGGGTCCTCACCCTCTCCCCGTGCCCAGGGCACTGAGTTCTCAGCCCCTCTGAGGAGGGCGCTGTGTCCTGGACAAGATGGCTTTCCTGATCCTCCTGGGGGTGAAAGTTAGAGGCGGCCCTGCCGGATCCTGGAGTCCGGGACCCCGTTTGCACCCAGGGAATGTCACACAGCTGCACTCGAGAGGCACGGAGACTGACTCAACTGTCAGAGTGACAGGATGCTCCCTCCGAACCAAACACCATCAGGAACCTGAGGGCCAGTCCCCCGGGGCCCCGGTGCAGGCCAGCGCAACCAGTGACTGCTGGGAGCCACAGAGAAGCATGGTGACTGTACCTGCAGCAGGGGTGGGACTGAGCTCCTAACCCGCCATGGAGCCGCGGGGGGACTGAGCCTGAGCGGACGTCCTGGGAGCCCTGCAGCATTCAATGAGGAGCGGCCTGGGCCCCTCGGCGTCACCAGGCAGTGAAACACGTGACACATATGTTCCACGTACCTGTCAAAGAAGACTGGAAAGACAGGCAGGTGCTTAGCTAGTGAAGGATGAGCTTTGCTACGAGTGTGGCCTCTTAGCACACCAGCGTTGGGATCCACGTCTCAGTGTTCACATCTATAAAATGGAACACATCGGAGCTCCGGCACCCAGCGTCTGTGGGCAGCCTCCAGGTGAACGTACAATGTTCCCGCCATGCCCCGCCTGCCTGCCACACAGGGAGGACTTTCTCCCGCAGCTTTGAGTCGGTGCTATCTCCTTATCTGCGTTCTTCCTCCTCTTTCAGTCTTAATAAGTTGAGGAAGAGGGACAGCAGACTGGAACGGGAAAACACGTCAAAATGCCAAGAATGCTGGAAACATATCTTTCCAAAGTGTGCAGCTTGGGGCTGGCAAGATGACAAGGGGCCCTGCAACCCTGTGCAAACACAGCGCCACACACTCCCGCAGCCTGCGCCTGAGATATGTGTGGGCCGTGCCAAGCGCTAAACAAGTGCTTTTAAACAAATGACAACTACAAGGAGATACTCCAAGGCCAAGCGAACCGAACAGAAGGGCTTTCTAGCTTCAGATGCGGGCCGGGCATTGTCCTTGCTGACCAGGCAGTGCCAAGCCAGGGACCCCAACACAGCACCCCCCGGAGAGGAAGTGCACCCCACGCCCTGTGTCCAGAGCACCGGCTGTAGGCTGTGGAGCGGCACAAGCCTTCCCCGGTCAAGTTCAGAAACTTCACTGCTGATTTCCCGGGCTGTATGGCAAAGCCACCGGCTTGGGGCAAGGTCAAGTTCAGTGGACCCGGGCATAAAATTCCCCGGAACGCCTGTGCCTTCCGAGGCCCCCGCGCAGAGGGAGAAGGAGGGACAACATGCAAGGGGAAAAAACGCTGCGATTCTTTTATGTGAAGATTGCGTTTAAAAATAACCGGCTAGCCGCGTGCACTTTTCGGGGGCTGACGTCTTGAAACGCATTTAGATTGATGCGGGCTGCGGCTGGAGTTCTTGTGCTGAGCAAACAGTCAAGTGTTCTTAATAGGAAGCGCAGTTTCTCGACATCTGTTAGGGAAAAGGGAATGGCGAAACGACAATTTAGAGTGAGATTGGTTTTGTTAAATGCATTTAAATTCCAAGATTAGTGGTGTTCTTTCTTTTTCAATTAGCATTTACTTGTAGAAAGGTTACAGATGAAAGAGCTGGGGAGGAGATGGGTGGGTTTTTTCCTTCACCACCAGGGCACTCCAAAGCATAGGAAAGCTAAAATAAGCAGAGAACATCAGACTTAAAGGAACTTACAGGCGGTGCCAACTCAAGGCTGCAAGAAGGCATTAAAAAATAAAAATAAAATAAAATAAAATAAAACTCAAACGAAGTTGAAGCCGCATTTGATGATCCTGTCCTCTGAGCAGAAAAATCATAAATTGCTTTGAGAAAATACAGAGATTTGTATTTTCCAAGCCAGTTCCCAAGCAGAATTTGTGTTATTTCGCAAATCCGCGCTGCGGTTCTGTTTGAGTGTGTAAAAAGCTATAACTAGCTTTTTTTTTTTTTCTTTCTTGATGGAAGCATAAACAGAGACAAAAAATGTAGGGAATGTTTCACCTGTTTTACTGCCATTAAATAAACCTCATCTGCTACCAAGCTGTTTTGGGTGACATTTGTTAAATAAATACATTTTGTGGGAAAGTGGAGCACTAAAGTGCAGAGACAGGCAAGCAGTGTTCTCAGATAAATTCTGTTTGCTTCTCAGCTTCCGCTCCCTGCCCTGAGGGGAAAGTGCAGTAGTAAATTCGGATTCGGATTTTCACACGGGTGTTTTCTTTGCAAAGGCGCGCGGCTCCAACAGAACGTGCCTGGGATTGTTCCTAAAGTTTCTTTCATTTTCTCCCTCGATTTCTGCCCCTCTTCCTGCCTTCCTCTCCACCTTCTTTCTCCCTCGCTCCACAAAACATCTTTATTCTGTTTTTTTTTTTTTAATTAGAGGCATAGCCAGTCTCTCTCTCACACTTCGGAAGGATTCCAGTGTGTAAATCTCTCAGTGTGTGTTTTGTGCAAGCCTGCAACCTCTCAACTATTGTGCAATCTGCAAGATTATTTTTAAATATGTGTAAGAAGTGCTCACTCAATGTAAAGCCAGGACTTCCATTTCTAATTTAAAGGCTAATAAATTAATTTAAAAGCAAAGGCTCCCAAGGCCATCTTCTGAAGTCTCCCGGTGGACACTCTGAGAGGCACCAGGATGGATGTCAATTTCTGATGCTTTTCCGGGTTGGCCCTCAGCAACGCTGCAGCACACGCTGGCGAGGAGGTCGTGCCTGCAGGGTGCTGTTCCTGCGCTGCCTGCACACATCAAACAGTCGGAGGGCACATTCCAGAACAACCACGGGGAAGTGGGTGCAGTTCTAGAACATTCTGCAGCCAGACTCGGGCACGAGGATGTCTCTGTGTGGTCGCCCAGCTGGCTTCCTCTGAGAGATTTCATCTGCTGATTTCCTTTCAATTATCTGTCAATTTCCAACATGCAAATAGAAGCATGCAGTCATCGCGGTGGTACTCACCAACTGATGCCTTCCAAGCGCCCAGCCCGCGAGTGGATGCACTTCAATATGTTCGTGTCCCTTTCTCAAGTGGAATTAATATTGCTGAGCAGATTTTGGTCAGCTTCCAGGAGCCCAGTGTGTGGAGAGGCAGAGTTTTATTTTAGAAGCTCAAGTTGGTTTGAAAAATGTGCACTTAGCCCAACTCTTTCTTTGTCTCATCTTTCTTGTTAGATATCTTTTTTTTTTTTTTTTGACAGGCAGAGTGGATAGTGAGAGAGAGAGACAGACAGAAAGGTCTTCCTTTGCCGTTGGTTCACCCTCCAATGGCCGCCGCGGCCGGCGCGCTGCGGCCGGCGCACCGCGCTGATCCGATGGCAGGAGCCAGGAGCCAGGTGCTTTTCCTGGTCTCCCATGGGGTGCAGGGCCCAAGCACCTGGGCCATCCTCCACTGCACTCCCTGGCCACAGCAGAGAGCTGGCCTGGAAGAGGGGCAACCGAGACAGAATCCGGCGTCCTGACCGGGACTAGAACCCGGTGTGCCGGCGCCGCAAGGCGGAGGATTAGCCTAGTGAGCCGCGGCGCCGGCCCTTGTTAGATATCTTTTATTTTCCTTAAAAATTTTTTTCTCTTCATCATGTACCCGCATATGCCCAGACACACAATTCAGGCCAAATTGTGATTACTGATCAGGATGTGCTTAATTCTTTTATATATTTATCTTGCAAAACTAAAAAGAAAGACGATAAAACAGCCCATGACCCAAGATCGAAGACAACCAATAATAGGCTTTTGGGATGATTTCTCTTCATCTGCTATGCATCCGCATTTTAGAAAGTTGAGTTCATGCTGTTCACAAATTTTGTATTCTGCCTTTAGCATCGTCATTAATAAGAGTTTTCCTTCTATCATTAAAATTTCTTGATTACCCTAATATATATGTATGTACAAAATTTTGCCTAACCATTTATTTGTTCGGGGCATTTTGTAGTTTCATTTTTTTTTTCTTCTTGATTACAGATAATGCCTAAATAAACCAATGCATGGAAAATAGCTATCTATGTTGGATTACTTGCTTAAAATGGATTCTTGGAAATAGAATTACTAGGTCAAAGGGTACCAACATATTTAATGTTCCCAACACATATTGGCAAATTGCCTTCTGTAAAAATTATACCAATTTACCGTCTTGCAACTAGCATCTAAGAGTGCCTGCTTCACAGTATCGCCTCTGCTCCAAGGGTTTTTTTTTAATATATCCTGCAAATTTAAAAAATGAAAAAAGGTGACTTCTGCCTGGAACACTGTGTTAAAACATACACTGGGCAATGAATTTCCTGCAAAGATAGTTCAATTTACAGGAAATTTTGAAAGCTTACATACAGGGAGTTTCTGACCAATAAATGCCCAGGGATCATGATGCTTTGCCATACGTGGTAGATTGCTTTGTTGGAAAATCTATTAAATTTTCAGACCGCAGAAAAGTCCTTTCTCATTCAGGAAATGGTTCGCTAAAACAGGGACAGTCCTCAGTCATTGCACACAGTCGAAGGCAGCTCACGCCAGGGTCTGAACAGGTCCGAGCAAGGGCCTCTTGTAGGGTGGCGTCTCGACGGGCTCCTGGGAAGGGGCTTGGCAAGGAGCCTGAGTGGGAGGCACGTGCCGCCCCGGGCATTTCGGAGCTGCAGGAGGGGAGCCGGACGGGTGTCTCAGACAGTCTTGGGGAGGTTCAGCCAGAATAGAACCTCAGCTGAACGACCAAGAAAGGCAGAGAGGAAACTACTGAAAAGATGGGAAAAAAGAAAGAGAGAGAGAGAATGCAAGAAAAAATCTTGCCATGCATGGAAACGCACCTTTGTGCCCGACAGCACAAGTTTCAGGAGAGAAAGAGTCTGCTTTTGTCTCAATGGATGCTCCTCCCCGGCTCTGTGTTTCCCCGACGCCTTGATCATGCCAGTGACACTCAGGTCTGCCTCTAAGAGGCCGCCTGCGGCCAGCTGGGAGAGACCACGAGCAGCTGTGGTCACTGGACGTGGGTTTTGAAGCGAGGGGAAGCGCAGGTCCTCTGTGTGCACTCAGCGTGGCTGCCTCCGTGCCGTGACCCTCATCCCACATCCCCCACCGGAAGTCACCAGCAGCCAGAGAACGCGCATCCCTGCTAAAAACCAAATCAGGGTCCGGCGCCGTGGCTCACTAGGCTAATCCTCCACCTTGCGGCGCCGGCACACCGGGTTCTAGTCCCGGTCAGGGCGCCGGATTCTGTCCCGGTTGCCCCTCTTCCAGGCCAGCTCTCTGCTGTGGCCCGGGAGTGCAGTGGAGGATGGCCCAGGTGCTTGGGCCCTGCACCCCATGGGAGACCAGGAGGAAGCACCTGGCTCCTGCTATCGGATCAGCGCGGTGCACCGGCTGCGGCGGCCATTGGAGGGTGAACCAACGGCAAAAGGAAGACCTTTCTCTCTGTCTCTCTCTCTCTCACTGTCCACTCTGCCTGTCAAAAATAAAAAAATAAAAAAAGCAGGGGGATCAGGTGGGAAGGAAGGGGAAAGAAAAGCAAGCTCCACCCACTCTAAGGAGCACCCTCCCTGCCCCTGTCCTGGGTCCCCTGCAGGTCAGATCTGTAGAAGCTGAGGAGAGGCTGGCGTTTGGGGCTGTGAGGCTATTCCTTCTGCGTAGTGCGGAGCTCCCTGAATTAAACCTGCCCTTTCTGAAAGGGCGCTCCCCGAACAAGAGGAACAGGAAAACGCCTCTCGTCCGTGTGGACGTCACCCTGCTCTCTGCTGAACCTGCTTCCATCACTCCTTTTAAGGAAGCAGCCCGACTGAACAGGGCAGAGACTCCATCCCCTTGCAAACGCTGCAACTGTCCGGGGAGCCTTCCTCGGAGAGGTGCACCTGCTGCTTCCACTGAGACCCGCTTCTCCCTCTGGCCACGCAGAGAACCACGCCCCGCCGGTGAGAACCAGGAGGTGGACACTTACTACTTCCTTACGCCGAGGGCAGCAGAGAACTCGTCCCCCCTTCTCTTCCTCCAAAGACAATGGGGTCTCCCAGGAGGAAGCGAGCCGGGCTTTCGGGGGCTTCACCACCAATGGGTCAGCGGGGGAAGGGCAGGACTTAGCCCAGTCCTGAGTGCCCCAAGTGAAGCTCTAAGAGGCGCCAGCCCTGGCTTCCCCTGAGCCCTGTAGCCCATTCACAACAAGCAGCGAGTGTGCGAGCCTGCGGCAGTCAAACCCCACCTGGCGGAAGAGCCTGGCGAAACGCGGTTCCTGACCCTCGGAGACAAGACCTTGGGGACTGCGGAGTGCCAATGACCCGTGGACCCGGAAGGGGGGTGGGACCCACAGTCAAGGCCCGATGGCCCCAGACTGGCCCTGCGAGGTCAGCCAAGCAGGGCTGCCGTGAGCACTCCCGAGAATTTCAGCGGAGCACCACGGGCAGAGGGTGTCTCTCGACGCTGATTCCCAGCGAGTGTGCGCCTTGGCCTGGGTTCCCGCAGGCCTCCGTCGTGTTTTGCAAAGCTAATGTGCAGAGGCAGGCTTTGGTGCTTATGCTTTTGGGAATGAAGCTGCATGACTGTGCCTTGCTCTCTCCAGTGTGTAAATCATGCCGAAACAGACTGTCGATGCAAGCTGAAGAAGCGAAAAATACGCTGCACTCTCATGGTAAGGGTGCAGGGTGTGGCTCGCACGCGCCCAGCTCTCCATGCCTGGGGCTCTTACACAGATGATTAGAAAAGGAATAGCAAGTAAAAAAAAAAAAAAAAAAAAAAACAGGAAAGCTCTATGGGTTTTTCAAGAGCCCACTTACAGTTACACACAATCTCTCTTACTGGCACAAAAGGACTTACATAAATGGTGCATGTTACATAAGTCCTGTTTCCAAGTCATATTTCATTTCCCCAGTCTCCCACATCCTAACAGAAATGCCAAAGTCACATGTGAAATCTTGACCCCAAAGATGCTCAAGAATAAAAAGGTAGGCAAATGCGCCCACCACCCTCCCCCACTTGGTGACTTGGGCAGATGGCGGGAGTGTGCACGCACGCAATGGTGTGCACACGCGCGTGGGTCTCGCTGCTGCTCGTTTTCATGTTGCTCTGGCTTATTGTACCGAGAAGACAAATCTTACATACAAAAGTGCGAAGGGCAGGGAGGACAGTGTCGGTTGAAGGACGTGACGGGCAACATTTAGATTAATGAGTGTTTCCTGGGTTGACGCGGATGGGAGGATGGCGAGCTGTTTCTGCGGAGTCCCTGGGGAACTGAAGAAATGGTATGAAGGCCGTGCTGGGCCCGCACTGATTCTCCGAGTCATCAGGGCCCAGTCTGTTGCTAATGAACGCAGGGCTGAACGAAACCTAGGGCCTACAGGGCCAGCGCTGCGGCGTGGCAAATAGAGCAGCCGCCTGCAGTGCTGGCATCCCATGTGGGCACCAATTCGAGCCTGGCAGTTCCTCTTCCGATCCAGCTCTCTGCTGTGGCCTGGGAAAGCAGTGGAGGATGGCCCAAGTCCTTGGGTCCCTGTACCCATGTGGGAGACCTGGAGGAGGCTCCTGGCTCCTGGCTCCTGGCTTTGGATCAGCACAGCTCCAGCCATTTTGGCCAATTGTGGAGTGAACCAGCAGATGGAAGACCTCTCTCTCTCTCTCTCTCTCTCTCTCTGCCTCTCCGCCTCTCTGCCTCTCCTTCTGTCTCTGTGTAACTCTAACTTTCAAATAAATAAATATTAAAAAAAAGAAAAGAAACCTAGGGCCTATCCACTCCTATGATGGACAAGGACACCAAAATGCCCAGTAACTTGCCCCGGCCAGACAGCAAGAGGCTGAGAGAGCACCAGCCACGCCCTACCAACCCCTTCCCGTCTGTTCCTCGCAGAAGAGACCACTGTTTGGAGATTCAAGAAAACTGCTTTGCAAACTGAGTCAGACTGTATTTCTTCCGCTTCCAAAAATGCTCCCAGAATGAGATAAGACTCTGATTGCAAATTAAACGGACAATGAGCATGGTGAGTCTACCCTAAGGTCACGTGTTCGTTGCAGGGTGACAAGGAGGGAACAGAGGCACCGCCTATAAGGGAGGTTTTGCAACTTCCGAGGTGCAAACGGGTTTCTGTGGAAACTCATTGGCGCACACAGACCAATTTAATTGGGAGGGAGGTCTGAGCCAGAAATGCTGAAAATAGGGATGTCTAATTGTGGACAAAGGTTTCGGCTGGTGTGAGGGAGCCTTCCAGATCTGCGATTTCTATTCTCCCACTTCTCCCTCCCGTCCTGTCCTATTGTTCCTCTTGGTTCCTTTTTTGTGCCGTGATGAGAAAGAGACAAGACGCTGGAGGTGACAGCGCTGAATTGGCAGTGCCCTGAAGATTTCTTCCCCTCTAGTCTTAATATGGAACACTGTCTCTATTGCAAAGAATAATAATGCATTCGTGAAATTAACCACTATTTCTGGTTAAAGTCATAAAATAATTGGGCCTTCCGAAAGAAGATGAAGGAGGTGGTTTGCATCGCGTACTCTGGGCCTCATGTGGTGTTAGCGACTTGCATCTGGATGTCCCACTTCTTCCTCACAGGTACTACGTGAAGCAAGACATTTTACATTTTAGCATTTTATGTAAAAAATGCCGCTGCCTTGTTTGCACACAAGATGCTGTATCCATGAAGGAATCCCACGAACCACACCAGAGGGACCCCAGATGGAGGCAACAGGCAAGAGCCACCTGGCTACTGCAGGTGCTCCCTCGGCACTGCCCCCACTTTCTTTTTTTTATGATTTTATTTATTTATTTGAGAGGCAGAGTTACAGACAGAGAGAGGGAGAGACAGAGAGAAAGGTCTTCTGTTGGTTCAATCCCCAGTGGCTATAACGGCTGGAGCTGTGCAGATCCGAAGCCAGGAGCCAGGAGCTTCTTCCAGGTCTCCCACACAGGTGCAGGGGCCCAAGCACTTGGTCCATCCTCCACTGCTTTCCCAGGCCACAGCAGAGAGCAGGATTGAAAGAGGAGCAGCTGGGACTCGAACCAGCGCCCATATAGGATGCCGGAGCTGCAGGCGGACGATTAACCTACTGTGCCACAATGCCGACACCATCCCTCACTTTCTCAGCTAACGATTTGTCACCAAGGATTGGTGATGTTTTGAGACTCTGAGAATTATCTAGAAACCTTACAAGAATCTTCAAGTGGATTTGGACTGAACTTACCATCCCTTATAAATAAATAAAATTATTGTGGGAAAATAATTCGTCTCTCCATCTGTTTAGCAGCTCTTCTGTGAGTCTCTCGGGAGCAGAGAGCATATATTTGTGCCTTGATTTCTTCTTTAATTGTACACGTTCATCATCCGGCATATTACCTAGCATTTAATAAACATTCAGCAACTACTAGGTAAACAGATGAAATCTCAGAAGGCGACCGCCTCTCGTGGCATTCACATGCTTAACGCCTCCGGTGGTTTGACAGAGTTCACTACTGGGTTTCTGTCCTATCTGTTAAATGGATTTTGTATCTGCAAACCCTAAATGTGGCTTGGTTCATTCAGCCTTTCCATTTAAATATCCAAATTAAATCTCAAGGGATTATCGTGAAAATTAATATATTTATTGAGAAACGTCTCCTGGAAGTTCTCTCCGTATTTTGGTCTGATTGGAGGCAGATAACTGTAAATAACCACGGGGAGCGATTTCTGAAGCTGGGGAGCACACACTGCGAGGCAGATGTCGTTCTGGGCATTTTCATGGATATCAGTGAATCATCCCCAGCTGTGCATCTAATGTCAGCCCGGCTCCACCCCCCACGGCTCACTCCGGAAGGGAGGACCACATCCAAGGTCATTCGCAGAGTGGCGGAGCTGGAGTTGGCAGCCGTGGGTGTCACTCACTGCGGCCGTGTACAAGTATAAAAATGAAATATTCTTTTAAAAATAACTCAGGATTCTTGAGGATCAATCATGAGTGCACCGTATTTACCCAGACGCTCTGTCAAAGAATGCCATTTATCAGGAAACTACTTCACAAGAACTTTAACAATTTAGTTTCTCGAGTGATTGATTTCAGAGTTGACTCTCATTAGATTCTTGCAGGCTATGTTTAGCAAAATGGATTATATAATCCATTTTTTGAACTGAATTTTTATGATCAAATATATTTTCTAGTCAACTAGTCATGATTGAACTTTTTGATGGCTCCAACTTCCAAACTACATCTTACATAACTTTAAACTCCGGCACTGAAAAATACGTTGCGCAACAAACTAGCGTTGCTAGAGGAGACAGTGAGGATGTGCATTATTCAAGCGTTGTCTGGGGGAATGGCGGAGGGCAGTGGCTCCAGTGTTTGTCAATATATGATTGTAAACAAGGCAGCTCATCTCTCCGAGCCTCGGCTTTCTCACCTGCGGATTGGGCAAAATAAAAAGACATGCTTTCTTTGCAAATCGCCATGCAGGTGCAGAGGGGATGGCCACGGGAAGGCTCTCTGAGGCAAAGACCAGTCTTGGGAGGAGTTCCCCCTGCTGCCGGGCAGCCCTGCCTTCTGGGGCCTCCAAGGGCAGTAGCAGAGGCACCACCACTCTCACAGGAGCCCACGCACACCTGCCCGTGGCAATGAAGGTGTCAATCAAGGTGATGCCGCCACCGACGAATCATCTGCCACGAATCTGTTCTTTCCAGGGAGCCCACCCGTCTCACTCTTTATCCCACAAAGTTAAAGAACCTTTGTTAAAAAACGGCATAGTTACCAACATTGTCCGATCCTACGTCTCCGCTCCCCCTGTCTTGTCTGGAGCACCGTCTAGGTGGGAGAGACCTGTGCCACATCGTCCCGGCCAGCCGTCGGGTGAAGCCAGGCTCACCTGGCCCCTCTCCAGCTGGGGTAATTGCATTCTGCTCACCAAAGACGCCCTGCTGTGCTCCCTGGAGACCTCCCCCTCCTTTCCTGTTCACAGCCAGCTGTGCCGCGGGGCTGGCAAACAGCTGTTGTGTTGCCGCCCCGAGGTGGCGGCTTCCACACGGAACAGCAAGGCATGGCTGTTCCGACCACCAAGGCTTCAGGGCATGCCAGCGTGCATCTCCGCCCTTGCTTTTGCCCTGGAACAAACAAGAACACCTCTCATCTGGGGAGAAAAAACATGGCGTTGTGCTTGAATGTATTTTTAGGTTCATAATTAATATAAAAAAACTCCCCCTGTGATATAAAATCATATACTTCCAGCTGCCTCGGGTCTGATCAGGAAGCTGACTCTCTATTTTATTTTAATTGTTCGCAGTTAAAGATGACCTCCTATACCTTCTAATTAGTCAGAGCTTCTCACACGAGGCTCCCGTTGCTGCTAAAATTGACAGCAAACTGGACCTCTTCGTGAACCGCGATCTTGCCGGTGCCTCTTCCAATGAGAACCCGATTCTGTTTACACAATGTTTAGTGAAAGGGACCATGTAGATGCTTGTGGCTTCGTGCAGGCCTCCCATAAAACCCGGTGCACGAGATGAAACATGACACCCGCTTTGTAAGGCATCCAAGACTCCTGCCCCAGTCCAGGGGTTTCATATGTATGTAATCAACTTTTATGGGTTCTCAGATTACATTCTGTGAGCGCAGACCTTCCTTTTGCCAACGCGAGCACAAGAACAGAACTTGGAAGTGGCGTTAATAAGGGACCGTGTGGTTTGAGCACCGTGAAATGCTTATAAAAACTCTTGCTAAATGCTGATTTGGGTGGGAGCCAAGGTTTCTAGCAAATCTTTCTCAAAAAGAGAAGTGTGGATCAGAATTAGAACCATCGTGGGCTAAAGGTGACCGAGCTGTCCGTCACTTATTTACTCATTCACCCCTCCTCCGGGTGCCTCCTGTGGGAGAGACACAAAGAGGGCGCCCCTGACCTAGATCCGCCCATGAGGAGCTCACGGAGGGGGCCTCTCGGGGAAAGCCTGGGATCGCACGTGGGTTTTCCTGGAAGTCACAAATCACGCGTGCACCGTGGTCCCTACCAGACTGCACACACGGGCTCTCAGTGAAGCAGGTGGGAAGGACTGGACGCACACTAAGTGAGTTCAAGGACACAGATGATCGCTACCCACACGCTGACTGACTCAGTTTCCATGAGAAAGTGACCAGTGGGAGGCGAAGGGCTCACACTGAGTGAAATGCTCCCTCTCCTCCCCGGGTCACTTGGTGAGCGGACAGCGGGCGGGTCAACACCAGAAAACAAAGCAGCACCCTGGTCCCAGCTGTCAGGGCACAGCCGGACCTGCGTGGCTGCACTTCTCTTCCTACTGTGACTGCTCCGACACCTGCTAGCTGATGGCAAAGTTTTCCTCCTAATCACAGTGACAAAGCTCGCCAGACACCCCCTCTTCTTAATGATAATCGGTACTCGCTGTCAAGCATCATGAGATCCTCTAGCCTGGGATTCGAGCCTCACCCAGGCTTGCAAAGAGTTTTGCTGGGCGCGTGTCCACAGAGAGCTGGCCTACCCACTGCGTGTGCATTTGATTATTTACTCATTACAGAAAAATACTGATTCCAGGGTTAGCACCTGCTTATCATCATCTCCAGGAGGAAGAAAGTGTCGCTGCAAATCCCAACCTCCCCCATCGGGCACAACGCACAGACATGTGGAAGCGACAGATTCTTCCCCCGAATTTTCCAGATCCACGCTCCCCTCCCAGCCTCCCGTCTTTGACAATGCAATGACAATGGAAGGCGTGTTTCTTCCCCAAACGGTTCTTACCTCCACCTCCTCCTGATGGCTCCCGCCCTGCCTCTGTGAGTCAGATCCTGGAGGCTTCCAGATGGACCTCCGTGAACATTCCATCACCTCCACCTTCCTCGACTCCCTGCCCAGCACAGAACTCTGCGTGGGCGCCCAGATCCTGCCCCGAGAGCCTCTGCCCCTCTGGCTGCGTGCGGAGACCTCCCCCACCACAGCGCCAGCTACAAGCTGTCAACAGGAGCGTCCCTCGGGGACCCAGGGCTGCATTCCGGGCTCCGGGCTCCAGGCGGAAGTGACTTGCCCCAAATCGTGAGGCTGGCCAGGGGCGTGAGCATATTTCCTTGGGTTCCGAGGTCCCGACAGCACTCCGCCCTCCTCCTGCTGTCCGTCCAAGGGGTTCCTCACAGCCTTCACCTTGCCTCTCCTCTCCCAGCTTGTTCTTTCTCAGTGCTCAGAAAACTCCTGGTGGTGGCCAGCACCGCGGCTCACTAGGCTAATCCTCCGCCTTGCGGCGCCGGCACACACCAGGTTCTAGTCCCGGATGGGGCACCGGATTCTGTCCCGGTTGCCCCTCTTCCAGGCCAGCTCTCTGCTGTGGCCCGGGAGTGCAGTGGAGGATGGCCCAAGTGCTTGGGCCCTGCACCCCATGGGAGACCAGGAGAAGCACCTGGCTCCTGGCTTCGGATCAGCGCGGTGCGCCCGGCTGCAGCGGCGGCCATTGGAGGGTGAACCAACGGCAAAGGAAGACCTTTCTCTCTGTCTCTCTCTCTCACTGTCCACTCTGCCTGTCAAAAAAAAAGAAAAAAAAAAAGAAAGAAAGCTCCGGGTGGTGCCACCACTGCTCGATGTCCTCCATCGGTCAGCCTCACCGCCACGTCTTCTGAAGTTGCCCCCTCCCTTTCTCTCCCCCTCCCTTGTTTCACGGTTCTCTACAGCCCCTTTGAACCCCTGGAAATGTGTGTCAAATGTTTCTGTTATTTTCGCCCTCTATCCCCTGCTGGGAAGTGGACTTCACACACACCAGATCTTTATTCCAAGCAGGCCTTCAGTTAATACTCGATCCCTCCGCGTGGAGATGTGGGTGGGCGCCCGCATGAATCTATGCTCCGGACTCGCAAAGACGGCAAGCTCCGACCAGGCTCATGGATGACGCTTCAAAGCATGAAGTCTTAGTGCGGTTCAGTTCAGTCTCTTCACAAAATCCTTAGAAGTTGAGAACTTGAAAATAATTACCTGGGGCAGGCATTTGGGTAGCGGTTAAGGTGCAAGCTAAGAAGTGAACGTCCCACATCAGAGGGCCTGCGTTTGAGACCAGGTCTGGCTCCCTGTTACAGCTTCCAGCTACTTGGTCATTGCAGGCATTTGGGGAGTGAACCAGCAGTTGGAAATTCTCTCTCTCACTCTCCCCCACCCCCAACCCCTTCCCTTCCCCTCAATTAATGAACTTTAGATAAATTTTAGAATTAGATAACCATCTGTATCTGGTGCTTGGTGCTTTGTGGTCTTTGTTTTTTTTTTTTGTTTTTTTTTCTTTTTAACTTTTATTTAATGAATATAAATTTCCAAAGTACGACTTATGGATTACAATGGCTTCCCCCCCATACCGTCCCTCCCACCCGCAACCCTCCCCTTTCCCACTCCCTCTCCCCTTCCATTCACATCAAGATTCATTTTCGATTATCTTAATATACAGAAGATCAGCTTAGTATACATTAAGTATGGATTTCAACAGTTTGCTCCCACACAGAAACATAAAGTGAAAAATAATAGATGATTTTTTTTTAAATGATGATGAAATCAGAGCAGACCTATTGTCATGTTTAATCCCAGTGAGAGTCAAGTTGGGAGTGCCTCGCTGATTCTCTCCGTGGCCTCTCCTTCACAGAAGTCAGAGGGCGTGGCACCTGTGACGGTGGCTCTCTGGATGCCGAGGGCCCAGGCCCTGAGGATTCTCTTGTCCCTCTTCTGGGGCCAGGGGTATCACCTGGCTGGGGTAAGTGAGAACCAGAAATCAAATGAGCCATTAGGGTGACCACCGTGGTGAGAGGTGGGGGCAGCGATCCTCAGCCAGCCAGTGATCCCGCAGGCCTCTTGGAAAAGACGCTGGGAAAAGATCGCAGGGAACGGCTCCCCAAAGGGGCCACGCAGGCTCCCAGTCTCCTCTGTCCCGGGTAAGCACCCACATGTCTTCGTGGGCTTGCAAATCACTGTAAGATGCTGGGGCGTTTCCTGCTGTGGAAAACCAGGTCTGCCTTGAGCAAACTCAGCCTCAGCTTCCTTACCTGCGAAGTGGCCTGAACCGTAACAGTCTTGGCCTCATCTAATTCCAAAGGCTGGGTAGCTGAGGGGCTGATCGTCGAAATACCTTCCAAAGCCCGGAAGTCCTACACGAATGCGCTGTCCCCCTTATCCGTCGCAACGATCTTATTAAGCGGTGTCTCGCTTTGTTTGCTTTGGCGGTTCAGGAAGAAATGTTTATCCTGATCTCGCATTCTGCAAGTTCACAGGAATTTTAAATCTAATTTGATTTCTCTGATTCTGGCTTTGCCTCGACTTCCTATTTCAAGAGTGGAACTAAAGGCGGACCTCTCTCTTTGGTTGCAGGTTCTAACAGCGGGGCTTTCTGCGCATTCTGATTGCAAGCGCAGTCTAACAAAGCCATATTTAAACGCAGGAAAATGTCACTTACATGTTAAAAAGCTCACAGAAGCAAGTCTGTTTCCACTGAGTCTTTGAAGACACTGCTTAATAAAACCGAGAGCGCTTTGTGACGCTGTCCAACAAAACCTCCCGTATATTTGTTCTGTATATATTTTTGACGATCGTGATAAAAGGGGAGAAAAAGCCGGGTGCATCACAACAATCTTTCTCCATGACAGTCGGACACCCTCAAGCTGGAGTGCCAGGAGTCGATCAGAAAAGATCAGGTATTAATTAGGGAAGAGCACTTCAATTGATCAGCAGAGGATATCAAAGGGGCCAAATGCCACAGCCTCTCATATAATTTATCTCCTCCTCAGAGGGAGGCAGATAGCAGAAATTTGCAAATTGCCTTCTCTTCGAAAAGAAGGGAGAAGCACGCGCGCGCGCACACACACACACACACACACACAATTAAAAGCAGCTAAGCGTCAGCCGATGTGTCACATTTTCAGTAGAAAGCGGAGAGCGAGTGAACGGAGGTCTTAATCTCCGGGCTGGTTTGCCGTGAGTGTCCTCACAGAGGCGTCCCTTGATGTGACTACTTAACTCCTATTAAAATTAATAGGGGTCAGGCCCAATCATCCAGGGAGAAGGGGCCTCCTGGCGCGGATAGGCTGCACGTAATAAGGATTTGGTGATTACTATATTATTTGTCCATTCATTTTCAGATTATCTTGTAAGTGTGCACGCTTTGTGATCTTTGGTCCAATTATAAAGAATAACACGTCGCGTAGGATCTATTTTTATTAAAGCAGCCTGCGTCTCTTAGGAAGCATATAATTTCAGAAGGGCATATTGACAGGATTTTAAGGCATGGCAAGCTCAAAACTTTCTTTTTTCCTCCAAAACCAGGCGCGCCGCTGTGGATCAGCCTGGACCTCGGAGCGGAAGATTTGGAGAACAGCCCAACTTAAACGTGAAGTGGGGGATGGACGGAGGGTGTATGTATGGTCTCCAAAATAAGGGACCTGCACTTGGCATCAGACGATCAACGTGAAAAAAAATCTCAGGCCTAAATTCCTCGAGACTCAGTTTTCCCTTCTGTGCAATGGGGATCATGAGAATTCCAGCATCGAGGGGCTTGCAAGGAAGACAGCGTCTGGGTGGGGACGTGCAGCGTGCATGCTCCTCGGGCACTCCACACAGCGACCTGTGCCTGCAGGAGAACCAACAACGAAAGACTGAGGGTCCCTGGCAGCTTTTACAAGCTGTGCTGACTTTAAGTTTCCTCCATGAACCGAAACTCGACAACAAGAGTGACAATAAACATTGTAACAGCAGCACCATTCCCCGGCAGTAAGGACAGGTTGGAGGCACCTGGCAAGGATCTGGAAACAAACAAAGTGACCGCGGCGAGAGCCATGCTTCCATCTCCTGTATTTTTCTCCTGTGGCTGCAGAGTGGTGGCAACAAGCTCTCAAAGCAGCCAGGATCTAGATAAGTGTTTAGGGGTCCCTGAAATGGCCCAGCAGGGCACTCACGGGTAAGTTCGGTAGCCCACATGGAGACTGGTGCTAAGTAAGGTGTAGGCGTGGTTGAGCTTTGCCCACATGCTGCACGCTGTGCACACAGAGGCACGGCTGCTCCCACGTCTGCATTTCCTGCCAGCTCTCACTCTTCTCTCCCATGCCCGTCACTGGGTCAAGTGCGTCATTGTCTTCCTGCTTGCATTATTCTTAATAAGTGGGCGTCTACCTGATCTCTCTGAAGCCGGAAGCTCCCTTTACAACTGAAAACTTCACTGCTCGCTTGGTCCCGCTCATTCTTGGGTTATTATTTCCAGAGCACGTGGTGGGGTACACCCAGGCCCGGCAATGTTGTATCTTTCTAGAGAATTTTTGCATCCTTGTTCTAACCACTATCACATGAAATTCTTTTTCCTTAACTTTTTTCTTTTGTCCTCAAAGTCTATTTGGTTTGATGCTGATGCTGTGATTTCAACTTTCTATTCGATTTTACAGTCCTTTTTTTCAAAATAAATACTTTTACTTCCAACGTGTCTGTTTTTATCTGTGTTGATGTTCCTTGTAGAATAGAAATGCCAATTGGTAGCACTGCAGGTTCACCAGCAGCTGGGAGAAACCTCAGAGGAAGTTCCCATGCACTCGTTACCCCATGCTACCCAGTGTTAAACCCTGCAGTAACTGAGGGATAACCCCACGATGCAGATACAGGCGTAGGGACAGTCAGGGTATGAAGCAGCCCCTCCCCTGCCTACCGCTTCCCTGTTATAACCGGCCGCTCCCCCTGCCTTCACTGCTCAACCTCAGGACCTGGCGATCTGCTCTCCCTCCCAGTAATTTTCTTATTTCGAGAATGTTCCATGGAGGGGGTCATCCTGGCTGTACCCTTTTAGGACTGGCTCTTTTCACCCAGCGTAACCTTGGGGACTCACCTGGCTCACGGCATGGAGCATCCTTAGTTCCTTTTCATTGCCGTGTAGCGTTCTATAATACGGCTACCCCAGCTCGACTAAGCAGTCATCAAACGCTATCTGGATTGTTTCTGATTCTTGGCTATTATGAATAAAACTGTAATAAATATTTGCAGAGAGGTTTTTGTGTGAATGTAAGTTTTCAATTCCCTGGTACAAATTGCTCATTTAACTGGTGGACATTTTCCACTAAATGTACAATTGCTGATCATATAGTAATTGCAGGTTGGTTTCTACAGAATCATCCAGAACATTGAGGACTGTACTTTTCTATGTCCTTATTTTTCTGTATACCTCTTGCAAATAGAATATAGCTGGAAATTATTTGTTTTTATTCTAAAGTACATACTTTTTGATGACTAGGAAGTTTCACTTATCTTTGTTCATAACTAATTATAAGCTTATTACAATAATTCCATTTTAATATACCATTATTTCTTTGATTATTTTCCCTTATATTCTGTTTTTTAAAAGATTTATTTCTTTATTTGAAAGTCAGAGTTACACAGAGAGGAGAGGCAAAGAGAGCGAGAGAGAGAGAGAGAGGTCTTCTATCCGCTGGTTCACTCCCCAATTGGCTGTAACTACCGGAGCTATGCCGATCCAAAGCCAGGAGCCAGGAGTTTCCTCCAGGTCTCTCAGGGGTCCAAAGACCTGGGCCATCTTCTACTGCTTTCCCAGGCCACAGCAGAGAGCTGAATGGGAAGAGGAGCAGCCGGGACTAGAATCGGCGCCCATATGGGATGCTGGCACTGCAGCAGCAGCTTGACCCGCTTCGCCACAGCGCGGGCCCCTATATTCTGTTTACTATTGAGTCTGCTGGATTGTCTTTACTACTCTTTAAAACTTTTATTTATTTATTTGGAAGGCAGAAATACAGAGAGAGAAAAAATCAAACAGGCAGAGAAGCAGAGACCTGCCGTCTACGGATTCGCTCCCCGAATGCTCACAACAGCCAGGGCTGAGCCTGGCTAGAGGAGGAGCCAGGAATCCCATCCAGGTCTCCCCACGGTGGCAGGGACCCCTCTCCTGTGCCATCACCACTGCCTCCATGATCACGTGATCAGGAAGCAGGAGCTGGGGGTGGGGCTGGAAGTCAAACCCAGGCCTCACTGTTTCTTTTTTTTTTCTTTCTTTCTTTTTGACAGGCAGGGTGGACAGTGAGAGAGAGAGACAGAGAGAAAGGTCTTCCTTTTGCCGTTGGTTCACCCTCCAATGGCCGCCGCAGCCGGTGCACCGCGCTGATCCGATGGCAGGAGCCAGGTGCTTCTCCTGGTCTCCCATGGGGTGCAGGGCCCAAGCACCTGGGCCATCCTCCACTGCACTCCCGGGCCACAGCAGAGAGCTGGCCTGGAAGAGGAGCAACCGGGACAGAATCCGGCTCCCCGACCGGGACTAGAACCCGGTGTGCCGGCGCCGCAAGGCGGAGGATTAGCCTAGTGAGCAGCGGCGCCGGCATTACTTTTTCTTATCTTTAGTTGTGGCTTCCTTTGAACGCAGACGCGTGTTTGACTTATCGACATCCGGTCTACGTGATTATTTTCCCATTTTGACAATGACCGTGGAGCACCTGACTTCCTCTCCTCCCTCTCCTGGGAGGGTTGTCTAAGATTTCATCATTGTCCTGCTTCTAATCCTGTTCCAGTTCATCCTGACGGTGACCACACTGCGCGCTGCCAGTCCTCCTGTGTCGCCGGCCCTCGCTTTGCCTCTGCATTGTCTGCACCGTCCCCCTGGCTGCGTTTGTGTGTCCTTCCTCCGCTGGCCTGTCCAGCACGCTGAGGCTCCCCTGACAAGCACCCCTCACTCCAGAATCACCATTGGCCTGGGGTTGAGCCTGGATGAGAGCCAGACGCCCCAGTGCTTGGAGGCTGTCGTTCGGCTGTCCCCGAGCTGTCGCTGGGCTGTCGTTTGGCTGTCCCCGAGCGACTTCCACGCTGAAGCCAGGAAGTCCGTGAGAGCCCCGTTCTTCATCCCGTGTGGGCAACCTCCGTCCTCCCACTGGCCACTCAGTCCCTGCCTCTCCCAGCCCCACCCTGGTGCCTGGGCGTGCATTTCTTTTTAGCTCCTGGTCCTGTTCAGACTCAAGTGCACTCGGGCTCCTAGACCGCGGGCGTCTTCTTCTGGTACTTTCGGTCGATACCTGCCATGAATTCACAGGGTGAGGAAACGCTCTCTGACTTTGCTTACATGAACCACACTGGGCAATCAGACCAAGAGCAGCCTGGAGCTGCATGGGCTGCAAGCCACAGCCAGCACTTCTGGGTGGGATAAAACATCTCGTCGACCAGCAGTGGCAGAGAGCGCTCCTGGAGAAAACGCGCACAACCCACGGGGGACCTCCGATTTCTTGATCTGCCCCTTTCGCTGTCTCTGCCTTTGGCCTTGGGTTGGCTCTTTCTCTACACAAGGAAAAGCAGACAGAACCATCCTCAAGCCCTTCGCCCGGCTAACATTCTGTGGCTTCTGTGATGGCTGCACTCCGTTTCCAGGGCTGGGTGGATCATGCCGTCTCTCCCAAGTGGTTAAACAAGAGAGGCAGGAGCGCAGTGTTCACGTGGTGCCGGCAGGCGGGACATCCACTGCGTCCGCCTTATCTCCCGTGCGCCGGGGTTCTGCCACCCCGGCTGCCGCGCCTCCTCCCCCCACTGCCATCCAAAGAAAGGCCACGGGTTCGCATCTCATTTCCTTGACAAAAATGTCAACGGCATTATCTTATGCATGTGTTGTACAGATAAGGGAAAGTCACGTTAAACAATCTCCACTCACTTTGGGTTTACTGGCTTACGTCTTCATTTTTAATTCAGCAAAGCTGCGGGCTTTGTAGCAGAGGTGGTGGCGCAGCCAATCCAAGTCGCCAGCACCGGAGGTGAGCGGCGCCCTGCCACAGGGTGCTGCTGGGCTGTGCACTCGGGACTTCCGCCGTCAATCAGAAGCCATGAGAGCCTCCCCCGCCTTCTAGGAACAACCTATCTTGTCCATTTTTTTTTTTTTTTTGCACACACACAAAAAAATCCCTACAAAACAGTAAGCTTTCAGCACCAGCTCGATGGGCATCTGTGGTATGAAGCATAGATGTGGCTTCATCTGTGGCGAGCTCGCGTACTTGGCCATGGGCACCGTGTTCTCTCTCCCACTTTGAGTGGAACGCCAAGGTTTAGGGGGGTCTGGCATTGTGGCACAGTAGGTTAAGTCCCCATTTGCGACAGCAGCGTCCCAATCACAGACTGGGTTTGAGCCCCAGCTGCTCTGCTTGTGATCCAGCTTCCCGTTAACACTCCTGGGAAGGCAGCTGAAGATGACCCAGGTGCTTGGGCCCCTACCATCTATGTGGGAGACCTGGACAGAGCTCCTGGCTTCTGGCTTCAGCCTGGCCCAGCCTGGGCTGCTGTGGCTGTTTTGGGAGTGAACCAGCAGATAGAAGATCTGTGTGTGTGTGTGTCTGTGTGTGTATGTATGTGTGTGTGTGTGTGTGAGAGAGAGAGAGAGAGAGAGAGAGAGAGACTTTGCCTTTCAAATAAATAAATTAGAAAGTCTTTTAAAAAATAAAAAATAGAAGATTTTTTCTGCAAATGTGTTGATAGCAGGCATAAGGACAGCTAACTCTGAGTGAGTGCTTACTACCTGCCAGACACGATGCTAAGTCCTCTACAGACGCGCTGCCCCACAGCACAGCTGCTGGTAGTGTTTGCGTTCACAGACCAGGAATGCAAACATGATTGGCTCGCCTGAGATCAGCTGCCGAGAGGCTGCAGAGCAGGATTCTCCCTCCAAGTCTGTGCAAGTCCACAACCAGCTTCCAAGCTCCAACTCTTCCCTGCCAGCTACCAACGGATGAGCTGCTTTTGCTGTCCCGAGAGGCTGACACACACGACCACACTTTCTCCTGGTGAGGCTGCAGCCCTAGAGGGGACAAAGCTGAGCCACCTGCCCGAGATGTCATAGACAGGTGGGCCCAAGCCCCTCTGACCCCGAAACGCCTCTGAGAACCCCTGCGCCACACAGCACAGAAGGCAACTCTCTCATGAAGGTGTGGCAGGAAGCACCAAGTTTGCTTTAAAAATTATTTTAAGACTAAAATACCTGCAGATGAACAGACAATGCCATTCTTGTTGATTTAACCCAGAACAAAGTGAAAGGGGCACAGGCGTCATTTCCTGCTTCGGGGGAGGATGTGCGTAGCTGGCAGAGTTCAGAAGGAGGTTTCATTGTTGTGCCAGCCATGGAGGTGTGCAGGTAAGAACGGGTGGACTTGGAACGGTGTTGTGGCCAAACTGGTAAAGATGCCGCCTGCATTGCCGGCACCCCACGTGGGTGCTGGTTCACGTTTTGGCTGTTCCGCTTCTGATCTACCTCACTGTTCAGGTGTCTGGAAATAACAACAGAAGACGGCCCAAGTGGTTGGGTCCCCACCACCCTGATGAAATTCCTGGCTCCTTGATTTGTCTGGCCCAGTGCTGGCTGGTGTGGCCACCTGAGAAGTGAACCAGTGGATGAAGGATCCCCCCCCCCCCCGCCAACTCCTTAACTCTGGCTTTCAAAGTAACTAAACAAAATTTTAAAAAAGAAAACAGGTGAATTTGTGTCTATCACCGTAGCAGGGCCTGCATTAGGAATTTTTCCCAGCATTGCTGCAGAATGTTCAAGACTTTGGACCCAAGTAAAGTGAAAAAGGAAAACCAACTCCTTGTAGGATTGTGCAAAAAATAAACAAGAAAGTGCATCCGTGGGCAGACCAAAGGACCTGGGCCCTGTTTCCCTGCAGCTTTGTGTGTTTTGTGAGATGTCAACAAATTGCTGAAAAGCTGAACGAATGTCACCAAATTAAATCCTGAGGAATACCAGGCAACTAAAAACAAGAAAATCTCACAAGAAAACATTTGGTAAAATTCAACAGTGGAACAAAATGCGAAGTTGCATTCCAATTATGTGAAAAGTTAAATCAAATGCATGTGTGGTTGTGAACACACACACACACACACACACACATGAATATAGGAGTATTCTGATAGCCGTCCACGTGTCGATGAAAATGGAGAGGAAAGAGCCTGAGGTGTCACAGCCTGGTCTCTGGTTCCCTCCAGAGAGAAGAATTCTACAGCAGACACTGGAGAGACTCCCTTTGCTGATACGTAGTTTGCAATTCAGCATCATCAGCTTTTTTAATAACCCGTCTTTCCAAGCGTTACTGTGTAATTAACAGTTCATGCATTCAAGTTTCTGAAAACTAAAAACTGTAAGAACTAGATCTAAAGATTTGCATTATACCTGACGTCCAGGAAAGTTAACTTGTGCGAGGTTACAAAGGTGCTGATTCCTTCCCCTCCTAAACAAGATCAGAGTTTAAAAGTCACAAAGTAAGCTGAAAAGTAGAAGAAAAGTGTGCCTGTAGTAAATCAGTGAGCTGTGAGAGACTGGAGTTCCCGAGCCACACTTTCCCTGACTCTGCCTTGCTGGGAGGTACGATGACATGATAGCCCAAGTGCTTGGGCCCTGCACCCCATGGGAGACCAGGAGAAGCACCTGGCTCCTGCCATCGGATCAGCGTGGTGCGCCGGCCGCAGCGCGCCAGCCGCAGCGGCCATTGGAGGGTGAACCAACGGCAAAGGAAGACCTTTCTCTCTGTCTCTCTCTCTCACTGTCCACTCTGCCTGTCAAAAAAAAAAAAAAAAGAAAGAAAGAAAAGAAAGTTTGGCCATTTAGGAAGCATCTCCTTCTCTTTGCTGTAGGAGCTGCTGAAACTGTTTTGCATCTCAATTACTCATGATTAATGTAATCAGATGGAATCAATTAATAAAGTCAAAATATACAGGGAGAATTAAAATAGCACAAGCAACACACACAGCTATGCAGACGTAAACAGAAGAGGAAGCAGGAGCACATGCCTAGCCGAGAACATTCGAGAGTGATTTGAGAAGTAACTTTGCAAGGTTAATTGCTGGTGCATTATGCAGCATTACAATCACTTTGTTGCCAGTGCAGTATTTTATTTTAATAGGCATGTGGGACAACACCGCAAAGCAGATAAGGTGAAACCGCCAGGGATTTGGCAAACCCTGGTCGCAAAGACTGACAGTCACACAGGAAAGTCGGCACACATTCATTCCGCAAGTTGGCTGCAGCTTCATTGTTGCCACCTTGCAGAAAGCAAGCCTAAACCCCCTGCCACTGGCACCTTGTCCTGCCACATGGTGAGAGCCTTCTCCCCGTGTCTCGTTGTCACGGTGTCTCATCATCACCACGAGCAGGAGCTGGCAAGGGCACCTGCCTTCATGGGGCACCCGTGTGGTGGGATTGCTGTGAACCAGGCAGACACACAAGTGCACAGGAGAATCTCGGAGTGCCACACAGCTGGCAGAGGGCTTGCTCCGAGTGCTGCCAGGGACGGGAGATGGTGTCGTGATGAGCCAGATCCCTTAGGCAGCTCTGCTGGTGCAGGCCCCTCATGTTCGGTCCACGAGTCAGCGCATCTGGAGCAGGGCCGCCGCTCAGCCCAGAAGTGCCCCTCCACACAGCTGCAGCCCTCAGGCATCGTGGACAAAACAAGCAAGCTGATCAAACAGCTTCTGCTCCCTTCATCACCGGGAATGGGAGGGCCTGAGGGTCCCAAGTGAAGGAAGACCCCTCCAGATGCCACAGGGACAGCAAACTGGCCGCTGGAAAGGCACAGCACGGGGGCGGGACTGGGGCGGGGGCAGGGTCCGAGCCGTGGCAGCCCCACCCCAGGAGCAGAGAGGCGGTGACCATTGTCAGACAGCACCCCTGGGTGATGACAGAAGAGGAATCAGAACCCTGGCCCGGGGTGGGGGAGGAGGACCGACCATCTCCCTTGAGCAGGAGGCTGGGGGCTCAGTGTGGGGACACCGGGCCAGGCTTGGAGCCCAAATGTCTCAATCCTAGCTCTCCTGCCGGTGGCGTGTGTTGGGACAGTTACTTCGGCTCCTCCAGACTGAGCGTCCTAAACTTGGAAGGAGATTCCTGCTGGGTACTGTGCAGAGGAGCTCTTTGGGTTCAGTGATGTAAATGCCTTGTTTTTAAAGATTGACTTTATTTATTTGAAAAGCAGACAGAGAGAAATCTTCCATCTTCTGGTTCACTCTCCAAATGGCTGCAACAGCCAGGCTAAAGCCAGGACCCAGGAACTCAGTCATGGTCTCCCACGTAGAGGGCAGGGGCCCAAGTACGTGGGCCATTCTCTGGTGCTTTAGCAGGGAGCTGGGTCAGCGAAGAGACTAAGATGTGAACAGGTGCTCTGTCACAGGATGCTGACATCACAAGCACAGTTTAGCCCCATGTACCACAGCGCCAGCCCCTAAATGGAGTCTTTGAAATGCATGTGGTGTGTAACTCATGGTTGTTACCGTGGCTCCTGCCACATTCAGTGTCACACCCTTCCCTCAACAAAAATAATCTGGCAGAAGCCATGTCATTCTAAATTCAAACGACAGGTGCAGGCATTGTGGCACAGTAGGCTAAGCTGTCACTGGGGATGTCCACACGTCGGAACACCTGGGGATGGGCCTCACCTCTCCTGATCAAGCGTTCTGCTAGCACACCTGTGAGGCAGGAGGTGACGGCTCAAGTAGTTGGGTCTCTGCCTCCCACATGGGAGCTGTGGATGGAGCTCCTGGCTCCTGCCTTCAACCTGGCCCAGTCCCAGCTGTTGTAGGAATTTGGGGAGTAAATCAGTAGGTGGAAGATGCGTGTGTGTGCGTGTGTGTGTGTGTGTGTGCTGCTCTGCTTTTCAAATCAATAAAATGAATAAAATAAAAAATCCAAATTCAAATGACATTCTATTCTGTCCTTAAGCCTAAGTTAATTTCTTTATGGACCAATGCGGAGGTCGCCTCCTCCAGGCAGTCACTCCTGAGTATGGTCAGCCTGGCTAAGGCACTCTGGATCCACTAGAAACTGTTGCAGCACTTGTTACATCGTATCCCACCTGACAGCTAACTTCTCTGTTCTCTCCTAAACCATGAGCTTCTTACTTTGTATTAGGCTGTGGGTCTTTAGCAGCCAGCGCTATACTTGATGTATAGTGCGTACTTTATAATTACTTAGTGAAGGAGTGAATGAATGGCCCAGTGAGTGAGATGGCTTGCGCAGGTGCAGCCTCAGAGTGGGAGAAAACCAGACCTCCTGAGCCAACTCCCTGAGCTCCAGATGAGCTGATCGGAAAAGCAGAGCGTGATGTTGCCCTAATTTGTACGACCAGGCTCCTTCAGAGCAGCCAGTAACTGATCTGAGAGGTCACAGACACTGGGACAGTTCTGTAGCTCTGCAGATGGGCAGGTCCCCGCAGGGCAGAGCTGGGCCCCAGCGTCCCCAGGCCCACTCACCGCACGGTTGCTCTCCGACTCCGGTAACAGGAAGCCAGCACTCCCGGCTCTTTCCAGACCCCTTGCGCTATTTTCTTCCGCACCTTTAAGTCACTTGGGGAAGTGATTGCCCGGCTGGAAGTAGGTTTCAGGGTCACTAGATACCCATGGCAATGGGTTCTCCTAAAACAGAGAGAAAGAAAGAGTTGCAGATCTTTTTAATCTGCCTCTCACCAGCATCTCTTTGCTGAAAACTTCTGCAGGTGTAGGCTGGGGCGCTGGAATTTAGGTCAATGACATTCATGCTGCCTCTTAGAACGAAATCCTCTGGAGCAAGTGCAGGATTTCCTGTTACGACCGCGGCTCCTGCCAGCAGCGCCAGTGAAGTGACTGTAAAGACTTCCATCCTGTTTGTTTATAATTCTTAACAATGGGCTTTTGGGGAAGGAGGGACGGACTTGCAAAGGGCTCTGACGAGCTGCACAGAGCAGGCGATGCCACCTGAATAATGCATGCCCACTTTGTGTGTGCACCCGACGCCGGCCGAGTGCAGGGGAACGCCAAAGCCTTTGAAGCACCTGCTCTGAACAGCGCCGATGACAGCCCAAGAGTCCAGACAAGATCTGAGCCCTGCCTCCGCCCCGCCACCCCACTCGCCACGCTGTCCCCATTTCCCTTTTGCATTTAAAATAAGCTCTGAGACTAAGCCGCAGAGAGAGCCTGTCAAAGACACGGCTTTTGTGTGGCTCCTGCGGGTCCCTCCCCATCCTGCCGCACCCGGGTTAGGACTCGCTCACAGCCTGTGTGGCGAAGGCAGTGGCAGCTTCCCCAACAGCTGCCCCGTGAGTGCCCGCTCGCACCCTCTCCAAGGGCCTTCCACGTGAAGGAGGCGGCTGGGAGGAGTTGCTCGGAACACAATGGCCACCGGGCTGGTGCAGCCCCAGAGGCACAGGGCTCCCGCCCCAGACCAGACTCACCCCCTCCACAACAGTGCTTCTATACAGCTCAACACCTGCCGTGGGAGGGGCCTCGTACATTTCAAGCCGTGTTCGCCCTTCTGAGCTGAGCCCCCCAGGCCTGCCACGGTCTGGCCCTGACTCCTGCCACCCCCTTCCAGGTCCTGGTTCCTTCCAAGGCCTCTGCAATCCAGCCAGCCAATGCCTGCTGCTGGCCAGAGCAAGACGTCCCTTGTGCCTCACTGGGGGTCTTGCCCCTATGTGCCCGGGTTTGTCACCCTTTCTGTCAACTCTACAGTAACCACAGCAACCATGGAGAGATAGTGGTCAACATGGGGGTGACCAGCCTATCCCAGGCACACTGCTAGGCAACCCTTTATTTAACTCTCAAAACAACATCACCAGGTATGCACACATCTCTATCATGAGGAAGAAGATGACAAAATGCCCGCCCAAGCTACACAGCAGACGAGGATCTGAATTCAAGTCCATTGTTAGCCACATCACAACAACACCGTGCTTCATCCAGTCCCGACCTAGTCTCAAGATTGCACAAACTGCAGCGACTCTGAGATGCCATTTGTAAAGGATGAATGTATTCAACGTCTGCTCTCCACACTTCAAAACACCACCTGCTCCTTCCCTTGTCCAAGCCGACATGTTCTTCCTCCCCTTGGACACACAAAACTCGGCTTCCTGCAAAGCCCCATTCCTCCAGGAAGCCTTCCAGAAACCCAGAGCTAAAGACAGTCCTCTTTCCCACACACATCTTTGCGCATTCATCAGTCTTGGAACCATCCCCATCCTCAGAACATACCCATTGCTTTTTTCTACCACGTTTGGAAGATACAAAAGTTCCTCTTTACAAGTAATTGGTTCCATACACAACCTCTCCACGTATCAGCATCAGATACAAAAAAGATCAAGACAGGAAGCCCCCCTGTGATGCAGGTTAAGCAAGACTTGGAAACATAGGCTCCTCCCAGCTCCCAACTCCTTCCCGGGCCCTTTTGGCTGGAAGGATGCTTCCATCTTTTTGCTTCTCGCACCCTTATTTTCTTTATGGCTGTAGCACTCGTTGAGATTCCTACAAACGACCTTTCAGTGTTGCATCATTCTGAACTGTATAGAAGTGGAATCACAAGGCATGGTCCTCTTGACAACAATTGTTTCTTGCTTGTGTTGAATCTGCTGCTCATTGTTGTTTGTGAGATCCGCGCATGCTGCTGCAGGTCCCCGTGCTGTAGGTCCCTGTGCTGCAGGTCCCTGGGCCTCATTTATTTTCACAGCTGAGCAGTATGCCGTGGTGTGACTGCGGCAGAATGCACTTACACATTCCACAGCCGGTGTACACTTGGGCTGTTTCAGTGTTTCGCCACGACAAGCTGTTCGCGACTGATTGCTGTGCATATCTCCTGACGTGCAGGGGGGCTGTCTGTGGTGTACGGTGTGCGCCTGAGACAGGAAGTGCTGAGACAGAGGCCCTGTGCATTTCCTGTGGTGCTAGATAATGACAAATTGTTTTCCAAAGTGACGGTTCCAATTTGCACCCTCCTGAGAAAGGTAAGAGTCTCCCTTGCTCCCTGTCATTGCCAAAACTTATTACAGTCAGATATTACAATTTTTGTCCATCTGGTGGGTGTGAAAGAGTCTCTCATCACTGTTCTAATTTGCATTCCCCTGCTTATCAGTTAGCTCACATCCTAGTCTTCTGTCACTGGCCATTTGAGTCCCCTGTTTGGTGAAGTGCCTGTTCAAGTCTTTTGCCCATTTTCCTACTAGGTCACTTGCATTTTTAAAATTGATTTGTAGGAGTTCTTTTTTTCATCCTTCACACAAATCATTTTTTCCAACGGTATATTATAAATCCAGTTTCCACATTCAAAGTGTATCTTTTCCTTTGCTTTGTTATCTTTATGATTTATTAACCTCTTCCTTTATGGATTTTGCTTCCTTCATACAAACTCACTCATATATAAACTGTATTACCATTCCTTGCTTCTCACGTGGAAGTCCATTTTATACTGAAACTCTTTTTGCATACATTGTGATGGAGAGCTGGTTTTTTTTTTTTTTTTCAGATTGATGACAAAGTGTCCTGTGCTATGTACAAAGAAAACCACTCCTGCTAGTGACGGTATTGACATCTGTGTCCATAGTTCACATGTGCGCACACACACACCTCTGACTGTTAATCTCTTTCATTGGTTGGCTTGTGTAACCCAGGAACAATGTCGCAAAGCTTCAGTTACTGTCATTAAGGTAATTAACTGATTTCTTTTTTTTTTAAAGATGTATTTATTTGAAAGGCAGAGTTACAGAGAGGCAGAAGCAGAGAGAGAGAAAGAGAAGTCTTCCATCCACTGGTTCACTCCCCAAATGGCCACAATAGTGAGAGCTGGGCCAGTCCGAAGCTAGGAGCCAGGAGCTTCTTCCGGATCTCCCATGTGGGTGCAGGGGCCCATTGATTTCCCAGGTGCATTAGCAGGGAGCTGGATCGGAAGTGGAACAGCCGGGACTCCCACCAGCTCCATAGGTGGAAGCTTAACCTATTACACCACCGTGCCAGCCCCAGACTTTTTCCTATGACTCTGCCAATAAGGTCTACTCTATTCATTATTTTCTCAGTGTTAAACCAAACATTCATTTCTGACAGTGGCCCAGCGTGGGCACAGCGAATGACCCCTGGGACTCAGCACTGCTTTCTCTGTGTTGCTATCTCTTCTAGGACTTCTGTGCCCCTATTTATGGCCCTCCTGCCATCATGAGGTCCCTGTGGACTTTTGGTGGCAAGTCCACGCTGACCATTCTGTAGGGAGATTCTTTTTTAATTAGAGCATGCTTCCTTACTGTTACACAGTTATTCATTTTTTGTCTTATCCTTGTTGAGTCAGTGTTGCTAAGTCATATTGTTTCTAAGAATGTTTCCTTCCTACCTAAAATTCCAAATTCACCAGTTTGTGGTTGTCCATATTGTGTGATTGCCATTTCAATATTTTCAGTTTGGAGATTAAATCTCCCTTATGTCTTACTTGGGCCTTTCCTCTTTTTTATATTCCATATTCTAAAGGTTTTAAATTAATTTTTGTCCTGTCCTTTTAAAAATAATTTATTGCTTTATGATTTCTTATGATGTTTCCAAATTTTCTAAGTTGGAAAATAAGTTCATTATTTTCAGCTTTTCTTTTTTTTATTTTATTTTTTTCATTTTTTTGACAGGCAGAGTGGACAGTGAGAGAGAGAGACAGACAGAGAGAAAGGTCTTCCTTTTTGCCGTTGGTTCACCCTCCAATGGCCGCCGCAGCCGACGTGCTGTGGTTGGCACATTGTGCTGATCCGATGGCAGGAGCCAGGTGCTTCTCCTGGTCTCCCATGGGGTGCAGGGCCCAAGCACTTGGGCCATCCTCCACTGCACTCCCGGGCCACAGCAGAGAGCTGGCCTGGAAGAGGGGCAACCGGGACAGAATCCGGCGCCCCGACTGGGACTAGAACCCGGTGTGCCGGCACCGCAAGGAGGAGGATTAGCCTAGTGAGCTGCAGCACTGGCCCAGCTTTTCTTTATTTATAGAATAATTTCTGAGGATATGAATTTCCCTCCAAGATACTACTCAGACACACACTTTTAAAGGTTTATTTTCTTACTATATTTAAAAGTTTCTGATCTCCATTACAATTACTCCTTTAATATATGAGGTGCTGAAGAACATCTGTTAATATCCAGAGATAGTGATTTCCTGCTGAATTTTGAATATCGATATTAATTTATCTATGTGAGTTCAGAGAATAAAATGTGAGATTGGATTTAATCAATACATATCAGGTTTATGTTTTATCCAGTACAAACTTTTATGAATTTATGTAATCATTTCTATCATTGTATTTATTTTATAGGTTTTAATAAACTGTCTTTGCTTCATTTATTTCATCTAATTTGTTGACTTCTTTTTATAAATTATGTCATTTGATTCTTTATTAAGATTTATTTAATTGCTGGAAAGGCAGTTAGAGAGAAAAATAAAAAGATCTTCCATCAGGGCCAGTGCTGTGGCATAGCAGGTAAGGCCGCTGCCTGCAGTGCCGGTATCCCATATGGGTGCCGGTTCAAGTCCCAGCTGCTCCACTTCCCATCCAGCTCTCTGCAGTGGCCTGGCAAGGCAGTGGAGAATGTTCCAGGTCCTTGGGCCCTTGCACCCACATGGGAGACCTGGAAGAAGCTCTTGGCTCCTGGCTTCAGATCGGCACAGCTCTGGTCATTCTGGCCATTTGGGGAGTGAACCAGTGGGTGGAAGACCTCTCTCTCTCTCTCTCTCTCTCTCTCTCTCTCTTTCTATGCTTCTGCCTCTCTGTAACTCTGCCTTTCAAATAAATAAATAAATCTTAAAAAAAAAAAAAAAGATCTTCCAAATGCTGGTTCACTTCCCTCATGGCTAAAACGGCTGGGACCGGGCCGATCTGAAGCCAGGAGCCAGGAGCTTCTTTGGGGTCTCCCACGTAGGTGCAGGGACATAAGCACTTGGGCCATCTTCCACCACTTTGCCAGGCACATCAGCAAGGAGCTGGACTGGAAGTGGAGCAGCCAGGAATAGAACAAGTGCCTGTATGGATGCCCACATCCCAGGCAGTAGCTTAACCCACCGCACCACAATGTTGGCTTCCAAAGGTTTTCCTCTCTCCTCGTGTGGACATTATAGACAACGTTTTCTCTAACAGATGCCCCAAAATATTAAACTGCACACTCAATTTATCACAAAGAATCAATTGCTCTCTTTACCTCTGTCCTAAAATGTTAGAAGACTTTGGAACGTTCTAACTCAATGCATTTCCATCTTGACTTCTGTACATTATCATGACGGATGCATTTTGGCGTCTTTTTAAATCAAATGCATCTTCACAGCTTCAAATGTCGCCGCTGCTGGATGCCATCTCACCGCACGGGCCCTTGTCACTCTCAGGATTTCGGGACTGCTCTCACTGCTGCCTGTAAATTTTCTTTAGAGAAGGTGTGCTGGCGGCTAAACCATCTCCACGTGCGCTTGCTGAAATGTCTTCCTTCTTGAAGCGCGGTGTAGGCGCCGTCCACAGTTCTGACAGCTCCTTCCACGGTTCTGAGCGCGGGGTAGACACGCACCTGCATCTTCCGGCCTCCGCCATAGCTTGTAATGCACAGCTCACCCTCACGTTTCAAACTCCCTCTTCTCTCCTCCGGCTGCTTTTACGATTTCCTCCGTGTCTTTGGTGTTCTGCCTTTGACAAGGCGTCGTCTGTGTGGTGACTGCATTCACGCTGCTTGGGGTTGCTTTGGCTCAGTGAGCTGGGAGATTGTGGTCTTCCCTCCACTACGGGAAGTGTTGGGCCCTGTCTTGTGACTTGCACCTCCCCCACATTCTCTCTCACTGTCCTTGGAACATTGCTCTATTGCTTCCTCTCTGGATTCACCACCATTTCTTCCCGTCTCTTCCAGCTGATTAAGTCATTCTTTGTGTGCTCCTAATCAGTCACTGATTTTTTCTTAATAATAGTTATAATTATTAGTTCACTTTTGGTTTTTCTCTTTGGTTTTTCTGATACAATTCTTCACTCACTTATATTATTGCCTAGCCTTAGCTCACATTTTTGGTGTCTCCTTTTACTTGGAAACACATTTAAAATGCTTATTTTTAAGCAACTTCCTTGAGGTGTAAGCAGCATATGATAAATTGCATATCTTCCAAATGCAGTGTCACAACTCCACTGCAGCAGCCAGCGCAGGGAGCACCATCAGTCGCAGAGGCTTCCCTGTCCGATCCCTGCTCCCCACCTGCACCCCCTCCAAGGCAACCCTCATCTGTCTTTGTCGCTATAGATTAGCAAATGCTTATTCTCTAGGGCAGATATATTCCATATCTGACTTTTCAAATTTTGGTTCTTATATCTGTTCATTGTAGGTCTTATTAATGGTGCTTTATTTCCTTCCAGGTTACTATATTTTTGAATTAGGAGTTATTTTTTTACACCTAATCTGAGCCAAAAGGCCGAGAAGTGATGTGAGTTCATTTTTAAAGAGCTTTATCTAGAGGAGGAATTCCTTCGCAGTGCTGTTGAATACAGTTTCCTGCAAAGAGGCCTTGTGCTGACCGTCGCCAGCGGCCTGAGTGCCTGCCCGGCCGGAAGCCATGGAGGCTCTATTCAGGGACCCGTCTTCTTCTTCCTCCCCACTGACATCGAGGTTACGTCGCGGTTCCTGGGGAAGCAAGACGGCATCGGCTTCCTTCTCAGCCTGAGGACCCGGCTGCTCTGTGTGGGGAGCAACTCGGACTAGACTGTTACTGGAATTAAGACTTATTCTATGCATCTGCTCTCCCACAATATGGCGCTGAGAAGGGAGTAACAACTTCTACACAGCTGCCTCTTGCCAACTTGAGTGATGACCTGTAGGAGCTGATCCTGCTCCTGATTGGAGGAGAGCAGCGTACTCGGCGTGTGGGTAGCAGAGTTGGGATTGGCAGAAGAGGACTATAAAGGAGGAGAGAGACAACATGCACCAGGAACATCTAAGGGGAACATCTATCTGAAGGAACACCTGAGCAGCCCCTGAGAGAGCCGGCCGGCGGTGTGCCGCTCCCCCGCGGAAGTGGGGAAAGTGGCAGGGGGAACCGCCCTTCCACGGAGGTGGAAGGGATGGTAGCCAACCCGGGAAGAACCAGCAGCAAACCCGGGGAGGGCCGAGCAGACAAAAGAACAGCGCAGGGTCCTGTGTCGTTCCTCCGCAAAGAGGGGGAGCAACACTCTGGATCCTGGCTTTATCCGCGTGTGGATGATCCTGGCTTCACCCGCATGTGGACTCACTGTTCACCTTGCTCCTGCCCAGGTCACTGGGCCCCTGAGGCCGTGGGGACTGAGCTCAGGGTTTGCAAAGTGCACCTGCTGTGTTCCTCTCTGAGTTCCTGCTTTCTGTAAAGCCCAGCCTTTGTGTTTGCCTCACATTCCTGTCGGCCTGTTGTGCTGATGCAGTAGTGAGCGCTCGCTGTTGACATCGGCGTAGCCAGTTCCCTCGCCCTGCAGAAAGAATCAGAAGTGGGCTCTGCTGTCTCCTGCAGAAAGAATCAGAAGTGGGCTCTGCTGTCTTCATCCACCCTGCCCACATCTACAGCCTGCACTGGGGTACCTCTCCTTTTGTTTGTTTTTCGAAAGAGTGTGCCTGCACCTACTGGTTTACTCCCAAATGCCTACAATAGCCACTGCCTGTATCAACAGCATCTTCTATAGGCCTGGTTCTGGTCCCAGCTGCTCCACTTCTGATCCAGCTCCCTGCTAACGCACCTGGGAAAGTAGGGAAGACCCAGATGCAGCTGAAACCATGTGAGAGACCTGCTCTTCCCCTCCCCTGGCCCAGCCCGGGCTGTTGTGGCCCTTTGGAGAGTGAACCAGTGTATAGAAGACCTCTCTCTCTCTCTCTCTCTCTCTCTCTCTCTGTAATTCTGGTTTTCAAATAAATAGAAACACACACAGCTAGGGTTGGGGCAGGAACTGAGGCTGGGAGCTGGGGACCCGACCCAGGTCTCCCACGGGGGTGGCAGGCACCGCTGCTGCCTCCCAGAGTCTGAATTAGCAGTAGGTTGGGGTCAGGAGCCAGAGCCATGGACCACACCCAGGTGCCCGACACTGGACCTGGGAGTTGGCCAAGCTGCTTGGCCAGACAGTTCTCCGTGACGCTGCTCTTCTAGCAAAGGACTTTTTGAAGTTGTATGATCCAGAAGAAGTTCTCCAGAGAATAAAACGCTTTCCAAAGACGTCTCAAAGCTCTCTGCCTCAGCATCTCTGTTCTTTATCTTCTGTTTGCGAGTCCCTGTGCTGGACTCTTTCCAGGTATGTTTCGTTTTGACTTGCTCTTCATGCCAAATGGATACGCACGAGCACCCAGACCGGCAAGGAGGCGGGCAGCCACGTTCTCCCTGCAGCAGCACAGCAGCCTCCCCACTCTGCGGGCTGAACCCATCGGAGGACCTCAGAGCCCTCCATGCTCCGGCATTGTTCTCCATGAGCGCCACAGTGTGACCCTCAGCAACAGGACGATGCGGGGTGGCCTCCGTGTCAAGCTAGCTGACCCCCTGGCTAGCTGACCCCTCGGTGGGCCAGCAGGCTTCATTTTGCTGTGACCCCCAAAAAGCCCCTCCTCTCAAACTCACCTAAGCCACACGGCCACCACGGTGGCCCCATCACCATCTGCAGCTTCAGATGAGGAGACGGCGGCACGCAGCACTGAGTTTCTTCCTAAAACCATAGAACCCCTCAATGGCAGCTCTAGAATGCACACCTGGACCCAGCCCCGTGTGTGTGCTTTCAACCAGCACGCAGCTCCACTGTACTTCCTTGTAGGGTATCTACAAGCTCGTTTTTATTTAGGTCATCAGTCTGCAGTTCTAAACATGTCTTAAAACCAGACGGTTCTTGGGGCCAGCGCTGTGGTGTAGTAGGTTACGCCTCTGCCTGTGGCACTGGCATCCCACATGGGCACTGGTTCATGCCCCAGCTGCTTCTCTTCCTATCCAGCTCCCTACTATGGCCTGGGAAAGCAGTGGAAGATGGCCCAAGTGCTTGGTCCCCTGCACCCGCGTGGGAGACCTGGAGGACGCTCCCGGCTCCTGGCTTCGGATTGGCACAGCTCTGACCATTGCAGCCTTCTGGGGAGTGAATGAGCATATGGAAGACACCTCTCTCTGTGTGTCTCCTTCTCTCTGTCTGCAACTCAGCCTCTCAAATGGATGAATAAATCTTTAAAAAAAAAAACAGGCAGTTACACTATTTTGGAAGATGTTTATTGAACATCTTTATTTTATATAATCTAATCAGAATCTTCCCACAATATTCAAGGTAGTTTAGCAACCCCATTCACAAAAGAGACTGGGAAGAAACGTGTCCACATTTTAGAACCACGATTCAGTAAGAGCTCAACAAACTCGGGCTGCCTGGCTCCCCCGTGTCGGGCACATGGTCAGTATCGTGGAGTGGGAAGCTCAGAGGGACGCACAGCAACCCATGGGGATAAGAAGTGGGATCCAAGAAGGCTCCTGGCAGGTGATGCCTGAGCCGAGGGTTGCAGGAGGAGGAGAAATTCCCTGGTGGGAGGTGTGGCTGGAGGAGCAGCGGAGGAAGGCTGTGAGGTCAGAAGTTGTTCCAGACTAAAGGACGATGTTGGCAAAGGCTGGCTGGCATGCACGCGCTCACGGTGCGGTGAACACAGCGGGTGTGGTGAACACAGTGGGTGTGGTGAACACAGCGGATCCTTCTTTAGGAGGGATGAAGTGGGAGGCAGAACGGGCATTGATGCGTCTAGGAGGAGACATGGTCTCCTTTTAAAAGCTTGTTACTTATGTATCCATTTGTTTTATTTATTTAGTTAGAGGGAGAGAGAGAGAGATTTTGCTCCAAGTCTATAGCTATCCTCCTATGATCATAGTGACATATAGAATTACACATTCCGTTATGTGATTTCAAACCCCCTACATAGTTGGCTACTGCTGTATAACAGGTTACCACAAGTTTGATCAGCTGAGAACAAGGACATTTTTAAAGGATTTATTTCTCATTTATTTGAAAGTCAGAGATAAACAGAGGAGGGGAGAGAGAGAGAGAGAGAGAGAGAGAGAGAGAGAGAGAAATCTTCCATCCACTGGTTCACTCCTCAAAGGGCTTCAACCAGAAAGACAGAGCAGTGGAAAAAAGGAAGACAGAGGAAGATCTTCCACCTGCTCTTTCAGTCCCCAAATGCCAGGCGGAAACAGGGGGGCTCCTCCTGGGTGTCCCACATGGTGGCAGGAGCCCAAGCACCCGGGCCATTGTCCGCTGCCCTCTGAGCACATTAGCAGGAAGCAGAGGCAGGACTTGAACCAAGGACTCCAGGATGCAGGCTCCCCAGGGGGCAGCTGAACCTGCAGGGTCACAGCACCCAGAGCTTGGTCCGTTTGCCCTGTCTCTGGCACGTTCCTCTGTTGGTTGTGGTTTTTTGGTGACCCATGGCTGCCATTTTAAGTTCATTGCCCCCACCCCCAGTACTTGGGTGAATGAGTGCTACAGCTTGAACATCATTGGATTCTCCAGCCCTTGGGGAGGTTTCGACCCCACAGTCTTAGGAGAACGGTACCGCAAAGGTGAGAACAGAACCCGACTGTAGTGTCTGGAGGCAGGGTCTCTGGGAAGTGACTGGTACAGAGTGGCTTGTGAGCATGGAGCCTGGTGATTGACCCTGGTGACCTTGCAAGAAGAGATCACTAAGGTGAGCATGCTTCCCGTCTCTCACCTCTGCCCTCATTCTACCTTCCACCACCCTCAACAGATGTCAAACCAGAGGGCCTCCCGATCTTGGACTGAGAACCTCCAAACCATGAGCTACACTAAGTCTTCTTCATGAGTAGTTTCTCTCAAGTATTTGTATTTGTTATAATCATGAAAAGCTAGCTAGGACACTGCCCAAGCTGGCCTCTAATGCAAAATTCAATGTCTGGATTATGAAATAGCTCCAACTGTCCGCGTACAGCCAGTGGATGGACTCCTGGACTCTCCTAACGTAAGTCCCTCTGGATGCATTGCTTTAGTTTTCTGAACCACAGTTTCCATCTTTCCCATGAGGATCAATGGTCCTGCCTCCTGGGGATGTGATCAGATTACGGAATTCATTCCAGTGATCCATGTAGATTGCCATGGACATAATCCACCTTATATTTTCCTGTTAGCAACAGAATTGAAAAGAATGGAAGGCAAGATGGCACCATGATTATCCCTGTTAAATGCTATTTCTGAAGGGAAAAAAAAAAACTAAAATCTTGAAAGATTAATGGTGATTACACACTGCCCTGGGACTTAGGGGGCACACGTGGCATACAGTCTATGAATTTAAATGTTACTGATGCGCAGCTTGGCCATGAAGTCCCTTGCCGGCTGCCTCCTTTACACTCTGTGTGGGATTAGATACTCCTTTGCAGTTGAGTTTCCCCAGGTTGACTCCCAGGTGGGAAGCTGTGACCATTTCTAAAGCGGAACTCCTTTTCATGACAAAGCGAGTTGGAGATGCTGGGAAATGGAGAAGCTTGGTCCATCCAAACGAAGCCCAAACAAATCTATCCGGATGGGGGAAGCACACAGGGGTGTGGCTTCTTTGATACAGGGGATTTATGTATTTACATAAATAGATAGATAAATAGGGGGCCCAGAAAATATGCCTCCATATGGCATGAAAATCAACCTTTGAGTATGCATGGATATTGACTGGATAATGGAGACATGTTAAAATCCAAACACAGACTGAGTTTTGCGTCAGAAGCAAGGCTGACTCCAAGGTGGTCCAGTGATCTGGGCTTCACTTCCTCCTAGTCCATCTTCACAGACCTGCTTTGATTTTTTTAAACTGATGGCTTATGATTACTTCTAGCAAGAAATACTAATACGAGTGTTCTCAGTAGCAAGTTGAATACTGACACAGAAGGGAAGAGCTAAATCTTTACCATGATTTCTTCTCATCCAAGTGTACAAAAATTATCATCATTTTTATTTTTGTTGAGTTCCAAGACAATGATGTCTGATAGATACTTTTTATATCACTTCTACCAGTAAGCATTGATTCATCACTACCTGTGTCTCAGATCCTGGGCTGTGATTTCACAGCAGCCCAGGGAAGCACCTGCTCCGATAACTCCCATTGTATGGATGAGGAAAATAGATCTTCAAGAGCTTAAGTAGTTGGTTTAGGATCACTTTCTTAGAAAACGGAAAAGTTAAAAACTAAATACAGCTTTCTCCAATTTCACAACATGGGATTTCTAGTAAATTCTGGCTAACCTAAAACATTCAAGGTATAATTACTATTTTGTGGAATTCTATAAACCTTTTTATATGCTACAGAGGTGACAATCATCAAAACAATTGTAAAACATTAATTGAAGGCATTTCTCTACTAATTATATGCCCTGGGGTTGAAATACAAACTATATTCTAATAAATCACTAATGCCATCATACGTACAACTCCTCCTTCCCCCTCCCCATGGTTCCAGGTCCAGCTGGTCAGTAGCCCCACCCAGCCGCTGCTCTGTGGGCACTGGTGCACGTCCCATGAGAGCTTTCACCCACACCCTCGTCATCCCAACCTGTGACCGCTGGCACAGCTCTGTCTTCCACCCCTTCCATTGTCTCCAACTCCCTTGCACCTCCTATAAAGTCAACCAGTGCCATAGAAACCCCAAATAATCCAAACCAAGTTGGGTCCTCACTGAAGACTGTTGAGGTAATGCAAATAGGAAGGGCAGGTGACCTTGAGGAGAGGGGCCAATGCAGGGAAAGGTCCCAGTCCTTTACAGCTTGCTGTGTCTCCTTTTGTGCCTGCGGCATTTACACAACAGGGTGACACCTTGTACTTGCTCAGCCTCTGCAGCGGCTCCCCAGCTCCGTCTGCTGCAGCAAAAGAAAGCAAAATAAAACATCAACAGAAGGGCCTCCTCTCCAACTCTTTCTTGCATCCAACGATCCAGTTCTGTCTCATTTACATTAGGAGGGGAAAATCTTTGTCTAGTTGATTAGCCTTCTGGCAGCTACCTCCCTGAGGCCTTACCCTCCGTGGAACAAGCTCCTTGAACAAGCTCCTGTGTCTATCTTGTCCTCCATTGATTAGGTTCTCAGTGCGCCTGTGGGCTCCAGTATGCAGTAGGTGCTCATGAAATGTCCAGTGACTGAATGGATGGATTGGTACATGAAAGAAGTCAAGTGCATTCTGGTCACATTTCAGTCCTTATTGTACTGAGAACGCAGAGGTGCTGAAGGCAGACCTTGCGAGCCCTGCTGTCCTCGTTCAGTTGCAGGGGCAGAGCACCAACGTTGCTTTAACAAGTGGTAACTGGACCATTTACTGAGCAAACTGTGCGCCAGCGGGGACAATCACTGTGGGTCTCTAGCTCCAAACTAGGTGATTAGTCAGAGGAGAGGACTGACCACTGAAGCCTTGAGCGCCACCCTACCGTTCTGATAGGACACGAAAGTACGGGGACATCTGAGAGAAAGATGCTAGCCCCAGGCCGTCGGTTCTCTGTGGTGCTGAGAAGGGGGCCTCTGCCTCTGGTCATCCCCAGCCTCTCTAGATGGGAGGGGGCGCACAGAGGACGCCAATGACGGCCCGTGGAGAGCAAGCTGTAAGTCACACAAAGACAGTTTGCTTTATTGGGGGTTTGTCCACATTCTTACCTGTTTACACTTGGGAAAATACCGTGGAGTCATCCTGTCCTAAACCATCAGGGCTTTAGAGGAGCTGGAGGGAGTAAAGTCCAGGTGGGCTCCCTGAAGGGAGGTAGCCAGTAGTGCTTGTTTGGGTGGGGTGGAGAAGAAGAACCCATGTTCTCTACCGTTTGAGATGCACTCTGGGCCTGCCCTGCTGGGTGACGAGGGGCAGGAGGGTCAGATCAAATCCTCTCCCCCAAAGATCTCGAGGTCTCCCGCCCCAGAGCTCTGCTGAACAAGAAGCTGCTCAGGGTATTCTTGTTGTTTGCAAAGAGCTCCTGACGCCTGGGCGCGTCGTGTCCTGACATTTATGTCTTCGCACCCGTCACCGATACCGCTTTCCCCAAAGCTCGGCACGCAGTAGGATCTCACACACTTGGAAGTGCTGATTCTTCGACAGGAGCCCAGGGCGGGGGATAGGGTGGAAGGGCAGGCAGCAGAATTGATGGCCCACGTTAGCGTTCTTCCCCGTCAGTAGACAACATCCAAAGGCTTTCTCAGAACCAGAAGTGCAGACCTTGGGACACCATCACCCAAGTCCCCAAGGTGCCTCTCAGATTTCCTAATTTCCAAGCTGAGAGCTGTTGTCCCGATCTTTCTCTTTCCTTAGCAGAAAACCGGTGATGCTGTGGTGGCTACTTCTGGTGCCCTGCTGAGAGAAAGCCAGAGGGAAATGGAGAATCAACACCACTCATCACTCCGTCCAAGAGAAACGACTCCTCACCGGGAAGGGACACTCGGTGATGGCATGGAATGTTTTACATGTGACCAGCCGTCAGTCTCCATGGTCACCATGGCATTCTGGTTTTTATATTTGGCTCCATCATTTGATGAGAGGAAGGAACTGGTGGGGTAGTCAGACCAGTGCAGACTGCCCCTGGACCCTGCTACGTCCAGTGTGGAAGGAGCTGCCCAAAAGCTCCGGAGCTTCCTGGGGCTGCTTTATCCAGCCACAGGTTCACTCATTCACACGTTCTTCTATCGGCTGTGTTCAGTTCCTCACATTTTGCTTGCTCCGTTGTCCACTATTTGTTTCTACATGGACTCACTCCAGTCATTAGCTCACCTCTGCGACCACGGATTCATGGACTCATTCCTTCCTTCCTACCATAAACCCTGACTGGGGATCTTCAATGCTGCAAACATGGCCATGAACTGATTGTTCATGAACTCATCACTGTCGTGGCCAAAATATGAAAGGAGAATTTAAAGGAGAGAGAGAGAGGGAGGGAGAGAGAGAGAGAGAGAGCGAGCGAGCTTGTTTGATGATGAGGTTGTTTGGAGCGTGACCTAACAGATTTGCAAGATGGAAGGGGATTGCAGAGAACAACATCGTGAGATCTCATCACAAACCCCAGAGTCGTGGAAGTTCTCAGCATGACAAGGAGTGCTGTGTCACCCTGCGGCTCAGGTGAGACTGAGCCAGTGGAGAGCAGTGGGAGATGAAGATCCCACACCAGGCTCTCCGGATCAAACTTCGATGATCCGTGAGGCCACATGAAAATGCTTAGATTTCATCAATCTAAGGAAAGGTTTTTGGTTTCCACCTCCGAGTGTGACTTAATGGGTCCAGATCTCTGATGAGTTTGCGTTTCAACCATCAGCAATCACTCCCTGCTTACTGTTCTCATCCTGTCTGCTGTGTGTCTCTCCTGTGTCAACATTCAGTGTACGTGTTGGGGATTTGGGATTCACGGGGAGAATATTTCCTTAACCTCTCCATGTTAGACAAACTCTATGCGGATGTAGATACAACCTCAGAATTCTTCATGAACAAAGTTCCGATCCCCAGCCCAAAAGTCAGAGGCTTTCAAGACTTAGATTAAGCCATTCAACAGCTGCAGGGCTTTGAGGAATGCCCCAGGAGTCAGCGGTGGCCTCCCATCCCCCGGGAAGGGGAGACCACAGCCATCTAAGAGAAGGAAATGAAAACCCAAGCAGGATGGAGAGACTTCCACACAGGATGAAACGCCTGAGGGTGAGGAACTGTGGATAGCGCTGGGGCGTGAGCAGGTGCCAGTGAGGGAGGCAGGCTCTGACAGTGTATGGTAAGGGTCCTGTGGTGCTTGATGGAGCCTAGCTGGGTTCGCTACGCCTACCAAGTCCCTCTGGGTCTCTAGGAGGCCATGTGATGGATTCCTAAGTGGTTTCTGGACTAGGTTACTTCCCTCAGGGGTCCCTGTGTATAAATGTCTTGTCCTGCTCTGCCCTGGGAGGTAACTTGACACACACAAGGCAGGTGGTGAGAAAGGTACTGTTAGAATTGAGAGGTAATGTATACCCTGCCCTTCAGCAGGGTCTCCCTCAAGTACAGCCCTAAAGACCCAGACCAAAGTCTCTGTTACTTCCTAAGAGGTCAGCAGGAGATGACAGCTGAACAAGATCAGAGACAGCGCCTGAATTCTCCCCTCGGCTACTAGCAACTTAACCAGGAATTCGTCAAAGGCGAGGAGTTCTTTGTCTCACATTTCATGATTACCTCCCCCAAAGCTGTCCTATCAAGACAGCTCTTAGAGCTACAAATGTGGAGACCCCCCTCCCCCAACACACAACACACAGGTTCTGAGCTGAAGATGGTGGAATGAGTGTAATTCATCAGATCTACTTGATCAAGACATGGTTGACGAAAATAACTTGCACGTGGAGCCTGAGAGTGAGCGGGGCACTTGCTGTTTCAGCTGCTCTCGGACGCCTGCACCAGCGACCCCGACTCCCCGCGATGGCTCCCACGCCTCCTCCAAAGCTCATGTTGAAATGAAGTTGCTATTGTAGCTGTACCAGGAGGCAGGACGTTTAAGGGGTGACTGACGAACACGTTCTGTCATCGCAAGAGTGAGCTCCTGGTGAAGAGTGATGGTCTGTCTTGCTTATGCTTGAGAAAGATGCTTCCCGGCCCTCAACCGCATCCATCGATGCCCACTCAGGTTTGCCATGTTGGCTGCAGGAAGCGGATTACAAAGCCTACCAACCACTCCTTTGCCCACCCCCTCTCCACTGATGTCAATTAACTCACTCATTCACGCATCGTATTTGTATCCATCCACCGTTCTCTCGCCCAGTTACCCAACCAGCATTTTTCTGAACATCTGGACTGGTTGAAGTGCTGTGTTAGGTACATGGTAACAATGGCTCCACCACGGAGAGACCAAGGGCCAAGCCATGGGGAAGGAAGGGGCTGGACTGCAGCACAGAAGCGAGTCCTTTAGAGGCTTGCTGAGGCCACTCCAAGAGGCACTCACGAGAGACTAACACCAAGCACCCAGGGAACCTCTCGCCCTTGTCTGCATTTAACGTGCGACTTTCAGAGTTCTAAAACATCCAAGTTATAAATCCAAGATCGTCTGGGGAGGAAAAGAGAGATCAGCGGGAGCAAATAAATCTCAGGAATAAAGATCTGGAGGAAGCCTCTTCCTCCTCCGTGACGGGGCGGCTGGGGCTGGGAGAGCTCCAGCTGCCGCTACTTGTTCCCCAGCTCGGCTTGGAGGGTCCGGCTGGCGGGCTGTGGAGCTGCTGAGCAGGAAGAGCAGGGGGTGGCCTGCTGTCCCTGGGGGGGCCAGTCCAGGCGGTCCTCACCCCTGACCCAACACCCGGGGGCTCCAATGCCTTGTGGTTGCCACTGCCATGTGATCTCTTGATCTTGCACCCTTGGCCTTGGGGTTGGTGCTCACTCACCTGGGGCTAACTCGGACTCTCCCGGTGCGAAGTCTCCCTCTTCGAATGCATCCTCTGCCTACCCCTGCCTTGTGGGAACCTTTGACTAATCCGTGACTTCCATCAGAGACAAAGAGATTTGCATACTATGGGTCTGATTGATGGGTCTTCCCTTACCACTGTGTGCAGCAGACAAGTCACCTAACCTCTCCGAGCCTCAACTGAGACATCCATCAAATAAGAAAAGAATTATTAATAGTAAGTAATAATAATAACATGATAACAATGTTGCCTCATTGACCCCTCACTGTGGCCTAACGTTTATGAAGCACATTTGTTTGCTTCCTACAGGCATGAGAGGGCCTCAGAAAGTGCTTAGAAAGTGAGTGCTACAATGAAAACTCTGCGTGGATTTCAAAAATTCTTTGCACAAAAATAAATTTATCTCTTAACTGCGTTTGTCCTGAACTTTTTAGAGTGTCCTCAAACTCCCCAGAAGGTAGCCAACTTGGTAGATTAAATTATTGCTCAGAAATATATGTTGTCCCCCTTTTCAGCCCTGCACATCCACCTGCACATCTAGAAACCAGAGTCTGCTCCACCGAATGGCTTCCTGTTTGGTCATGTGACTCGACTCGCCCAATCAGCAGTCATCATTGTGCCACGGAACCAATGTGAGATGAAGCTTGTTTCCTGGCTGGCTGCCGTTGCCACGATAAGATCAAGCCTTCGCAAGCCTTCGCAAGCCTTCGCAAGCCTATTGCCCAAGGGAAATGAAAGACGGAGCAGAATCTACACCCAACCCACAGACCTGCAGTGTGAAGGGAGCCCAGGTCTGCTGGAGCTGAAATCAGCGCCACCCAGCTGAGCCCGGCCCCCACCAGATTCACGCCTGCTGAGCCACGGTGGCAGAAGTGGTCTGAGCTACTGAGTGTCACGGTGGTGAGTTATCACCAAAGCCAACTCAGTAGCATGGCCGTGATCCCTAAATCACAGGCACACACGCCGGAGAACAGTGAGGTGAAGTGGCCAAGGTCATGTAGCAAGCAAGGGCCTGAGCCAGGCCTGCGTCGTTGAGTCACTCTGCCTCCTTGCCTCTCTCTCAGCTCCGTCTCCTTCTTACAAGGCTCTAACCTGAGGTTACCATGAGAATGAGAGATCCTGGAGCAAAACTCCTCATCCAGTACTGTTTAACTTATTCAGTATGCTGCCGTATACCAGTCACTACAGGAAGAGCTATGGGTGAATAATAATAGCCTGCAAAATAGCAGCCTCTCCTGTTACCTGCAGAATTGCATGGAAGTTCTCTGTAGACCACGTGGACATCCCCAGGGGAGCCCAGGGGACCCTGAGCACAGGAGCTGCATCCTATACATCTCTGCATGGCCAGGGCTAGCACTGTGCCCAGCTCACAGGAGACTCCAAGGATGATTTGTTGGAAGAATGTTTTTAAAGTTAACTGGGCGGGGGGTGGGGAAGATGCTGTGGCATAGTGGGTAAAGCCGCCACCTGCAGTGCTGGCATTCCATATGGGCACCAGTTCAAGTCCCGGCTGCTTCTATTCCAATCCAGCTCTCTGCGATAGCCTGGGAAAGCAGTGGAAGATGGCCCAAGTCCTTGAGCCCCTGCGCCCACATGGGAGACCTGGAAGAAGCTCCTGGCTCCTGGCTCCAGATGGGTGCAGCTCTGGTCATTGCAGCCATTTAGGGAGTGAACCAGCAGTTGGAAGACTTCTCTCTCTCTCTCTCTCTCTCTCTCTCTGCCTCTGCCTCTCTGTAACTGTGCCTTTCAAATAAATAAATAAATCTTTAAAACAAATGTTAAGTGGGTATCTCGGCGTTTCTTTATAGATATCAGCTTCCTAGAAGATCTGTGGCAACAGTTCTTGTCCCTCTTTCCGGCCTTCCCTTCCTTTTTAAAGTATACATTGTTGCTGCATTTTCTGCTCGCCTCCTTCGGCGTCCCAGACACAGCCACACATACACACTGTTTTGTCAAAACAGGCTCTACAATAACATACTGCACCTTGGCAAAGACCCCTCCTTGCTAAAATTATCCCGAGCAAAGTTTGTTGTTGGTTACATTTTTTAAAAAGACACAATATCCCATCTCATCAGCTTCAAGTTAGAAATCACTCTGAAGCTTGGGCAGCAGCATATAGCGCCGAGTGTGCACACAGGCGCACGCACACACACACACGCAGTCTGCATTTTGCACCTCATGTGGTTCTGTCATATCAGTTGCCAACACAGAAGGGGCACATGGCTTCATGTCTGTGCTGCTCCTAATTACACTGTGACGGGAACACTCGCATCTTCTGCCTAGGAGAGCAGGAGAGGGGGTTTGTCCCCAGGGTCCAGAGGGAGCCTTGCTGCCTTTGTCCTTTGGTCTGGGCAGTTGGACGTGTCTCATACTCGCTCGTGCTGGGCCAAACAGGAGCTCCAGAAAGTCATGCCCTTGGCACCTACTCACACATTGCAGCTTTGTCTGTGGCACAAAGAGCAGAGGCTGTGTGGGGCTGAGTGAATCCTCCAGTGTGGCCAGGCCCACGCCGGCAGCCCAGGGGCAGCGGCCAGAGCAGAGGTCCCTGCCCCCGCTGTCCCAGGTGCTGAAGTCAGCCCGCGAATGTGACTCCTTTGACCTTGCGATTTCTTCTGCTCATCATCCAAAAGGGCAGAGGCGGGGGGTCCTGATACTAAATATGGGAATTTCGCACCCTGATTTTTCAACCTCCTCTTGCGAAGCTGGAAGGTGAGCCAGCAGCGGTTCTTCTTTCAGCTGTGGCCACAGGAACTGGAGCTGTGGACGCTCATGGACACTCAGTCCTCACCGGGCCTGACCTCAAGTGCCGGCCACTGCCCTCAGCAGAGCCTGGTGCAGACGTCTCCTTGTTATCGCTTGTGCTCCATGTATTGTTTCTTTCCCTTGTAATGGAAGGATATTTTTCTTGGCTGAATCGCTATCACAAGTAGAAAAAGAAAAGGCCAACTAGACATACTGTATTTGGGAAAACTGCACATGAGCACATTTCTTTGTGAGAAGGAAGCCGTTCCTGAGCCTCTAAAATGGAAACAGGCGTCTTGCGAGAACATGGGCACCTCCCCGTGTCTGAGTCCCTTGGGGCGCTTCATGGCATTTTGGTGGTGAAGGGTTTCCCTGCCCCCATTTGGGAAGGAGGTGGTAAAGTGAGCAGGGGGCAGATTTCACTTCCAATCACTCTTGCGAATTCACTGCTCTCAGACCGCTGGACACTTGCTTGGCTTGGTGAGCTTCTGTGCCCTTACCTGTGAGAGGCAAATGACGGACCACATCTGGCGAAGTTGGCAAGAGGAGCCCGTGGAAGCACATGCATGACTTACCAAGCGAAGCCCAGGGCCACAGCAAGAACTCAGTGTCGTCCTCCTCTCCTGCCAAGAAGACAGCAATGCATGCAAGGAAAGACTAAAGCAATATAACGAGACCTTGGGAAACTTCAGCAGATCAACTGGCCGGTCCAGGTGTGATGTTTTAACAGTTTCTGTTTGTCATTTTTGCAAATTTGAATCAAGTCTCTGAAGAACAGGCGCACATCATATGCACACACAGAGACACATGTTCCCCTACTCACACATTGCACTCAGAGGACTGAAGTTCCAGGGATAGTAGCCCAGCTCTTCTGACCGTCCAGTTCTGTCCCCCTTTGCTTTTCAGCCAGGTTGACTTTATGTTTGAGTAACAACGCGGATTCTCCGGTGCAGAACCTGCTCCAGAACTGCTGGAAAGGACGTGCCATGCCACATGTGTGGGTGGCCCCGCGACCCATCCTAGTCCTTCTGTTTCTCCTTTTGGTTACAAGGGGCTTGACCTGAAAACCTCATCGCTCAGTATCTTGTCACCTGACCCCAGCCGCCGCGGGAGGGCAGGCTGGGAGAACCAGGGTGACAACGGCTCTCGCAGCCCCGACAGTGAGGCCAGCAGAGCTGCGAGGCCGGGGGCTCCTGCAGCTGTGACGGTGTCTCATAGGCCCTCTGTGGACCTGGACTGCAGGAACTCTCAGAGCTCCCGGGCCTCTCCGCCAGGATGGACCAGCTCCAACCCTGGCGTGCTGGTGCCGGCCTCATGCCGTAAGACATTTCATCCACCAGCAGAGTGCCAATCGGTGAGCTCGAGCCGTGCCCTGCACTTGGCAGGGGGGAGATCCAGACGCGAAGCTCAGACTCACAACAATAGATCTAATGGAGGAAAAGTGTTGCTGCCAATGCAGATCAGAATGTTAATAGCGGAAGGCCAAAGACAGTCTCAGCGATGACCTAAGACATCAGGGAAGCCGTGTGCTACTTTTCTACTCAACATGTGGCTGTGAGTCCCCTCCTGTTCAGGCTGAGGTCTAAGCCTTACTGTGGCTTCCATGAATCCACCTTCTCTTCTTGTTCCTGCAGGTGCTTCCCGTATCTCCGCATTTAACATTCAGCGACACATGTAGCTTGCCAATTGTATTCTTTGTTTGTTTGTTTGTTTTTGTTTGTTTTTTGACAGGCAGAGTGGACAGTGAGAGAGAGAGACAGAGAGAAAGGTCTTCCTTTGCCGTTAGTTCACCCCCCAATGGCTGCTGCGGCTGGCGCACCGTGCTGATCTGAAGCCAGGAGCCAGGTGCTTCTCCTGGTCTCCCATGTGGGTGCAGAGTCCAAGCACTTGGGCCATCCTCCACTGCACTCCCTGGCCACAGCAGAGAGCTGGCCTGGAAGAGGGGCAACCGGGACAGAATCTGGCGCCCCGACCAGGACTAGAACCCGGTGTGCCGGTGCCGCAAGGTGGAGGATTAGCCTAGTGAGCCGCGGTGCCGGCCGCCAATTGTATTCTGCTGTATCACGGCACTGCCCCCTGGCCCATGCTGTTCTCCCTGTAGTGAGCCCCCTTCCCCTCCTCTCCGTCTTCCCACTCCCCCTCCTTTGGTTTTGCTGTTCATTTTTAACTCCTAGCTCAGTTATCTCCATCTCTAGAAATTGCCCCCGGACTTCCCCCTCAGGTGACTTGCACAGGGTGCCGTGCTTGTCCACGGCTTCATGTGCCCTTAACTGTATTACAGAAGTCACCTCGGGACCCAGGACAGCGCCTGGCCCATGCCCGTCAGCAATGACGGCGGCAACAGCTGTCCACAGATGCTCGTGGAACACCTTCTTCACGTCGGATTCTCCTCTAAGCAGGGAGGAAAAGATGCTGCGTGCCCATCCAATACCAGCCACTCTGCAATGAGTGTGCATGGACTGTCCTCAGCGGAACACACTAACAGCCCGAGTAGTCCTCTAAGGGCGATGCCAGAAGTCATCCTGACTTAGAGATACGGAGATTGAGGCTTAGAAAGCATGAGTAAACACTTAACGAATACATAGAAGAGTAAGTCAGTCTGTCTTTCTCTCTCACGTGTAGGCTCTGCGCAGAAATGGAACCTTGACTCAGCGCTATTTCTCCAGTGCTTAGCGTGGTGCATACCTGGGACGCCCTATATCCCAGTTTGCCCAGCATGGTCCTTATTTACTGAAACCTGTTATTCCAGCATGGTCTTGAGTCAGGTGTGCCCAGATGACCCAACAGTGCATGGCCGGCTCCAGATTAATGTTGGTTCAATTGAACAGAACAAGAGGATAGTCAAAATTAGGAAGCAGCCCCCACCCTGACTTCAAAGCTCCTTCCAATGACTTTCCTGAGGAAATTAGTCTTTTCTGGGTAGACGTCATATCCAAAGCACAAAGGCGAGGCACAGATAATCTGAAGGCGAGAAGCTCCCTAATGCCTGATGCACACCTGCACTCAGCCCCTAAGCTCCGCCCCAACACCTTGGTACTTCACACAGGCTGTGTATGAGTTAAGTTCAATGAACCACAGCTCTAGCTCTTTGGTTATTTGTAAAAGGTGCATCTCAAAACTAATCATTGCTCTCTGCTAGTATCATTTCTCTTCCCTCGTCATGAATTTAAGATTCACATTCCGTGTATTAATGATTCATAGAGGATGCACTTCCCCACTTCTGTCCATAGATACTCACGAGCACCATCTTGGTGTCAGACTAACTCCTGCGTCTGCAGATCCTCCCATTCCAGGGGGAGTCATGGGGGAAGGCACTCAGGCTGTAGAAGATGACATCATGCTGTGACCAGCAAAGACTTGCGTATTTCCAGTGCTCACTGGATGGAGAGAACACAGGAATTTCTGACGCTAGCAGACTCTCAGATGTTTCATGGAGGAGGTAACTCTTAATCCGGCCCTTTAATGATGAATCAAGACTTCTTCTTAGTATTAACTCTGGCAGCAGCTTCGTAGTCTATCCATGCAAGAAAATACCTGAGATCCTTTAATTCTGTTTTGAGTCTTGTTCATCCATTAGCAATGAGGGTCTTTGAGGGCTGGAATGACGCCTTCCAGTCTAAAGGACTCATCTCGTGACTGTGCACGGAATTCCAGGCACCACTTAGCATGAAGGCACTCCTCTTGGGTTCTACCCCATCTGAGCCATTTGGTAATTTGTTCCGTTTCTTGGTCCATTTTCTGTCGCCATACAAAAACACTTGAGGCCAGGTCATTTACAAAGAGTAGAGATGTGCTTAGTTCAGGGTTATGGAGGCTGGAAGTTCAAGAGCCTGGCACTGGCATCTGGTGGGGGCCTTCTTGCTTCGTCTATCATAGGACGACAGAGGACATCACAAGGAGAGAGCAGGGGGCAAGCCAGAGAGAGCTCACTGTCACAGCAAAGCCATTCACACAAGAACCCATTAATCCATTGACCCATGAATGGAGGAATCTACTCATGAAGGCATTGATCTCTTGTGACACAGTTACATCCCAAAGCTCCTACCTCCCAAATACTGATAACGTATGACACCGGCATTGAGCTACCACCCAAGCAATGGCACAAGAGGCCCTCAAGCTGATACCAGCACCACCCTGGCCCGTCCCAGAAGCTCTGTACTGGCTACGCGACCCATGACACGTCGTTGACTTTTCTTGAGCATCAACATTCCTCATCCTTGAAGTGGGGATAATGATGGTGTTTACTCACGAAGGCTGTTGTGAGCATTAGGGAAAGGAGGAATGGAAAGACCAAAGAGAGCTCCTAGCACAAGTCAGGTGCTGCGTGCTCATTGGCATCAAGGAAATAAGTATCTCCATCATCATCGTCATCCTCATCGCCAACACTAACAGCAGCATCATGACAGCTGCAAACTGAGCACTTGCGTTAACTTAGGGGTTATGCCAAGCAGTGCACATACACATCAACACTCACCACATCTCGGCCGTTGCCGCGGCTCACTAGGCTAATCCTCCGCCTAGCGGCGCCGGCACACCGGGTTCTAGTCCCGGTCGGGGCGCCGGATTCTGTCCCGGTTGCCCCTCTTCCAGGCCAGCCCTCTGCTGTGGCCAGGGAGTGCAGTGGAGGATGGCCCAAGTGCTTGGGCCCTGCACCCCATGGGAGACCAGGAGAAGCACCTGGCTCCTGGCTCCTGCCATCGGATCAGCGTGGTGCGCCGGCCGCAGCACGCCGGCTGCGGCGGCCATTGGAGGGTGAACCAACGGCAAAGGAAGACCTTTCTCTCTGTCTCTCTCTCTCACTGTCCACTCTGCCTGTCAAAAAAAAATAAATAAAAATAAATAAATAAACACTCACCACATCTCAAATGATTGTGCCCCCAGTAAATGGCAGTACAAGTGTCTCCTGTGTCGACGTCAACGTGTACTGATGGTCCACAAGGCCTTTGGCCAACCCAGGTGATCCACGGGCCCCACGGGGACTGAGAGCCTCTTCCACGTCCCCTCCCTGCAGCTTAACGGAGATGACGTTTAATGACGTGAACTAGTTCCGTAGGCTGCTGGTGTGGGTGAGGTGTCCCAGAGGAACCTGCCCAGAGTCCTCAGGTTTCTGTCTTGCAGGTTGAGGAAGGGGGAGGTGCAGTCAAGGTCACAAAGGACAGTCACCAGTCCCCACAGACCTGTCCTTCTATCCTCATGACCAGTGTGTGTGTGCGTGGCTGAGCTCGGAACGGAGCAGAGACCACGCCCCTGCACGCCCTGGGCTGCCCCACGGGAGGCTGCCCCGCAGGCTGGCACACCGCATTTGCCTGCCCCTCAGCAACCTCCCCCATGCTGCAGGAGGCTCCAGCACAGAACGGGGACTGTCGCTTATCCCTCTTCTCACCCAGTCTCACTTGGTGTGGGCAGAAATGCCCTCACTGCCACAGGAGAGGACTCTGAGGCATGGAGCCTTCTTGGGTCACTCAACTATCACTTCCGGGTGCTGTGCCAAGTCCATGTCCATGGCACCTGTCCCTCCACGGCGGCTCCCATCGGGGAGAACGGGCTGTCAGAGGCCGAGCCTCTTCCCAATGGCCTGCCCAGGGTACCCTGGTGGTGCCCTGCCCCACTCTGATTCTACTGCCAGAATCCAGGAGAGCTCAGATCCAAGCAGAGTGGTCGCAGCCTTAATTACATTTCCCCAAAACCGACGTCCTAACCCCTGGACCGCAGAACATGACTGTTCTTAGAGATAAGGCCTCTAAGGAGATTAAATGAGGTGCAGGGTGGGATCCCAACCCAGCAGGACTGTCCCCAGAAGAAGAGAGGAGACACCCAGGGTGACCCCACATGGAGGAAAGGCCACGGAAGGCCCCACCAGAAGACGGCCGTCTGCAGCCCAGGAGGGGGCCCCCAGAGCCCCTGACCCTGCCGGCACCTTGGTCCTGGCCTTCAGCCTCCAGCACCGTGGGACCTTGCTGTTGCTTAGGTGCTAAACTCCCGGAGACCGGTGATCCTCTGCAGCCGCCCAAGCAAGCTAGGGACAGGGACCAGAGCAGCAGCGTTGCTGGAGGGGCTCCGTGGGGGAAGCCAAGTGTCCATTGTTGGGTGGCAAGGACACAGCCCACGTGGAAGCCTTGTGTTCACAAGGTAGGGCGCCCCCTCCGAGGCTGGCAGGGCCCGGGCTGAGCCTCCGCCTCCCCGTCCCCATCCATCCCGACCAGAATCCCAGGACCTGGAGCCTGTCCAGGCCGGGCCTGCCGCTGTCGCTCGCCTGTCTGTCAAAGCAGCCCCGTTCTCGGAAAAGGACAAGTCGCAGCCATCTTTCAGGAGTTTCCTTCCCCTGACAGAAATCAGCAGGGTTAGAATAAACTGCATAAGTTATCAGCTCCTCGGGAAAGAACATGAAAAAGGCCCTTCTATCACTTAATGAAAAATAGCTTCTTTTTTGGACAGAACTCCATAGGCCTGCAATCAAGCCGCGGCTCCCCTCTCCCTCCCCGACGTGCCGCGCAGGCAAAGCAAGGAGGCATCTATTAATAATATTTTCTCCTGCTCCTTTCATTTTTCTGCATGTCCTACCACTGTCAGGCCCCGTGATGCAGCCGAGCCTTTATCTCGTCCGAGTCTGGCCTGTCAGGGTGATAAACAATTCTAACAAGAATCAGAATAAAGATCTTCCCAGTAGACTCTGCACAGAGATACAGGCTTTTCTCATTTTCTCGACGGAAAAAAAAAAATTTAATCTAGCGGCTCCGGCTTTTTTCAAGCGTCACATTCAAAGAGATGCAAATTTGTCAGAGCCCAGACCCCAGCTGACTCTGAGCACGGCGTGAATGTCAAAGGGGAGGCAGTGTCTTTGACATGGCTGCCTTTTTTTGGGGGGTGGGGTGGGGATGAGAGTGGGGGTGAGGAGTTCTCCACCGAATGTAAAAAAAATAAATAAATAAGGTTTTGCTTTGTAGTGTGCGTTTCAACAATTTTCCTAAGTTTTCTTCTGAAATAGAGAAACCACCATGGGGAAGGAAAAGAGAGGAGAGGGACAGATGGAGATTTGGGGCGAAGACTGAACGAGCCCCAGAAAAACAGCCCCGTGGAGCTGTCAGGCCCACGGCCACGTGCCGCCGCGGAGGAGGCTTGTGGCGGGAGGGGCGGAGTGCGGGTTGGAATGAGTGAGTGAGTGGAATGAATGAATGCGCGCCTCGTGGAGCGCGCTGCCCAGCCTTTTGTTAGGCTGGGTAATTTTGTCTCACCTCCCTCTGGGCGCTCCGGCTGGATTTACCGCTGGCATGCCGGTTGCCCGGGACAACAGCTCCGGCTGGCAGGGTGGGTCGGGTGGGTGCAGCCGGACTCCGACCCGGAGAAGGTGAGCGTGCTGGGGAGAGGCAGGGAGGGGCCGGTGGCTGGGGCTCCGCTTGGCCCCCAGGCTTTGGGCGATGCGTAGCCCTGCAGAGCTCGGCTGGACCTGGTGACCCCAAAAGGGTCTTTCTGGGCTGCACAGCCTCGCGGGCCCCTCCCTTAGGTTCTGCGTTGCACGCGGGTCTGCCCCAGTGTTTCCGTGGTTCTCTGGTCCAGTGCGGCTGCCACTTGTGACCTCCTCTGTCCCTGGGTGACCACCCTTGCTGGCTTCCCCGTGGCCCTGCTGCATCTCCGGCTTGTCTACACCTGCTGACTCCCCCTGGGTGCCCCCTCAGCACCCTGCACGGCGATCCTTCCCTCGAGTGACACACACGGGTCTTTGTGTGGGACTGACTTGAAGCCAACGCCAAGGTTAAAAGAGGGTTGGCGACAGAACAAGGAGAAGTGGCCACATGAGCCAAGGGGCCATGGCCAAGCACCACTGACGAGCTTCTTGGACTAGTTGTGCTTACAGCAGAGATGGGGGAAAATGCATGGAACTCAGGGCAATGTTGAGAACAGGGTTAACAGAATTTGTTGACAGACTATACTTGGAAAGTCAGAGAAACGAATCATGACAACTACCGGATCTTCAGCCAGGACAATTTCTTTACCTGCTAAACTTAACAATAAAAATAACCACTCACTTGGTTATTCAGTGTATTTATAAAAAGGAAAACAGCTAAAGAATGCAATGAGTTTTTTGTTTGTTTGTTTGTTTGTTTGTTGACAGGCAGAGTGGACAGTGAGAGAGAGAGACAGAGAGAAAGGTCTTCCTTTTTTGCCGTTGGTTCACCCTCCAATGGCCGCCGCGGCCGGCGCGCTACACCGATCTGATGGCAGGAGCCAGGTGCTTCTCCTGGTCTCCCATGGGGTGCAGGGCCCAAGCACTTGGGCCATCCTCCACTGCACTCCCGGGCCACAGCAGAGAGCTGGACTGGAAGAGGGGCAACCGGGACAGAATCCGGCGCCCCGACCGGGACTAGAACCTGGTGTGCCTGGCGCCGCAAGGCGGAGGATTAGCCTAGTGAGCCGCGGCGCCGGCCTGCAATGAGTTTTTGAAGCTGGGAAAAGATGTTGCAAAGAGTAAGGGACATTTATGGTCACAGGAGGCAGTCCATCCTCCCTCATTCCTCTGTCCAACATTTGGGAGACGCATGTTTAGTGCAGGAATGGTCAGGCAGGTTGGCACAGCCACTGCCTTCAGGAAACTCACCCTTTGCCTGTCCTCAGTCATTGCCTTGAGAGCCCAGAGGACGCCTCCCAGACTCCGGGATAACACATGCAGTAGGGGAAGTAGCCAGATGCGGAAAACATTAAGACGATGTCTCAGGCAGTTGAAACCATCAGTGCAGAACTCACCAGGAACTCCCCTTGATAAAACAAGGCCTCCTCTACTTTCTCGCAGCCCCTTGCCCGTTATTCCAGGCTGGCTCGTGGCTTAGAGTTGTTGCCCATTCCCAGCTAGAGTACTCGTGGGACAAGATCTGTGTTGTATTCAGAGTCTGCCACGGTGCTCCCTAAGTATTGTAGGTACCGAGCAGAGTCTCCAAGGGCAGCAAATCCAGACGCTAATCTTGAGGCTTCAAGGTGGAGGGCAGTGAAGACCTTTCGAGAAGCCTTTACGACCTCGTTAAAGCCCCCCAGCTGGAGGTCAGGGAAAGACCAACTGGAAGAAAGGGAAGCGGCTGCTCACGAATCCTTCCTGATGGGGAGGACAATTCACCCACAGGGGCATCTCAGGGATGGGAAAGGCAGACCAAGCTTGCCTTATCACCCACGAATGGAGATCAGAGCCCCCAGCCATGCCTGTCACTGTCTGGCTCTTCGGGGTTGCTTGAGAGACAGTGCGCTTGGTCCATCCATGGGACTGGCTGGCTGGGTGAGCGCCCCCTTCTGGACGGCGCTCCAAGGGTTCATGAGGGTGTGCCAGGCATGAAAGATGGAGACAAGAGGCCTGGGCGAGCTTCGGGTCAGCCCTGCAGCACTGACTCTTGTCCGGGAAGCTGCTTCCAGACCACAAGGGAGGGACATCAAGGACCGTTTAGACTGTGGCCCTCTGAACCTCAGCCACCCAGAACTGAGGCATCACCAGACTCGAGGGACAGGCATCAGGAAGTCCTCCCTGTTGGCAGAGAAGCCCCTGTCGGAAGCTCCCAGGCCATCTTTCCGCCCCTGCCTCTGAAGGCGCTGGGATTCTCCAGGGGGCCTGTCGCCTTGGGCTCTGAGGAGGCACACCCACGGCTCCAGTGCTCTGGGTGCATTAGGCCCACCTGGCCCTGCAGTATTGAGAGCAGGGGTGCTGGGTCCCAGCCCCCGAGCTCTGGAATGAGTCCGTGTACCTGTAAGTTAAACGATTCTGGCTGGGAGCCTGGAAGAGCAACACGGAAGAACCCACGCTCAGAAATCCTGTTCCACATGACACTCGCTGTGACTTGAGCGACCACTGGGACTCTGTATGCGGAGATGTGGGTCTACAGAAATCAGAATAAAAGAAGCATCACTTTATAAACTTTTGGTTGGGACTAAATATAAAAAGTCATGCATACATCCTAGGAGACAGTGACTAGGTCGTCACGGTTACTATTACATCTTAAATAAGTAGGAGAGGAGTAAGTGAAATAAAAGCTTTTCTGGAAAGTCTCCCTCTGCTGTCTGGTTCAGAGAGTGCTCCTTCTTTTTCTTCTCAACCTCGCTGACTTCATCATAAATGGGCTGCATTCCCAAGGGAGCTGTTGTATTGGGTGCAGCAAAGGTGGTGCCACCGTGTGCTTGGCAGGGCTGTAGTATCTGCTGTTTCAATATTGCCAGCAGTATCATTAGCTTGGCCTCAGGTAAATGCTAAGAGCCTCAGCATCCAGCCACCGACACAATCCCAACTCATCAATGCCCAGGGAGGCGGGAGACGCTCCCTGTCGCTCTTTCACATTCATGGCTCAATGGTGGAGCACTGTGGTTGTCCATTTAACAAGGACATGTTGGACCTATCCCATGCAACAGATTCTGTGTAGCAACAGCAGCCAGATCCAGGCAAGTGGCCTTGAAGAACATAAAGGAAGAGTAGGAGCCCTATTATGTTTTCCTTTTTCACCTTGAAATTTCCTGGTGAGGGGAGGACAGGAAAAGTCAACTATCAGTGGGATTTTATGTGCGATTTTTGTAAAATGTCACCTCATGGCACGGGGGGAATGCATTAGTTTTTCTTCCATGTATGTTAGGAGAAGGCTCTTGTCCTCTTTTCTAAAAATGTGATGGGAGGTGGGGGGGAGTAGAATAGTGACTCTAAGCTATTCTAAGAATTTTTGATGGGTTCGATGGCAGGTGAATTGGTGACTGTTCTATCAGTCAGGGAAAGTCTCACAAAATGCAAAGGGCTGCGCTATATATTTCAAAGGCAGGACAAGTGAATCCCTGAAAACAAGTGGGTGCCGTTAGCAGACTAGAAAGGCTGAAGACGCTCTCAATGGCCGGAAGCAGAGGCAGAGAGCACAAGCTTCGTGCCCCTGCCCTGCACACCCGCGTCCATGGAGGCAGCAGCGATTCAGGGGCCAGCAGGTACGAATCAGGTGGAAACTGATGAGCATAGATTCCAGGCTGCTGCTGATGGCAGAGGTGACAGGTGTGCGGGAAGGCCTGGAATGGGCAGGGCCAGGCGTGTCTGGGAAACACAGAAGGTGCGTGGTGGATCAGCGCTCCCTGCACCAGCAGAGTCAGATTCTGGGTCCCTGACGTGATGTCCAGAGCCCTCCACACACTGTCCCCAGGATTCCCTTCAATCTGACACAACCTCGTATGTCTCTAGCTGCTCTCATTGTCCTAAATGCACCAGACAAGCGGTCATTGCCAACAGGAGTCCACGGGCTCCGGACTCATCCTGTGCCCTTAGTGGGGGTCTCAGTCCCCAGTCGTCTCTGCTCTTTCAAGTCCTGTCCAAATGCTGCCTCCAATGAGCTGACCCCAGCAGCCTGTGTGTGGTGGGACTTGTCGTGTCCTTAACCAACCGGGCACTTTGTAGCTACGTAACCACACTCAGGGGCCTGTCTAGCAATCGTTCCCTTGAACATGAATTCTTCCCCAACACTGTGATCATCTTGGAATGAAGGGATGTGCCTCTCTGCACAATGCACATAGTGGGAACACACAAAATGGCACGTAACTGCACATGATAGGAGCACGGAAAACGGAATATAATAACCATTTGGTGTGTACTTGAGAAATAAACGAATACCTATGTCAATATGACTGCATATGGGATGCGTTTGTGCTATGCACCAAGTCTTCAAAAAGTTCATGGAAAATGCAGCTTATCACAAGCTGTGCCTGGCTTTTTTCTTGCACCACAAATAAACCTGCCTTTTAATTCTATTCTCCACACACTTCTTGAAGTCCTCTCGTGTGAGCTAGAATCTTGTCAAGAAAGCCTTGGATGTCAAGGTGAGAAGCTGAATTTGGCAGGCAAGGCTCAACCCCTCCCCAGTCCCGATCTGAGGGACAGCTGCAGAATCCCAGAGCAGTCAGGATAAACATACTGGAGCACCTGGAACAGGGACTCGCAAGACTCCACCCACGTGGTACATGTCCAGTGAGAGCCATGTTTTAGGAGGAGGCCAGAGTTAGATGTTTGCTCCCAAATAAAACCTAAAGGGGCAGAAGCAAAGCCACCAATAGAAATGTGAAGCTGGCAGAAAACACAGTCACCCCTGGCTGCTTGAATGGCTGCGTATGTGAAGCCAAGTTCAAAGACAATTCCTGTGAAGCTCTGACCCTTGTTAGGTACACAGCTGTAAGCAAGCAGGGAGACCAAATGCTGAGACGGGGCCCATCGTGTCGCAGTCATCCGATCCAGAGATGGGCCTGCTAATGACGGCGTTTTTGTCAATACAATTGTCATCGCAGTGCAGCGTTTATTTTTAAACCCAGGCTTTGTTTTCTTTAATCTGCAAGAGAAGCCTTCATTCCCAGCCTGGCTTAATGCGAGATGCTCATTCAAAGTTCTAAATATCATGAGGAAATTCTACTTTTCCTGAGAAGTTGCACCATGTGGGACTCGGAAGGGTAGTTTGTAAGTAAAGGAATAGCCCACACAGAAGGCTCCTGGTGGTTCATTTATAAATATGGCGTCCTGGAGGATAAAACCCAGGTTGCAGAGGTTTCGGGACGGTTTTCGTGGGTGCTGAGTTTACACGGAAAGCAGACGTGAGCTGTGCTGGCCCTGGTCTTGTGCGTGCGCTCCTGGGAAGCCGCTGCAGTTCTCCAGCCCCAGTGAGCGCGGCGATGTCACCTCCAGTAGAGGAATCGCACTCCCTCCCAGCCAAAGCCCCTGTGCTGCTCCAGTGAGCGATACAGAACCACGCCTGGAAAACGTCTCCCCGCTGTGCGAGACGTGACGCTGGCAACCTGCTCTCAGGGGCTGCCTGGCCCAGGGCCCTGCCCTCCATCCCAGGGGGCACTGAGCTCCTCTTTCACAGAGGACAGATCTGAGACCCCACGATGCCCGGGTCTGGGTCTTGCTCAGCTGGTAGAGGTCAGAACAGAGTCAAATCCCTGCTCAGTGCTTTGGTCGCCATGGGACAGGAGCCAGAGGCATTATCCTCCATAGTTTCAGAGGGGTCTTCCTGGAGAGGGTCTGGGGATTAAACCAGAGTGTTCCACCCCTTAGAATGTTTTTTTGGACAGGCAGAGTTAGTGAGAGAGAGAGAGTGAGACAGAGAGAAAGGTCTTCCGTCCATTGGTTCACCCCCCAAGTGGCCGCTACGGCCGGCGCACTGTGTTGATCTGAAGCCAGGAGCCAGGTGCTTCCTCCTGGTCTCCCATGGGGTGCAGGGCCCAAGGACGTGGGCCATCCTCCACTGCACTCCCAGGCCACAGCAGAGAGCTGGCCTGGAAGAGGGGCAACCGGGACAGAATCCGGCGCCCCGACCGGGATTAGAACCCGGTGTGCCGGCACCGCAGGCGGGTGATTAGCCTAGTGAGCCGCGGCACCGGCCGTCCCCTTAGAATTCTTAACAGCTAGAAGCAAACGGAGGAGCCCCAGAGGAGGGGACGAGAGGACGTGGAGCACAGCCATTCACACGCTGGCACTGGGATCCTCCGGTTCTCCTCTCTCCCCTCCAAGAACTTCCCTCCCCTGTGTGGCTAAGACGCAATGCAGGAGAACGCAGAATGACACGCAACGTGGTGTCCTGGGAGGCGACAGTGACCTGGAATTGGGCGAAGGGAAGAAATGGGGGAGATGCTGGGAAAGAGAGTGAAGTGAATTAATCTGATTTGTTGTAGGGCACGCGGCCATCCTTGCAAACCGCTTCAGGAAGACAAAGTGAGGGCTCCTGGCACCAAAACCCAGCAGGGGGTGAGCCCTGCCACACCCACCCTTCCCGTACACAGGAGAGACCTAGAGCTTGCTACACTTAGGTGAGGCCCTCCTCTCCTGGAACAGGTAGAGGGGATTCTCACAGCCAAATGCCTCTTGGAAGTGTGTTTCCCTAACACATCGGGCATGGCCAACACGAGCAGTGTTGTGTCCTAACGTACAACTCGGCACACGTTAGCGGATCATTCTCACTTGGTAACAACTCTGCCCCACTTGGGCAGCAAGTCACAATTCAACTTCAGGAGTTTTGTTTTAAAAAAACATCCCCCTTGTGAGTGCCCCTTCTCAATGAATTTCTAAATCTGCAGTTGGAGCCCCTTGGCTGGGAGTGTAGCAAGAGCTATCTACGATTCAAAAAAACATAGGTTGATGTCTCAGTTACTAAAGATCAAAAGACTCAGAAGAGGAAAGACCTTGCAGGTCACCTACTCACGGTGCTCTCCCCTCCAGGGAATCAGGAACCCAATCCCCAGATGGGGTAGGGGAACAGGGAGCTGAGCCATGCGCATGGGTCATCAGGGACGGAGACCAAGCAGGCGGACCAGGGCTCAGGTGACAGCCCAAGCACCTGTCGGAGGTAACTCTCCCAGACCCTCTCACCTGGGTTCTCTCCTGCTCGGACCTGGACCCATCCTGCCCGAAGCAGAGCAGACAGGAGCCCATGGCCCACCTGCGTGTGATGCCCGGGGCTTCCGAACAAGACGCTGTATCTCGCATAACCTGTGGACGCGTGTTGAGGTGTCTGCCTTCCAGGGCGAGATGGCCTCTGGTTTTGTCTCTGTGGCGAGCTCTCAGATTCTGCAGTGACCCTGGGCCAGGTGGCTAGTTCTAGCGTCCTGCTGCATGAGGGTCAAAATCATACAGAATCAAAATTCTGATCTTGCATTTCCAAGTGGCCTACACTTTGGGCCCTGCCAGGCAGACGGACCTCCCTTGGACCAAGTTTCCCATGCTCTCCACACTCAGCTGGACTCTGCTGACCTGACCAGTGCCGTCTGGACACCTGGCAGAAACCAATGTCAACTGTCTTAAATGAAGCCAGACCACGCTCCTTTTCTCGGTCGATGAAACTACCGGTTTAACTACTCAATCCCGTTAACAAAAACCCAGACTGCTCCCCTCCTTCCCTGGTCGTCACACGCCTCGCCATGTGCCAGTCCTGCCTCCCAGGTGCTTCTTAAGACTGTCCACTGCCTCACATATCCCTGGTCGCCCTCTCCTGTTCTCTCTGCCTCTCGCCTGGATGCCCATGGCAGCCCCCACTCCGTTTTCCTACTGCAGTCCCTCCCTTTCTGTGCGTTGCCCATGTCACACGCTCTAGCACGGGTCTGGGAGAAAGGTCCCCATCCCCTACTTGGATCCTTCCAGAGCACCCCTTTGGATTCCAGCAGGTTCAGCTCCCCGGCAGGGTCATGAGGCGCTCTGTGACCGGGCCGCCGTCTGGCCATGAGCTTCTGCACGTGACCTCTGAGAGCAGAGCCTCCAGTGCCCAGGCGGCCCTCTCCTGGGAAGGCCACTGGACCCCTCTGACCTCATTGTGCTCAGGTGTCAAAGACCACCAATGCTGCTCGTTTTGTCGGGCGGATGTAAGGGTTGAATCAGGTAACCTACAGTCAAATAACTGACTGCATCGCATTATAAATTCATGTTAAGAAGTAGAAACAAGTAGTGGCTTCTCTTTATGGGTTAGCAGCAGTGATAAACGGCTTAAGCCCCGGACATTTTATTTAATTTTCACAGCACCCTTGTTTGGCTTGGTTGCACTGATGCTACAGTACTTGTCTAAGAAAACGCGGGTAACAAATTACAGATCTGAAATTCAAACCCAGGTCTGCTTATTAAGGTACCTGATGCTCTTTCAACTCTGCCAGGGAGTGTGAGTCACAGAACAAAATAACGATACTACTTGCTGTCTGAAACAGAGAGAAGGCTTTGAACGATGCTAGGTCACTCAAATCGTGTAAAACCCGGGGTCTGTGCGTGGTGGCCACCTGCAGGGGGGGCACATTTGCATGGAATGCCTGCGAGCCAACGTGGAGTGGAGCTTCCTGGTGAACCAAGGTGGAGTGGAGCTTCCTGGTGACCAAGGCAGAGTGGGGCTTCCTGGTGACCAATGTAGAGTGGAGCTTCCTGGTGAACCAAGGTGGAGTGGAGCTTCCTGGTGACCAATGTAGAGTGGGGCTTCCTGGCGAGCTGTCCAGAGAGTTTGTGGGAAGCCAGATGGAATTTCACCCGATGCCTTGCCTGCCTTCAGGTTATCAGATGATTTTTGTCCTTTAGTCAGGGTTCTTGGTCTGCATATGTTGACCCATCCTTGCATCCTGGGATGAGCTGACGGCAAATGCTCTTCCTGTGCTGTGGGACTCGTTTGTTGAGGACTTCTGCGTGTGTATTCATGAAGGATAGTTGGCTGGTTATTTGTTGTTGTTGTGTTTCCTCATCTGGTTTTGGTAACAGAGTGATGCCAACCTCATAGAATGAATTTGAAAGAATTCCCTCCTTTTCTATCCCTTGGAATAATTGAAAAAGAATGGGTATTTGTTTCTCTTTAAATGTTTGGTAGAAGTTGGTAGTGAAGCCATCTGGTCTTGGGCTTTTCTTTGACGGCAGACTTTTTATTACTGGGTGACTCTCACTGCTCATTATTGGTCTGTTGGTGTCTTTTGCTTCTCCATGATTCTATTGGAGTAAGGTGCGTGTGTCCAGGAATTTGGCCATGGGTTCCAGGTTCTTACTTCCACTTAGTAGCTTGTGCGTGTAACTTTTCTGTACATAGATCTTTTTTTTTCCAAAAGCTCTCTGATGCATTTTAAAATACATTTTGCATATTATAAATGAGAGGTTTGTTGGCTCTCAGTAGGCGGGTCGGGCAGGGTATCAAACCCACAGCCCTCCCAGAAACAGGAAGACGCCTCTATGGGCTGTGTTTGGCAAAGATATTAGAGTACAAAATTCGTGTGCTGACATGCTGACCCCAGGACCTCAGCATGTCATGGTCCTCGCAGACAGGGTCTCGAGGGAGGTAACTGAGGTTAAATGAGGTCGTTAGGCTGGGCCCTAATCCCATATACAACTGGTGTCCTTGTAACAAGAGACCAGGACACATTTATGTGCAGAACCATGGAGACAATGGCCAACTGCAAGCCAAGGAAAGTCGCCAGCCCTGTACGGCTTCCAAAGCCAAGAGAGCAGATTTCTGCAAAGAGTCAGAGTCGTAGATCAGTGAGTAATAGATCTCAGGAATCAGACGCTTTGTTTCGAGCCAGGATTCTAGAACGTTCTGAGTGTGTGACCTTGAGCGAATTACTTACCCTCTATAAATATGGAAAATAAGAAGAACCCATTCTAGAGGCTTATTTTGATGAACAAACAAGGTACTACAAACAGTGCTTAGAAGGTTTCTGATCAGTTACAGCCGATTGTTATCACCATCATCGCTGCTATTATTATAAATGATAGAAACAAGGAAGCAAACTTGTCTTCATTTAATATGCTCAGCTGTGTTACCACACACTTATGTGAAAAGACGCTTATGTGCTAACAATGGGTCTCAGTCTCATTCAGTTACGTGTGGGTTTTTTTTCCTCCTCATTTCTATATTTTCCAAATGTTTTTTGATTAATATGTGCCATCTTCATAAGAAAAAAATCACATTCTTCAGTGGCTTTGGACAAGGAATATTTCTAACCTCAGTGATTTTTTTTTATAGACTCACCTTTGGTCATTAAATTCGTTTAAAAGCCCTGATCCATTTTTGATCATCTGAAATACAGTGACAGGCCCTACAATCAATCCTCACACTCGAGGCTTGCAAAGAGCATAAATTATTTTCGAAGTCATGTCAGGTAGAGTTTATTCCAAGGTTTGCTTGCAAATTTTAATCAGAAAACACAGAAGGTATATGCAGCTTAGATTGAAATACCCCTTCACCTTGCACTCGCCAGCAAGTTGACTTACCGTGGTGCCTGGCTGATAGGAGCCGCAGAAGTTACAGCTTGTATGATAGAGGCAGCCCGGGCAGGAACTGAGGGAAACACATAAAGAAACATTTATTTAAAAAAAGTAAATCAACCATAAAGATCCTCCCAGCAGACCTGAGAGATGGAAGCCTCTCTCTCATTTTCTCCTTGGCAAAATTTAATCTATCGCTGGGGTTTGTCAAGCGTCATATTCAAAGAGATGCAAATTCGTCAGAGCTGAGACCCCAGCTGACTCTGGGCACCTTGTGAATGTCAAAGGGGCTTAAAGGTTGAAGTGACTTTACCTCCTTCCATCCTAATTCAGATGCGTGTGTGCCTGTGTGTGTGAGCGTGTGTGTGTGCCTGTGTGTGTGAGCGTGTGTGTCTCTATATATGCAGATGGATATATAATTTTAAAAAGAAAAATTAAAACAAAGCCCACATTCACCTCTGTATTCAGGACCTTCTCTGTTTGGATTCGTTTGTAGTAAATCTGAAATCTGAACTGAGAATACCACACTGAGAAGCAGAAGTGCTATTGAAAAATCCACAGTTAACCCCCAAATCGCAGGGCGTGTAAGACAGGGTTTTTTTCCTTTGCTCTGTTTTGATATTTTTAAATAGCAATCACGTTATCTATTGGCTTCTCCACTAACCACTCCAATTAACTGGTTTAGGGTGATTGTTAACTCGTGGGTGATCTCTGCCCTCCACATGGCTCACTGCCTGTAATTCCCTTAAGTAACACAAGTCATGTATTTACAATAAAAAATAAGTGATTTTAATTAATATTTTGTACACAGACACAGTTTATGGGAGAGTTACGCTCCACATGGGGACTGGCAAGATTGTTCTAAAGCCGATTTCTCTCCTTCTTGGCACAAAGGAAAGATCAATCTATTAATGGAAATTCTGTAACACGGACACGTAAGATAAAGATGGTGGTACGTTTCCCACTGCACAACCAAAGCCCCCAGAGTAAGCCGTGGTAAAGGGTGTCCATCGTGGGTGCAGAATTTGAAACTCATTTGCCATTGAACTCAGTGCCTACTAAGTGCCAGACCCTGGCGAAGCGAGTGCGTGTGTGTGAGACTCGGAGCCAATGCCCACCCTGAAAGAAGTGTCATTTTATAGCAGGGTGTGTCGGCCACCCATCACCGCAGCAATGCCACTGAATACGCAACAGTTCACCAGCGTACCACAAGAAGCGCTTCCTGCCCATGGGCTTGGGAGGCTGCCTTGTTAGTTCCCTTGCTCCTGCAGGTCTGAAGATGGACAAGTTGTTGCCTGGGGCAACTGGGATGACTGGGTTCTGCCCTCACCCCCACAGGGCTAGCCTGGGCATGCTCTCGCGGCGGTGGCACAGACGCGGAAGAGGGCAAGCCCAGTCTCATCAGCTCTTTGCAAACGTCTGTTTGCATCATGCCTTGGTGGCCAAAGTCTCACGGGTGAGTACACAGGGAGTAGGAGGGTGCTGCAAAGTCACAGGGTCAGCAGTGAGGACACAGGCAGGGGTGAAGGATGGGGCCTGTTTGTAAGACGTGTCTCATGGGGGCAGATGCTCACACCGTTTGTCAAGTGTGTAACAGGAAGCCAGACAAGGAGCTCTGGGTGCTGAGGACAGGGCGACACACACAGGGAGGCAGGCGAAGGGCTTTCTGTGGAGGTCAAGGTCTAAGTGGGTCTGAAACACATAAACAAATCGGGGAGACAGGAACTATAGACCACATAACACAATACCAGCCACCAGGGCCGCAGGTGCACGGAGGCAGCTGCTGGGCCATGTGGGAGGGGTCAGTGAGCCCGGGAAGGGAGGTGAGTGCTGACGTCGGGCGGTGGACGACTCTATGCCCATTCTGCACACCCTGGACTTGGTGTGCAGGTGATGAATTCACGCGACTACATCAAGCAAAGTGGCTTCATCAGCGTGTTTGCGTAGACATGGGTCAGCCGGATGGCAAGGGCGCTGGCCCTTGTGTCTCCTTGCAACCAGAGAGTCCTGCAACCGACCTAGCAGAGACGCAGCCGGGCGGTCTTCCTTACACCACTCTGAACTCTGCCCTCCACGACGGCGATGAGAAAGGATGATTGTCTCTTTAAGAAAGTGGTTGGGGCAGTGCTTCGGGTTGGAAAGTCTGGAGACAGTGGCATGAGATTGATTAGGTGTGTACATGCTGGCTGAGAAAGCTGTAGAAAGGCGAATAGAAGTGTTTGACAAGATGAAAGACTATTCAGCGTGTTAGACAGCTGCTTGAGGAGGGAGATCCACAACAGAGCAGCAAAATAGCCTCGCCAGGAAATGATGCCTTCATGGCAAAAGCAGCTACGAGCGAGGTCACGCCAAGGCTGTCTGGCTGGACAGATTCGGCCAAAGTTTGAAGGCCAGGGTCAGTGCGCGTGCCCCAGAACAGATGGGCGGTAGCCTCGGGCCGTGGCCCACGTTTGGTGCTCCCTGGTGGAAGGAGCTTCCTGTGAGACTTGCTGGGGAAATGCGGCCACCCAGCAAAGCCACGGGGTGGGCTGGAAGCAGGCGGCTACGGGCGGGAGCGCTGCACCCAGGTCACCCACCCGACGGCTGTGCACAAGAGCTTATTCCTCTGGCTCCTGGTTTTCACTCCCGTGTGAAAAGGGAGAAGAGTGAGAATGTTGATAAAACCACGCAGTGCTCGACAATGACAGACATCGCGACCTGCTTACGTGAGGTTTAGAAGTTTTCCATCACACTGGCGCTGCAAGTCCAACCTGGGCCCCACAGAGCAACAGTCAGGGTGTTGGCAGGGCTGCCCCCCTCTCTGGAGGCTCGGGGGGGGGAACCACTTGCTCACCTTGTCCAGCTCCTAGGGACTGTCTACCTCCCTTGGCCTATGGCCAGCTTCCTGCATCTCCCAGGTCACAAGCATTTCTCCCACAGTCACACATCTCTTTGACTTCACCCAGGAATAACTCTCGGTGTTTCAGAACCCAGCTCCTTAGATTGCCTCTCCCCCCAACCAAGATGATCTGTGCAATTCTTGTCTCAAGATCTCACCTGGCTTCGTTACACATGTCAAGTGGCGTGGAGGGCACCGCACGGACAGGCTGTGGGGACCCGGGCGTGGACCACGAGGCAAGCGTTGTTCCGTCGCGCTCCACTTCGCGAGCCTTTTGTGATGCCCCTGAGCTGTCCACGTTGCACTGCCTGCAAAATGCACTGGGGTGTAAGAGGCCTGGGGCCAATCAGAGACGTTTCCCGGCTGAGAACCCAGGGGCCGACAGCAATACAAATTCAACCTCCCGGAGGGAGCGTCACTCCAGCCGGTGACCCTGCGGTGACCAGAACTGGAGGAGGGCAGTCACCACCTTCCACCTCCTGGCAGATGGTGAACTGCCACTGCCCAGTACGCACTGGGTGCTTGAGTCGGCCACTGCTCAGTGATCGGCTGGGGTCCAGGCCCTGTGCTGTCTCCCGCTGGCAGGGAATGTTAAGATCACCCCCAGGTTACGTAAGGTAGAAACGGGGCTCGGCTTGCAGCACCCCAGTCCCTTTCCCAAATCACGAGCGGAAGGCTGAGAGAGGCGAGTTTCCATGCGTGGGTCTGTGGGGCCCCAAAGCCCACATTGTTCCCCCATCTGCTTTCCCTAAATAGACCATGACCCACAAACCCACCAGGACCGGGAAGAAAGCATCTTTCCCATGACGCAACGAAACGGCCGTGGCCTTCTAGGCAGGTGGTGGGAATTAAAACCGCCAGGGAGCTACAACAATAGCACCAGCCAAAGGCTCACAGCGCCTCCCTGGAGGCAGACCCCGGCGGGCAAGTGCTTAGGCTCGGCTAACTCCCAGAAGCCCAACAACAACATTAGATGGTTTCCGTGGATGCAGAAACAGAAGCGAACAGAGCTGGACGGACTGGTTCAAGGCCACACAGCTCGTGGGGGTCGAAGCCAAGAACTCCCTGGGTGCTGTCATTGCGCGCGGCGCCTCCCTGGTGCTCATGTGACCTGCTCCACTTGACTAATTCCTTCACGGTGCTCAGACTGACCTAGCCCACGGCTCAGCCCAAAATTCAGGCAGCATTTGGAGAAAAAGGCAGAGGGAAGATGGCATCCGCACAGGTGTTTCGATGGGGTGGGGACATCCTTTATTTTCCAGCCGTGGGCTCTGAGACCCACAGAGGGGACGGGCGTTGCCCAGGCTACCACAAGGAGTTGGCCCAGCCTGGGAACTCAGCCCCTCTCATGCTTCCCTGTGGCGTGGTGGTGGGCCACTCCCTTGTGTGCCGCTCGGGCCGCCCAAGGCTTCCTGGGCCAGGTTGACAGCTGCAGGGAGCGCCTGGAACAGAAACCACACACCTGCAGCACCCAAGTCAGGCCCTGAAAGACGGGTGGACCCAATGGTGCCATCTCAGGTATGTGAGGGTCTCCAACAAAAGTTCGTGGAAAATGGAACGATCAGTTTGACTGCAAGAAAGACGTGTTAGCCGGGCACGGGTTTTCTCGTAACGTGTGTTTCCTGTGAACTTGCTGAGCTCCCGCACAGCCCCAGCCCATCTGTAGCCCCCCATCTCTGCTGCTGGCTCCCCTCCCCCGACCACCGTCATCTCTCTCCTGGACCCTAGACGCAGACACCCAACTGGTACTCAGCCTCCCTTCTTGTCTCCTTGGAATGTGCTCTCCACCTCATGGCTAACCAGCCCACGGTGTCCCGAAACACACGGACCAAAATCCAAACTCTTTCCTGGGGTCTACGGGGCTTGACACCCCCGTCCCTCCACTCCGTCTCTGATCTCACATCACACCTCTCTCTAACTTACTCTGTCCACACTGCATTTGCCCTGTTTCTTAAACACAGCCCACTTGTCTCCGCCTCAGGGCCTTTGAACGGTCAGGTCCCTTTGTTAGGATTGCCCCCCCGCCCCATCTCACGTTCACATTCTGGGTTATCCAGTCTCAGCTCAGTTGTCATCTCTTCTGCGAGCAGCCACCCCTGAGTACCCACCTGACCAGAACCCCACCTGACCAGCACCCCACGTGACCTGCACCCCACGTGACCGGCATCCCCAGTTGGCGGTTTTCCCTACTTATTCACTGCACTTGACACTAACCAGCCACCTCGGGCCTGGCCTTGCTCTTCTTCTGTTTCCCGAGCGGGAATGCCGAGTCCGTGGGTGCAGCCTCTACCTCACTGCGTGGCTGCGGGCGCCTAACCCACAGCACTGGCCTCACTTAGGGACTTGTTGGGTTATGGAATATCTTAGCCCTCACCTAATCCAAATCTGTGTTTAATATGCCCGAAGGCTCACGTGCAGTTTATAGTTTGCACGTCAGTATCCTAATAAGATACCTTGAAAATAAAGGTGCTTAAAACAAGACATAAGGCTGGCGCCATGGCTCACTAGGCTAATCCTCTGCCTGCGGAGCCGGCACCCCAGGTCTAATCCCGGTTGGGGCGCTGGATTCTGTCCCGGTTGCTCCTCTTCCAGTCCAGCTCTCTGCTGTGGCCTGGGAAGGCAGTGGAGGATGGCCCAAGTGCCTGGGCCCTGCACCCCATGGGAGACCAGGAGAAGCACCTGGCTCCTGCCTTCGGATCGGCACAGCACACCGGCCGTAACAGCCACTTGGGGGGTGAACCAATGGAAGGAAGACCTTTCTCTCTGTCTCTCTCTCTCTCTCTCACTAACTCTGCCTGTCAAAAAAAAAAAAAAGACACAAGCATATATTGAATGAGTGAATGAGTGAATGAATGATATAATTCTGCATCTCATAGACAGGGGCATGGAATACCCTCCCATCAGTAAACTCCCTGAAAGGGCTTCCTGGATTACAGACATTTAGTTAACATAATGAATGAAAATACACTCACATCTGCTGCACTGGTCAGGGGTGCTCAAAACCCAGCGCACAGTCCCTCTGGGTGGTGCGGAAGTCTGGGTTTCATATCAGACAGGTGTACTGTGCCCCGTTAGAGTGGACAGGCACGCCGCTGCACCAGACCCATCCCTTCTCCCGATGCAATCTGACAACTGACGTGCACTGTTCTCATCTGTAATTATTCGAAGCTGAACAGTATTTAATTATGATCATAAAATAGCATAGCTACTGGTTTGGTGTTCTTTAGAAAAAGACACACACACATTAGAACACAGGGTTCAGAAGAAATGAGGTATCAGGGCTGGCGTTTTGGTGCAGCGGGTTAAGCCACCTCCTGGAATGTGGGCATCCCATACGGGCGCCGGTTCAAGTCCCAGGTGCTCCACTTCTGATCCAGCTCCCTGCTGACGTGCCTGAGAAAGCAGCAAAGGACGGCCCAAGTGCTTGGGCCCCTGCACCCAAGTGGGAGATCAGGAAAAGCTCCTGGCTCCTGGCTTCAGCCTGGCCCAGCCACAGCCATTGTGGCCATGTGGGGAGTGAACCAGCTGGTGGAAGACCTCTCTCTCTCTCCATCTCTCCCTCCCACCCCCGTAACTCTGCTTTTCAAATAAACAAAATAAATAAATCTATGTAAAAAATAAAGTCTTTGCAGTTACCCATCTTGGATTAATACTAAGCAAAAACAACAGATCTAAACTTGAGTCTTTGCTACGGTCTTGACCGAGTAAATGAGCTACGTGCAGCCAGGAAGGGTGGGAGGGAACAGGGATGGGAGGAGACAGGGAATGCCTAGCACAGAGGGCTGTAGCTCAATGTTTTATTGTTGTTGTTTTTTTTTCTATTGTTACTATGTTTCCCAATCAGTAAATATAATCAGAGCTATATTATTAGAAATATCAACAGTAGCACAGTGCATTCAACAGTTACAGAAATTTTTGCTACTGCACAAGCGGAACCTTCCGGGACTGTCCCAATGGGTTCACGTCCCAGTGCACCCTGCCCAGCTGGACGACTGAGGCCCACGTTTCCAGACCCCTCCAGAACCTCGAGGCCCCATGGGAGATGGAATAAAAACCCCACCTCGCAGACTTGTTTGCTAGAAAGTTCCAGGCATGTGGTTGGGCTTCAAAGCGCCTGGGATCTCCCCCCTCATCCCACCCCAGTCTCTGCTCTTCTGCGTGCAAGGCTGGCAGCCGAAATCCGAAAGACGCACGGCAAACAGGCCCGGCTCCACTGGAGCCCGCACGTGCACCGTAGCAAGCACGCGGTGCAAAACCGGCGGAGCTGGAAGCCGGTGCCAAGTTGTCTCACAAACCTGCAAACACAGAAAGGTACTTCACGCATCCGGGTGTCCCACAGCAGTCAGGGAGACACAGTCCTGACAGCCGCGCCCTGGTTCCCCTGGCAATTCTCGCATTTTGCTATTGCACGTCTTCATTCCACTGTATTTGCTGTACTTTGCCTCCCTTTGTGTGCTGAAGGCTTTTGCTGCCTGCTCTCCATCAGCGCTGCACTGGGTGCTTTACAAGTGTGGCCAGCCCCTTCCTCCTCACAGCCAGCCCAGGAGACAGGACCACGATGAGGCCCATTTGACAGATGCAGAAATTGAGGCGCGGAGAAGTAAACTTGTGGATGGGGTCCCGCTTGCTCTGGCCACCGCCTGAGTCACTCAGCACTGCCTAGGACAACTCTTCAACATCTGCAAAGAAATGGTGTGGGCCCAGGGACTGCTCCACTCAGCACCAGGCACGAGGAGATTTTCCAGAGGGATTTTGGGGCTCTTTGCTGACTCGTGGTGACTGGGGCCAATTCCAGAGGGGGCAATGAGCAAATCAAGAACACTGCCGAGTGCCTCTCTACCGTGAAGACCTTGTACCACCAAGCAGCCGGCAGTGACATCGGGGAAAAGGCCGAAGGCGTCCACACAGAAGAGCCGCTGTGTTTCTGGGGGACCCAGCATCCGCTGCGGGACTCCAGCAGAGCCACCTGCAGGCTCGAACCCTCCGTCTCGTCGTCACCACTCCACCCAGGAGTCTGACCTTCCCTTCCCGGAGGGCTCGCGGGAATCCAGCCGACAGCAGCCCACAGCACACAGTAGGTGCTCAGCAAACTGCTGGGGAAATTCAGATTGAGAGTGGAGATGATTGATGTGTGCGCAGAGGGTATCTGAAACGGAGATTTGTTTTCCTGGCGCTGGACTCGGCCCCCAAATGGAAAAGCACAGCACCAATCTCAGAAATGCACGGTACTCAGGCGCGTGTGCGGTTTGGTCCTGAATTTTTTATCTCCTAAGAATAATGACCTGAGCCCTGGGCATTTCCAGGGGATTAATGACCAGCGGAATTTAATGACCCCAGCTCCAGCCCAGAGCCAGCCCACATTCCCTGGGTACTCATTAATCCCAGGTAGGCCAGCCGCCTTTCTTCTTGCTGCCACAATCACGCTCAAGTTCAGCCCCGCTGCAGGGAGAGAGGCCACTGGGACTCCACGCCCCGGCTCCCGTCCCCAGCCTGCTCCACGCTCCAGCCACCGACTCATTTATTTCCAGGGCCAGCCAGCCTGTAATTAAAATATGCTAAGGAATTCAGGGCTCAGCAGCTGGGTCCAATCATGGGCTGCTTCACCTACGGGCGCACACACACACACGCACACGCACACACACACACACACGCACGCACACACTGGGTTTTAGGGGAGGAAGCTCGCAGGGCCCCACCTTCACTGTAGAAGGATTTCATGAGATTTTAATGAGCTTGCGCCTCTGCGAAAGACCGCTCACAAAGGATCCACGCACATGGCTTTGTCTCGCGCAGCCGGCCCGGAACGGTGATACGCTCTGGTCTCTGCTTTATGCAGATGCGTGCACTCCAGGCCCTAACCAGGGCTGCTGATGTGGTGCGGTGCGGCGTGCGGGACGAAACCACAGGTGGGTGGCCGCCCTGGGCGTCTGCTCTGTGACACGAGCACCCAAGCACCTGCAGCCTAGACTCAGTTTTCTCATTGGCTAGCAGGTGATGGGCAGTGGCTGTACTATCTCCAAGATGCTTCCGTCCAGGAAACATCGTAACGCGTGCTAATGAGCCGACAGGTGGTTCCAGGCCGCCATTCTCCGCCAGAGGCGGAAGTGACAGCTACACAATGACGTCATCTACACCATAACGTCACCTCCACAGTGATGTCATCTACACACTGACTGCGTTCACGCCATGATGTCATCTACACCATGACATCATCCACACCCTGACATCATCTGCGCCATGATGTCATCTGCACAGTGGCATCCTCTCCCTCATGCAAGGGTTTAGGGGCGGGGCTTTGGGAAGTGATGCGGTCCTGAGTGTGGAGCCCTCATGAAGAGGATCTGTGTCCTTATGTCAAAGAACTTGAGGGTGACGCACCCTCGCCTCTGCCACCATGCTGGGAAGGGGTCTTCACCACACCCAGCTCCTTGATCTTAGACTTCCCCCAGAACCAGAGGCCACGCATCTCTGTGAGTGGTCCATGACTCCGTCTACTTCGTTACGGAAGCCTCCGTGGGCCAAGCTGGGGGCAGATGAGCGCTGTGCGGCCCCGGTGATTTCCTAATGCCGAGTACCTGCAGGCTGACACATCCCCAAGTTCAAGTCTGCGTGTCCTGGTCTCTCTCCTCCGTGGCGCCGCCGCAGGCTGCACACAAGTTCTTCTCTTGCCTCCTCATTCCTTCACTGGCTTCCTCCAAGTGCTACAAATTCAGAGCTAACACCACCAGCTTTTCTGGATACATTGAAGCAATCGCTCTCTAAGTACTGACTTTAGAACGGGGTGGGGGCAGAATGGGGGTGGGGTTGGGGGTAGGGGCGGTCAGGAAAGTATTTCTTAGCAGCTGAGAAATCAGAAGCACACGCCCCAGAGAGACCCCCTCAAGGTCACCCAGAGGACGGCCCTCTGTCCTCCTGCAGTCTCTCCAACACCTCTCTCCATGCTGCCTCTCCACCACGTTGCTACCAGCTTCTAGTTCCGCCCATCCCAAAGGCCTCCACGGCCACAAATTATATATATGTACATTGTTTAGGGTAGTCCTTGGATAAATTTAAGTCATTATGTGAGACGCACACCTTCTTCTGTCGTCTTTGCAAAAATTTTCGGTCGGTTAAGCAACAATAATGCGGCTTATTCTATGAGCATCTAGGGATGGTTGCCTGCAATGCTGTCTATAGATTCCATTGTGTTGTCGTCAATTAAGCCCCATTGTCTATAAAAGTCACCTGTCTGCCTAGGGGCGGGGGGAGTGGGAACGCATGCAAAAGACCCAGCAATGTGTTGACCAAGACATTGGTGCCGCTCAGCGTGGAAGGAGAAAGGACGAGCCCCAAGCTGTGCGATGGCTTCAGGAGCCCGGCTGAGCACTCAGGGCCTCCGAGGGGACACTCGGGCCCCGGATGTCACAGTCGTCTCTGGAGCTCAGGTGAGGAAGACAAAGGACCCTTTTCTGTCATTCTCAGCGCAAATGAAAGAAACTTGTCATTCCAACTTCGCAAGTCAGTTCTTGAAGATGAGACAGTTAACTCCACTGGGACAACCATTTTTTTTTTCTTTTGCTGTTATTACAGAAGAAAATTATAACCATAAAAATGTCCAATTTAGAAAAAAAGGTGCCACTTTAGTGTCATTTGCATAAAAGCTGTTACACACAAATTGTTATAAAGACAAATGAGTAGCACTCTTGCTGAAAATTGCTTATATCTTTGGTGTTTTGCCTTCCACGACATAAAGCCCTCTTCAAACTGAAATTCATTCTCAGGTAAATAAAGCTGAAAGCGAAATCTCACCTATTTGAGAGAACGTGAGTGGCTTTCCATGGGGTCTTAAGCAGGTTTCGCGAGCCTGGGCCCTCTCCTCACGCTCTGAGCCCCCAGCTCGAGCTGCCTGGCGGCCGGCGTTTCTCGGATTCCCGGAAGGGAGAGGCAGGCGGAGCTGAGTGGCGACGCTGGGCAGGCAGATGCTGGCCTGGCTTGGAGGCAGATGGGAGGTCCGGCACGGGCGACGGCTGGTCACTCTGCTCTTGGGGAGGGGACGCTCGGAGCAGAGACCGCCGACTTCTTAGCACGCCCCACCTGGCTCCAGACACGCTTCCCTGGCAGAACCTCGCCCCGCACCCCACTTCACAGGCGACCCCCCCATGGACTGTGCCCCCTGCCCGCCCTGGGCCACCCCTTCCGCCTGGAGCTGCCTTTTACCCCATCTGAAGGGTCTGCATGCTCCGCATCAGTATTTTTCCCTTTTTTTTCTTTTATTGCCCTTTGTCTATTGCTTGTGCCCTCCCTAGCCCTCCCCTCCCTATAGAAATATTATTGTCAATTTTAATGGACCTAGTTAGTTGATACTCTGTGATTGATCAATATGAATTGATCATTAACTACCACACTTACCACACCCAACATGACTCGCCATCCTGCCCCTCCCTCCACGGGATGCTATTTGAAGTCCAGATGTGGGCCTAGTCCATTTCCACATGCAAACTCCAGGGCCACAGCTGGCACCCAGCACCCACCAGGAAGACTTCCGCTGGGTGCATGGACGATGGCTGCATCTGCATGTACGACAGTGCTCAAGACGCTCGTGGGAAAGTGGGATTTCAAAGCTAAGCACATTTTGGTGCAAAAAAAAAATTTTAAATACATGCATCTGAGGAGGTCTTCAAAAAGTGCATGGAAAATGCATAAATTCCAAAAATGTTTTGCACAAAAATTAACTTATCTTCTAATTCCATTTTTCCTGAAAACTTTTGCAAGCATGGAAATGTCCATCTGGTCTACCCTAGTGAGAGACCTTGAGAGCACTGTGAAAACTAGGTGTTTGCTGTTTTTTGTTGTTGTTTTGGCTTTTTTGGCAAATTCTAGATTTTTTTTTTCAAGGAGAAGGAATGTATGAAGACGTCCTCCTGCTCCACCTCACGTCAGTCCTTGTCGTCACTGAGCTCCAAGAAGAACTGACTTGCAGAGAGCACCTACTATAAGCCAGGGACTCGGTGAGCCTTATACAGCAGTGGTCAAGCCAATAGGACACATCCGTGCGGATGTGTAGAGATGCAGTAGCAGTCTCACCGTTTGCCCAGCTGTGTGGGGTCGGAAGCAGCAAATCCAGGCTCGAGTTTCTCGCATCTTCTCGGGCACACACTTGACATTTACAGAAATTTGCTGCTGTTGAAGTAGGTTTCCTGCAGCCCTCATTTCAGGTACCCTTTGCACCCATCCCGGGGGACGTGTCTGCTCCTCCCACTGGGGGAGACCCACGTGGAAGCAACACCGGACTTAGCGTCAGAAACCGTGGAATCGGATCTCAAATGTGACCGTGCCGTCTGGGAAGGCAACTTCCTGCTCTGGAAAACCCCAGTTGGGAGGTCACGCTCAGTGCCGGGAGGTCCCACGGACATCAGACAAGGGTTTCCCGTAAAGGCAGCAGCCGCGAAGCCTCTCAAGAAGAAAGGGTTATGCAGGTGAGCAAGTCGGAAACGAGGGGAGGGGCCACGGTAGCCTCCAGGGAACACAGCCAGGAGGGGTCGCAGGCAGGACTCTGGGGAGGCGGATAAGGGGCTAGGTCACGAGTCCTGCGGAGGAGGCTCCGCGTGTGGCCACTGCGTTTAAAATTCCCCATAAAGGGTCAGTTTAAATCATTATTAGAAGTTGCATTTGTTTATTTGTTTGAGAGACAGAAAGGCAAAAAAGAAGAGATAGAGGCTTGGAGATCTCCCATACTCTGGTTTACATCCCAACTGCCCACCGCAGCCAGGGCTGGGCTGGGACGAAGCCAGGAGCCGAGAACTGAATCCAGGTGTCCCACGTGAGTGACAGAGACCCGAGTACTTGAGCCACTGCCTGCTTCTTCCCAGGGTGTGCAGTAGCAGGAGCTGGAATTGGGAACACAGCCGGAACTCGAACCCTGGCACGTTGATGTGGGATGCGGGTGCCTTAACAGCATCTTCACCACTATGCCAAGTGCCTACCCCAGCTAACAGAATCAGTATTAAGTAATAATTATTTCAACTTGCTCCCAAATAATTCATCTGCACTTCAGCTGAGAGAGGAGGAGAAGCGAAGGCAGAGGGCAGAAACAGGAAGTCCCGGGAGCTGGCTGTGTTCAGGGATGGTGGCCAGCCCCTGCCCGTGGGCCAGAGGTAGTGAGAGAAGCTTCCAGGTGCCCAAGCAGACAGAGACACAGAATCGCACGCGGACGCACGGGTCCTCTGAGCCACCGCAAGTATTTCCGCAACAGAAGTTTTTGTCCGCGTACACGCGTGCAAGCATCACACGGAGCCCCATGAACACCTGCCATGTTTATGTCTATTAACTTTTTTTTTCCAAAAAAAATACTTCTGCACACACATCATTTAGATAGGTTCAAGGCATTTTTCCTTCTCCAGTGGAAGAACACATCTTTTAAGATGTACATATTTACCTAACAGCTACTGGAAGTCAACATGTTTGATTAAGTCATTGTTGCGGGTACAGAGGAACAGATTTTCTAAATAAAAAACATCAAGGAAAAAATATGTACATAAATAGACCTAGATGATGAAAATACCCCACGCCTATATGTTTTCAAAATGGAAGTTAAAGAAAGAAGTATTTCATAGGAGGCGTTTAAGGTGAGCGGATCCTGGTGGTTCCGAAACAAGTGCTGGCGCAAAGGGCTTCCGTGTTAGCACAGCATGAACTGACCTCAGCCTTCGCCGTTCCAGGCTCACCAATCAGCGCGGAGCTGCTCGGCGTGCCGGTGCTGCCAGTTTCTGCCAGGTTCTGCACCTCTGGCTCGGGTCCGAGCAGGTGCGCCTGGGAGGCAAGGAAGTCTTGGATCCATTTAAGAAAGGAGCAGCCCCAGTCCTGGGGTTGGGGTGCCCCCCCACATTAGAGAAGCAGTCAAGAGGCACAGAGAGGACAATGTGATTATTTTAGAGGTCACGGGTCCCGATGAGATAAGGCTCAAGTGGTGGCGATGGAACCAGAGCAGAATTGGATTAGGGGATGATTTTGTTCAGGCCAATTCATCAAGGCTTGTCTAGATTAGACATTCACGAAACCACCGCCGGTGAGTCTGAAAAGAAAACAGCTACAACAAAGACAATTAGGCGGCTCCTTCGAGTCCTGCATGCAATCTAAAGACACCAACCGCTAAGAATGGCGGAGCTGGGACCATGCAGAGCCCCGGAAGGCAGGGATCACAGGAGATGGCAGGGTCCCCACAGAGCAAGCACGCACAGCTTTGGGGATGGAGGAGAACCCGAAAAAGGGGCACCCTTTCCGCCATGTGGCCTTGGGACCTGCTGCGACACCAGCCGGAAGCCAGAAGACACTCTGGTTACCCATGGCGTAAGGCCGCCACAAAGCGCACCCAACACTGGAGTTAGAGGACACATTTATTGCTGGGAGGGAGAGGCCTGACGGGCCGGGAGGAGAGGGCGAGAGAGTAAGAGAGAGTACGAGAGCATAAGAGAGAGATCAAGAGAGGGCACGTGTTCGGGAATAGGTCCTGTTAAACCTCTGCCAGAGGGCGGGCAGGAAAGCAGGAGCAGCGAATCCCATTATGGTGGGGGTGGAGCTGACACCTGTGGTTGGGCCGTGAGGTTACCTGGCTTCCAGCAATGGCAGCTGGGGGCTAAGCCTAGGATGGTGCCCGGGGCATAGATCGCACCGCAGATGTGACTGAGCCATTTTACTAACAGAGCATTGCATTTTGTGTGAATGAAGTTCTCTCTGCAGGTGTGTGGCTTCCCTACACTCACCTCCCAGAATGGGGGGACTACAGGTACAGAATGTCCAATGGCACATACCCAGCTCTGAGTGCCTGGATGTCAGCGTCTCATCTCCGTAGAACCCCTCACCTGTCCCGGTATAATCCAATCACCTGAGACACCTCGTGGCCCGACCCTCTTGATGCACTGGCCCAAGTAACCTTGAACTTGCACACCCTCGCCTGTCCCAAGTAACCTTGAACTTGCCAACTATTTCAGACTTCCCCACCGGCTTTGAGGCATGACGCCCACCCTGTTACCTGGGCGGGGCCCCAGCGAGAGGGCGTGGCGCCAAGTACGTACATGCCTGGTAAGGGGTGACAGCAGGGCTCACTCTGGAGCCAGGCTCTCGGCTGCTGTGCAGAGCTCACCTGTGCTGGCCAGTCTATCTTGTTATCCACCTCTGGGACCACCATGACAGCGCCTGATGTAAAGGTCCCCTGCCCCCTGCACCCACCACTTCCCCGGAGCTCCCACTGTCCATCCCTCGCCCTCCTCCCTGCTCTTTTATTTATTTATTTTAGATTTCTTTTTATTTGGAAAGCAAAGAGTGAGAGAGAGATTACACCCACTGGTTCACTCCCTAAATGGCCACAGTGGCCAGGGCTGGGTCAGGCTGAAGCCAGGAGCTTTCTCTGGATCTCCCACATTGCGGGGGGTAGGGGGACGGCTTCCGCTGCTTTCCCAGGCTCATCAGCAGGGAGCTGGACCAGAAGAAGAGCAGTCGGGACTCGAACTGGCACCCATATGGGATGCGGGCGCTGCAGGTGGTGGATTTACCTGCTACACTGCAGCACCGCCCCAGTCTCTGCTCTTTCTGCTGTCCATGACTTTGCTTTTTCCGAATGCTGCATGTTGGGAGTTGGTCTCCAGCCTCTTCTGACCAGCTTCCTTCTCTCCTTCCATGTCCTTTGTGCCCGGCTAGCTAGTTTCTCTTGATCAGCTGGTCCATTTCACTGCATGGCGGTACCAGCTTGCTGACCCACTCACTTCCAGAAAGACGTCTTGGCTGCTTCCAGTTCCTAGCATGTGAGCAGAGCTCCTGTGCACACTGCAGGTTTCTGTGGGGACTTCAGGCTTTCACTCGCCTGGACAACTGCGAGGGACCTGAGCCCAGGTCTACCAGGTCTTGCAGAGGACTGGCCAGCCGTTCTACCGACGCCAGCGCCAGGTTCTGTTGGCTGCCGGTAGGGAGAAGCGTCCAGAGTCGGGGTGGGGGGCAAGCCTAGCTCTGCTGACCGCCCCGCAGGGGAAGACAGCGAGACAGCGACCCAGGAGGCAGCAGGAGGTGAGGGGGAAGGGCTGAGTTGGAGAGCTCACACGTGGCCGATCCGTGAACAGCTGTGTTGACACGTGAGTGACACATGGGACGAAGGTGTAGGAAATTTGTGTGCCGCCTGATCTTTGGGGTGACCTCCAGCCTGGTGATAGAGGAAGGCACCACTCCCAGAGCAGCCCAGAGGTCTCCAGCGATCCTGGTCTCTCCCGACAGTTCACCAAGATGTGATATCCAAACCTAACAATTTCACAGGATTTTCCTGTGTAGTAATTTCGGGAAGATCAATGTCTCAGTCTCTCCTAGGGAGAAAACCAACTAAATACACGTTCTCTCTGCAACTGTTGTTTATATTGTTATGAACCAGGACGAGGGAGGTGCTGCTTCATATTTAGCAACATATAATTTACCTCTTGTACATCTTCCTTTAAACTTGTGGTTACCTTGTCTCAAGGTAAAGAGCGGCAAACAATGAATTATTGTCATTATCTTATAATCAAGCCCAGAGCCGCCAACAATGCGTGTCATTACGCCCTAATGGGGGAATGAGCAGCTGATGCCACAGTGGTCATTACGGCAGCGAAATTTAATAACACACCGACTTCTTCGCCTTCTGATATTCAACACCAATTAAAACTGTTTTCAAGTGTTTTTTCCTGCATTGTCTGAGTCGCAGTTAGCAGAATGATTGGTTGGCAAATGCGATCTGGCAGCAGGAACTGAGGGTCCTCCTTCAGACTGTGGGCCCGTTAAAAGCAGTGCAGGCTTTGCTCTGCGGAATGTGTGCTGACCTGGGAGAGGAGAAGGGGGCGGAGGAGTCTTTGTGGGTTAGAAAAGAGTGTGACCCTATTACCAGCAATACAACTCTTCAATGCCTGCCTTGGAAAAATATCTTTCAAAATGTATTTAAAAGACAAGGTTACAGAGAAGGAGAGGCAGCGACAGAGAGAGAGAGAGAGAGAGAGAGAGAGAGAGGTCTTCCATCTGCTGGTTCACTCTTCGAATGAGCACAACATCCAAAGCTGGGCCAGCCAGGAGCCAGGAGCTTCTCCTGGGTCTCCCACAAGTGTGCAAGGGCCCCAAGCACTTGGGCCATCTTCCACTGCTTTCCCAAGATCCAACAGGGAGCTGGATTGGAAATGGAGCAGCCGAGACTCAGACCAGCACCCAATATGGGATGCCAGCACTGCAGGGGGTGGTTTTACCCTCTTTGGCACAGGGCCAGTCCCTAAAATATTTTTTAATTATTCATTTGCATATTTGAAAGGCAGAGCAACAAGGGTGGAGGAGAGAGAGAGAGAGAGAGAGAGAGAGAATGTTCCATCTGTTAGCTCAGTCCCCAAATGGCTACAACAGCCAGGACTTGGTCATTAGGAGCCTGGAACTCCACCTGGGTCTCCCACATGAGTGACAGGGGCCTGAGTACTTGGGCCATCACCTGCTGCCTTCCCAGGCACATTCATAGGAAACTGGTTGGGATGCAGAGGAGCCAGGACTCAAACCAGCACTCCACCGCGGAGTGCGGATGTCACAGCCATGGCTTCACCCCTTGTGCCGTGCACCTGCCCCGAGTATTTCTAGCACCAATTTGCAGAGGAGTCAGTGGCTTACAGAGGTTAAAGAACATCTCAGGGAAACCTAACAGCCAGAGGTGCAGGAGCTGGCCCTGTGTTCCTAGGCTGCAGTCTGAGACCCTGCGCTTCCTCCCACGACCTACACCTTCCCTCGCAGTCTGGGGTGTTTGTCAAGGCATTCGTGTAAATCTTCCATATCTTCTTTTTCAGCAAACAAATAACCAGTCTCCTCGCTGGGAACCCACTGGGTGCCAGGAGCCATTCTAGCTGGCACAGGACTCGCTGCGGCCTGCCTTGCCTCAAGCTGACTCTGTCTTTTCCACCTGACCTTGTGCTGTGTTGCATGTTCTTTCATCAGGGCCCAGCCAACTATGACCTGTGGACCAACTGAGCCCTGACCTGGTTTTTGTGCTTGGGGTTTTAAAGAAAGGTATACATACTCCTTTCTCCATGAGTTACCAGCTTTAGCAAAGAAAAATATGGATCGCCCAGTGAAATTTGGATTTCAAGGAGGTAATAATATTCTAGGATCAGTACAGCCCATGAAACACTGGGGATATACTTATACTTGTTAGGACAGGCGTTCGGCTCAGAGGCGAGCGTGCCTCTTGGGATGTGTGCATCCCAGATCAGAGTGCTACTTCCAGTCCCAGCTTCTCCACTCCTCCGGTGCTGTGGCATAGCAGGTAGGGCTGCCGCCTGCAGTACCAGCATCCCATATGGGCACCAGTTCGAATCCTGGCTGCTCCACTTCCGATCCAGCTCTCTGCTATGGCCTGGGAAAGCAGTGGAGGATGGCCCAAGCCCTTGGGCCCCTGCACCCGTGTGGGAGACCTGGAAGAAGCTCCTGGCTTTTGGCTTCAGATCAGCACAGCTCCAGCCATGCAGCCATCTGGGGAGTGACCCAGCAGATGGAAGACCTCTCTCTCTCTCTCTCTCTCTCTCTCTGCCTCTGCCTCTGCCTCTCTGTAACTCTGCATTTAAAATAAATAAATAAATCTTTAAAAAATAGTTTAGCGGTTATGAAATGTCTCTGGAAACCTCATGCAAGCTCCGGGCACACTGGAACAATCCCCTGGTCCTCAGATCTGCCCGTGCTGTGGGTTCTCACCGCTCTCTGAAGGCGGAAGCTTGCTCACGGATCCCCAGTGAGAACCACTGTGCGCATTCAACCCCTTTCGGAGTCTGGGTGTAGAAAGTCAGGCTCAGGGAGGTGAGCGGCTTGTTTCAAGGTCACCCAGCTCCAGAGGACCGGACCCCTGCTTCCCGCCTCACCTGCTGGCCCCACCCACCACGATGCTCACCTGCTCACCTGGTCCTGTGTTTTCCAAACCAGTTGTCACCGCTCGGTTTGACAGCACGCTTGAACACTGCATTCAACTTCCATTAAAAGTTCTGATTTTTTAATTTTTCTCATATTCCTATTAATAACGTCTGTTTAAGCCATCAGCTGGTTCCCCAATGTTAAAATGTCTTTGAAACAGAAAATGAATGCAAATAATTAAAAGAAAAAAAAATCCAGGGAAAGCTATCCATTTGTCAGGTTTGGCATAAAAAATGCCCTGAAATACAGTGTTTGGGAGAATAAAATATATGAAGTTTTTTTTAAAATAAATGAATTCCAATAATAATCATGTCAGTTTCTGCAATCCCATCATTCTTGCGGGGGACGCCGTGATAAATCTTTCATGTGTACAGAGAGCTCTGCCGAAGCTGCTCCAGGTGGAAATGCGAGTGGACAGGCGCCGAGGAGCTGGGGCCTCCGCCCGCAGGAGCGCGCCGCTCAGTGAGGGACAAGGGGAGTCCCCCTCGTCCAGGGGGCGTGGCCAGTGCCCAGAGAGCAGGACTGTGGGGCCCGCCTGGCGCAGCCTCCCTGCCTGGCGCCTGGGCATCTCGGAAGTTGCTGGCTGCAAGGAGAGCAGCGTGGGTCACCCGCCCCGCTCTGACTGTCTTTCAGAGGTGCTGGGACATGAGCTGGGTGCAGAATGAGCTTCAGGTGCATCGCTTTAGAGAGGGGCTCGGCGACAGGGGCTTGCTGAGGACACCCCAAGGAGGAGATGAACCAGAGAGCAAGATGGGGGTCTGGGCGCAGGTCCCAGAGGGGCTGGAGAGTGTCTGTGCTCAGCCCCAGTGCAGACCTGGCCTGGGATGGCTGAGCCTTGGGCTCCCGGCTCCCCCTGGAAGATGCTGGGCGTGAATCCGGTTGTGGTCACTCAGCCCGGCGTGTCCCCCACAGCCACGCCAAAACTTGATAAGCCATAAACTGAGTGAGCAGTTGTTTTGGTGTTTATTTTTAAAATGTTTGCATTTATCTCACCACGGTTTTTTTAGATGAGATCAAAAATTAAAATTTTAAAATGAGCCCACCTCAACTGAGAAAATCATATAATCAGAAGAGAGATGGTCCCATTTTAATGAAAACCTCCCATGGACTCGTAGTGTCCCACCCAACACATACGAGGCATTTAAAATTACAGTTAAAAAAAACCTGAGATCTATGTTATATGCTATCAGTATGCCACTGCAATTCTACAGGCAAAATGCGTGAGATTTCCCGAAGCGAAACTGCCAAGGCCTTCTGTGGGGTAGGGCAGCCCCTGACAGCAGCTGGGCTCCCCCGCTCCAGGAGCCGAGCTTCAGCTCTGGCCACAGGTGCACCCCTCCCGGTTCTCAGCCTCCACCCCCGTGCCCCTCAGAGGCTCGACCTCTGCCCCCCTGGGTGGCTGCTCCTGTCTGACGCAGATCTGCTCACGTGACTGGCATCCAGGGCCGTGGTCAGAGATGTGGGTGCAGGGGAGCACCCCAGGCCACCCCGAAAGCCAGCCCCCTCCGAGTTGCAGGGGAGAACGGAAGCGAGCGGCCCTCTCCTGCAGGCGCGCAGGACCGTCGGCCCCCGTGCAGCGTTTCCTCCTGACTCTGCCGCGACTCCTCGGGGCCCACTGAACAGCCCTCCGAGCTCTCCTCGCCGAGCCGGCTCATTCTGCCGGCACTGGCTGGCGTCTCCCTCCGTGGTTTGCTAAGAGGCCTCCACCTGTCCCCTCCTGGCTGGCGTCTCCCCCTCACCAAAAGCAGATGTCGCCACACCCGCCTCAGTCTCACACACACTCACACACTCTCACGCATGCCTAGGGGCTCATGCACACACACACGCTCACATGAAACACAGTCAACACCTACGTGTGCTCGTGTGCACACGGAATCACGTATCCATGTGTGCACACGCGTGCACTTCTCATGCATGCTTGCACACATGTCACACGTGTGCATGTGAACACACAAACACATGCCGGTGTACATTCGCATGCATACAGGTGATCCTACTCCCTTACACTCTCATGTGCTCACAAATGTGCGCACATTCAAAACACTGTGCACACGTACTCGCCACTCACACACACACACACACACGCACACACACACATGCACACACCTGCGCCTTGCTCCTAACCCCTCGCTCAGTCCACCCCTCTGCCACAGAGCTTTCTGGATCAGCCCCTAACCCCAGGAAGTGAATGCCCCTCCTTTGGGCCTCTCCCACCATTTTGCTCGATGTACTTACCTGGCTGTGTGTCTGCCTCCCATCTGGTTCCCACACCAAACTCTGACCATCTTGGGAACAAGCTCTGCTCGGCGGTGGTTGATGGGAAGTAGGCAGTTAGTAGCTGGTTAGGCTAATGGCTGAGCAGCAAGAAGGTGGTCACAGCCGTCATCCATAGTCGCTGTAGGGCGAGAAGCATGGCGGCCTCTGAGCCAAGCAAGGCAAGATTTCATTCATGCGGACAGGAGGTCCGTGCCCAGGGAAGCCTGTGCCACAGAAACCCGTCTGTTAGGAACCCGTGAAATGGGCCCCTGGGTTGGGTGGGGGACACTTGTGGGGCCCGGAACTCCTCCCTCCCCCCCTCCCACCAGGGACAGGCCCCGGGGCCAGCCTTCAAGTCCTGCTCCTTTGCTCCACTCGGCTTCTCATGTCCACAGCACTCGGACAGAGGAGCTGTCCCTGCAGCTGTCCCAGGCAGCTCCCTCAGAAATCAGCAGCGTGCTGGTGCCCAGGCCCTGGGAGCGTGCTCAGGTTGACCAGAAAGCCAGTGTTAACAAGCTAAAAACATTTAAATGTGCGTGCCTGCTTGCTTGCTTTTTTTTTTCTTTCCTTGCCCTCACATTTGCATGGAACAAGCGAAGCTTTTAGTCTCGGTGGTTCAGGCAAATGCATTAAAAAGATGAACATTTTAGTTAATGTTCTAAGAAGATTTCCAAAAGCAGTTTTGATTGTGTACTATTAGCATTAATTAATTTCCAGACTGGGACCAGCCGCTCTATTAGGGGAATGCATATTTTAATCAATTTCTCCGTGCTGCTCTGCGCTACTTAAAGGTAGTTTGGTGGGCTTTGTCCGCCCCATCCCTTTCATTTAACTCCACGCACCATAGAAACCCCAGGCTTGTGCACGCGGGTGCAGAGGCAAAGCTGACGGCCAGCCAAGGAGTCACTTAGGAAATGCTCCTCACAGCCAAATGCCTTTCGTCTGGATTCTCAGTGCCTGCTCTGCCCGGGGGCCTGGAAGGGGTGACAGAGACAGCAACGGCTGTGCTGCCCTAGCAAAGAGGGCAACTTGGTGCAAATGTGATGAGAAAAAAAAGGCCCTTTCTTCTCGGGCAGTCCAGTCCATGGCCAGGAACGGCTTCAAGAGCAGAGGGCAGGTTTGCTGCTGATGTAAGGCCCCTGCACAGTGCCCCTCCTGAACAGCCCAGTTAGCGAACTTGATCTCCAAGAGCAGGCTGGTCCAGGAGACCCCAGTCGCCTTGGCCCCCGGAGGGATGCTTCTGCATGGCTTTGTGACCTGCTTCACAATGGTCTTAGATTTTAGGTGGTCCTGTGGACGTCTCTGTCCCCCACTCCTTGAAAATTATAAATTTGTTCAGAATGCAAGCTGGCATGCAGCCTCGCTCAGAGCACCCAGCGAAGTTGTGCACATGTAGCAGGCGAGCTCTAGTTCCCCAAGGGTAAAGCCCAACCCTCTCCTTTAACATCACATTCTGGACCTGCAGACACACCCACAGCCTTCAGTCTGTGTGCATCCAAAGAGGATGCAGATGTGTGTGTGTGCACACTTGTGTGCATCCGTGTGTATACACTGACACATAAACAGACATGTTTAGGTATTTTGTGGTTTTTTGCATGCACATTGTATATATCAGTAGCTTTGCAAGATTTGTATTCATATGTGTTTACTTCTGAGTACATATATAGGTTTATGCACACATATGCACATATGTGAATATGCTCACGTTTGTGTGGTGCACTAGTGTCTACATATAAACACACATGTGCTATAAGTGTGTGTACATGGATGAAACGCTGGAGGGTATCATGTCAGGTTCTCAACAAGAAGCAGCAGGAAGTGCACGGGCAGGAGGAGGCAGGTGCCAAGGGAGTCTGCTTACCTTGGGGAACACTCACTCAAGCCACACCCGGTGGCATCCACTTGTGTTCCTTGGCCAGAACAGCGATGTCTCCCAGCTGAATAGGAAGCCGGAGAGGTTAAGTTTGGTTGCTATTCATTTGTGAATTCTTCGAACGATGCTACTCTCTAAGAATTGGGGTTTTATCACGGAAGAGAAAGGTGAGCAGAGAACCCGTGGGCAATGGGCCAACTTGCCACACCTTCTCCGTCTCTCAAAAGGACAACATCAGATGCCGTAAAGAAGCCTGTGCACCCAAACTCCTCCTGGAGTCCTTAGTGTTGTCATGTCCCACACGGAGAGTGTGCTACAGATGGGCAGGTCAAGGTCATAGGTGAAGACTTGGAATACCCTGTAGTAATTTGCGTACAAAGCAGGCACTGGTGTCTTTCCATGAGCAGTGTAGGATCGCCCTGTACACACAGTCTTCTCTCTTGTCCATCTCAAGGACAGGCATTTGCAACCTAAGCTTGTCGGCATCACTGGCTTCCCTGCATGGCCCATGACCGTGGGCACTGGGATGAGCAAATGCCCAAGCGGCTTCTACCCGACCCCAGCAGACCCCAAAGTCAAGTGATGGCAGTGGAGAAGGAGGGGGCAGTGTCGGGCCAGGGGTGGGGTCAGAAAGGTTCCAAGCAAGCAAAGCAAAGCAGAGCGAGAGGGGCCTGCGAACGGCCGTCTGGCCGCTCCCCCGCCCACACAGGTTTCCCAACCGCCTCCCCCGGGCAGCCTGATTCATGTCCCCATCCATTATTGAGCAGCGTACTTAGCAGAGAGGGAGGGAAAGACAAGGAAAGGGAAGCCACACGTCTCACGGCTTCATGTGAAATTGCAAGCGAATTGAGTTCTTGGAAAGGTTGCCAGGTTAGTGCCCGGAGACCAAGCCCTTCAGCTTCAGCACAAAATAACGGGAAGCGGCAAGCAGCCCTAGTGCCAAATGGCAGCTCCCACGCCAGCAGCCTGGGGAGGCCTTGTGGTCTCCGAAACCTGGATGACCCCCAGGCAGCACCACCAGGGCACCTGCTCTGCTCACACCAACCACAGGGGTACCTGCCTCAGCTGTCCAGATGCAAAGTCCAGGCAAAGAGAAAGATCTCTTCTGTGTGATGGTCAGGGTCATGGGTCCACTCAGCTGGGCCATTCAGCCCAGGAATTTGGTCAAGTATTGTTCTGGAAGTTCCTGTGTAGGTGTCCTTTGGATGAGATTACCATCTAGATGAGTGGATTCTGAGTGACAGGAGCCTTCCGTAATGGGAGTGAGCTGAATCTAACCAGCCGAAGACCCAAGGAGAGCCAGCCCTGGCCTCCTCCATGCAAGCGGAATTCTGCCAGCAAAGCAGCTTTGGACTTGAACTGCAGCTCTTGGAGTCTCTGGTGGATTTTGCATTTCCTTGGCCCATGCAGCTGACTGGAGGTGCACTGGGGTTTGTGGGCGTCTGAGGTGGTAGTGACGTCAGGAGTTAAGAGGGGAGGGGTCACTGAGAGACCATGGACCTCCTCAGGTGGAAACTAGGGGTCATTCACCTTTGGATGTCTTTCCCTTAGCCAGTGAAAGGAGGGAGGGAGGGAGGGAGGGAGGGATGGAGGGGGAGAGAGAAAAGGAAGAAAAGGGGGAGGGTGGGATTGAAATCTCTGTAAGAACAAAATTGTTTTCAATGGGATCAGAATAAAGAATATCCAAAGCACAAGCTATGTTTTGTTTTTCTTAGTGTAAGGGTGGGGATGAGATTAATGAGACTTTTCAAAGGAATTCCCAAACATTTATTTCTCTGTATAGCTCAGGTTACCTAAAGAGGACCCAGCCAACATATCGTGCACTGATCTGGTCTTTATTAAGGGGGTAGCTCATGGCTTTTAATGGGTTGCTCTACACAGACTACTGTTCTTCATTAACACAAGTGAAATAGGACAAATGTTTCCAGTGGGGACTCCAGGAGACTGCAAGGGGTAATTACTTGAAGGCACCCACAATTGGTGTGTGAGTAGAACGGTTCAGTTCCTCAAGTAGGGAGCAGACATGTATACATATAAGGAAATTAGACATGGAAGAAAGTCACCTTAAAAGGCACTGGTAATTTGAGGTTTATGTGTTCCAAGGCAATATTTAAGGTCACTTAGGTGTTTTTATTGAAGATCCCATACACGTGGTAGGGAAGGTCTGTGTCTCTGAACTGGTCTATCCATGAACATGGTCTAACTTGCTGTCTAATGGTACAATGGCTGACTGCTAGTTTGGGAGGGAACAACCTTATGGTTTATAGGGCACTTCCTGTGGAATGCATGCTCTAAACACATTACTCATTCACTTCTCTTCAATTCTCACTCAAATTTAATTTGCAGAGGAGAAATACAAGGCTCAGTAAGCTGGAGGACGTTGACTCTTGAGCAGATTCCAATTGCAGGGGTGCGGGAATTCTCTTCCTCCATGCACCCTGTGCCCCTTCCCCACATACACACAGTATGTGAAACCTAAATGGCACCTGACCAGTCCTGAAGGCGGAAGAACTCTGGCCTCTAGTCAGAGAACAGGATTGCAAGGCCAGCACGGCCCCTAAGAACTTTGTGATCACATCCATGAAGTGGAGCACCCACCACAATGGCTACTACTTACTCGGCAATTTCTACTGCAACACTCTGTTTAAGCACTCTGTGTGCCTCTACTCATTTCATCATCCACGTGCTCCCTGTAGAAGCCACCAATATGGACCTCATTTTATAACTGAGAAGACGGAGGTAATCTATGACCCAGCTCAAACCAACTCCTAGGGGCTGAATGTAAAATTCAGAAATTTTACAATCCAGGTGTTAAACTCAGACATTATCAAAACTATATCAAGTTACATTTAAATAATTTGTATCAAAAACAAAGGTAATAAATTCTCCAAACTGGCTATTTTCTATTTATGTCAGTACAAGTGACTATTCTCTTTGCTCTTGAGGTTATTTCTGTCTGTTGTGTCCAGTGTGCTGCTTCCATCTCTGTCCAACTGGCATGCAATGACAGCACGTTGGTGCCCATGATGGGAGTATCTGCACCAAAAGAGTCAGCAAATGCTGCAATGGGGCCTCTTCCTGGAGAAGCAGTCACCAAGCAACACACCACTGAGATGCCGGGGCCACTCAGAGTCAGATTCACAGAAGAATTGCATCCATTTGACTAATTCCAAGGAGAGATCCTACAGGTCATATCACAGGGAGGGGTGTTTCCATAAAAATGCAGAGAAAAGCAATAACAGAGTAAATAATACTAACTGAATCAAATGACAATTATTCTTAATAAAGTTGAAGCACTATTTAGGATCACTTCCTCAAGATTCAGCCCACACATAGACAGGACACACGGCCTACAACTTTTCTTCATGTTTGAATCCATTGTATATCTCATCCCAGATACTCACCTCTCCCATCAAGGGGACAGCGATGTCCTCTGTGTTCCCACAGGCATTTCTCACGGGGAAGCCATCGTCTTTACCACCGATGCTTGCCAAGGAGATAAGGCCATTGACCGTCCCCACCATGTTCCTTAAGCGTCACGGGTACCCAGCGAAATGGTGAAACCCCAGTCACGCCCAGCACCAGGCGTGGTTGTGTGGATACTGCTCTTTCTGCATGACAGCCTTTATTTCCGCTCTTCTTGCTATAGCTGTAGCAATTGGTGGTGGTGCCTGGTCACTGTTGTCTTTGTATGTGAGGGACCACACACATGCCACACAGGGTGTATGGGGGAGACAAGACCAGATGGGGTGTATTTGGTCTCCTGGTGCAAGCTTGCATGTAGGGTACCCAGTTGTGGTCAGACCTATCTCCCAGCATGTTAACCTTTAGGAATTCATTTGCTGCTCAGCTCTCATTAGGAAAGGTTTCTTTTAGTGGTTGTATAAAAGCTTTTGGCATGTACACGCTGAATGGCATGGGGCCAGTGGATTGCAGCGAGCAGAGTCAAGGCGCTGGGTGATGGAGCACAGCTGACAAGCGGCGACAGCTCCAGGTGCATTATCTTCCCGTTGGATTCGAGACAGCTACCTCACTTGGTAATGGACTTGAATGCTTAGGCCTTCTCCTTCTGCTTCAGGTTAATGCTCCTCATTTGCCACCCTTTTAGGAAACCACAAAGTCAAGGTAGCAAGAAGCGTGGGATAATGGAAGGAGCACTGGTCTGGAGTCAGGAGACCTGGCTCTGGTACCATGTTGCTGCTAACTCACCCAAGGACGTCATGCACCACCACTCTCTTTCTCTAGGCAGGTTTCCTCATTGGCTGCAAAGTCGTCAGACTCAGAGCTTGTCTGTACATTTCCAATTCTAACAAACTGGCATAGAGACCTGTGGCTATGCACAAGACTTTTCTCTCCCAAAATTAAGCTCTTAAACAAAACAGGTATTTCAGTTGTTATTTAAAATTAGCTTAAATTCAATGCCATCCTCCAGTGATTGTAAACATACACAAACACATCATTTACCAACCTAAAACAGGATGCTCTGTGAGGCCGGTGCTGTGGCATAGTAGATTAGGCCACCGCCTGCAGAGCTGGCATCCCATATGGGCACCTGTTCGAGACCCTGCTGCTCCAATTCTGACCCAGCTCTCTCTGCTGTGGCCTGGGATAGCAGTGGAAGATGCCCAAGTCCTTGGGACCCTGAGGACTGGAAGTCCCTGAAGACCTCTCTCTCTCTCTCTCTCTCTCTCTCTCTCTCCCTCTCCTTCTGTGTAACTCTGACTTTCAAATAAAAAAATTAATCTTTTAAAAAAATATGATGCTCTGTGAACTGAACCAGTCAAGATTGGGTTAGCCAGTCCCAACTGTTGCACATTTGCTTCCTAGAAGACGCTTTGTTGGGGGCAGTCCAGCTCTGAACAAAACCCCTCTCCCTCCCCAGCAACCACAAGGAGAACACTCAGGCATCTTTGTGATGGGAACTACCCACCAACTTTTGGCCCAGGAGTGAACGCCTGATCTGAAGTGTGCCGATCGAATTATCTCTTCTTAGAAGAGGAGTTGGGGCCGGCGCCGCGGCTCACTAGGCTAATCCTCCACCTTGCGGCGCCGGCACACCGGGTTCTAGTCCCAGTCGGGGCGCCGGATTCTGTCCCAGTTGCCCCTCTTCCAGGCCAGCTCTCTGCTGTGGCCCAGGAGTGCAATGGAGGATGGCCCAAGTGCTTGGCCCCTGCACCCCATGGGAGACCAGGAGAAGCACCTGGCTCCTGCCTTCGGATCAGCGCAGTGTCCCGGCCACAGCGCGCCAGCTGCAGCGGCCATTGGAGGGTGAACCAACGGCAAAGGAAGACCTTTCTCTCTGTCTCTCTCTCTCACTGTCCACTCTGCTTGTCAAAAAAAAAAAAAAAAAAAAAGAAGAGGAGTTGGGTCTTGTGCTCATGCTCATCTCTGAGTAATCACATGGATGCAGTGGAGGAAGAGGCATTCTGATTGGCTGTTACTAGGACACAAGCCCGCACTTGCAGCCTTGGTGATAGAGATGCCAAAGTCAGCTCCCAAGTCAGGCATCACTGAACTGAAAGGGGGATCCCTTGCAGAGGAGACCCTAAAATGGGGAGGAGGGCAGCAGAGCAGAAATGTGTGACTTCCCTGACCCCTTTTATAAAGGACCTATCAGCACGGAGAGTTACCTTGAACCATTTCTTAAGACTTCGGTGTCTTCACTCTCCTGACTGTTTCTTTTGCAGTACAGAAACTTCTCAATTTGATGCAATCCCAATAGTTGATTTTGGCTTTGACTGCCTGTGCCTCCCGGGTCTTTTCCAGAAATCCTTTGCCTGTGCCAATATCTTGAAGGGTTTCTCCAATGTTCTCTAATAACTTGATGGTGTCAGGTCGTAGATTTAGGTCTTTAATCCATGTTGAGTGGATTTTTGTGTAAGCTGTAAGGTAGGGGTCTTGCTTCATGATTCTGCTCGTGGAAATCCAATTTTCCCAGCACCATTTATTGAATAAACTGTCCTTGCTCCAGGAATTAGTTTTAGATCCTTGATCAAATATAAGTTGGCTGTAGATAGACAACCGACAGAATGGGAAAAAATATTTGCAAACTATGCAACAGATAAAGGGTTAATAACCAGAATCTACAAAGAGATCAAGAAACTCCACAAAAACAAAACAAGCAACTGACTTAAGAGATGGGCCAAGGACCTCAATAGACATTTTTCAAAAGAGGAAATCCAAATGGCCAACAGGCACATGAGAAAATGTTCTAGGTCATTAGCAATCAGGGAAATGCAAATCAAAACCACAGTGAGGTTTCACCTCACCCCGGTTAGAATGGCTCACATACACAAATCTACCAACAACAGATGCTGGAGAGGATGTGGGGAAAAAGGGACACTAACCCACTGTTGGTGGGAATGCAAACTGGTCAAGCCACTATGGAAGTCAGTCTGGAGATTCCTCAGAAACCTGAAGATAACCCTACCGTTCGACCCAGCCATCCCACTCCTTGGAATTTACCCAAAGGAATTTAAATTGGCAAACAAAAAAGCGGTCTGCACCCTAATGTTTATTGCAGCTCAATTCACAATAGCTAAGACCTGGAACCAACCTAAATGCCCATCAACGGTAGACTGGATAAAGAAATTATGGGATATGTATTCTTTAGAATACTATACCGCAGTAAGAAACAACGAAATCCAGTCATTTGCAACAAAATGGAGGAATCTGGAACACATCATGCTGAGTGAAGTAAGCCAGTCCCAAAGGGACAAATACCATATGTTCTCCCTGATCGGTGACAACTGACTGAACCCCAAAAAGGAAACCTGTTGAAGTGAAATGGACACTATGAGAAACGGTGACTTGATCAGCATAGCCCTGTCTGTTAATGAACAACTTATTATCCCTCTTAGTAGTTTTTTTGTCTACTTAATATGACTGGTTTAATTCTGTAATTAATACACAGTTATTCTTAAGCGTTGAAATTTAACTGAAATGTGATCCCTGTTAAACATAAGAGTAGGAATAAGAGAGGGAAGAGATGTACAATTTGGGACATGCTCAAGCTGACTTGCCCCAAATAGTAGAGTTAGAAACATACCAGGGGACTCCAATTTAATCCCATCAAGGTGGCATGTACCAATGCCATCTCACCAGTCCAAGTGATCAATTTCAGTTCACAATTGATCATAATGAAAGGACTAAGAGTCAAAGGAAGCACATAAACAAGTCTAGTACCTGCTACTACTAACTGATAGAATAAAGGGGAGAGTGATCCAACATGGGAAGCGAGATACTCAGCAGACTCATAGAATGGTGGATGTCCTAAACAGCACTCTGGCCTCAGAATCAGCCCTAAAGGCATTCAGATCTGGCTGAAAAGCCCATGAGAGTATTTCAGGCATGGAAAGCCAAGACACTCTGGCAAAAGATCTCTGTGAGTGAGATCCCAGTGGAAAGAACAGGTCTTCAAAGAAGGAGGTACCTTTCTCCAAAGGGAGGAGAGAACCTCCACTTTGACTATGACCTTGTCTAAACAAGATAAGAGTCGGTGAACTCAGAGGGCTTCCATAGCCTTGGAAACTCATGACTGGAGCATAGGGAGATTACTGATGCCATAGACAGGAGTGTCAATTGGTAAAGTCAACAACAGGAGTCACTGTGCACTTACTCCTCATGTAGGATCTCTGTCCTTAATATGCTGTACATTGAGATTTAATGCTATAACGAGTACTCAAAAAATATATTTCACTTTGTGTTTCTATGGGGGTGCAAACTGTTGAAATCTTTACTTAATGCATACTAAACTGATCTTCTGAAAAAAAAAAAAGAAATTATCAATTCCCAACTTGACTCTCACTGGGATTAAACATGACAATAGGTCTGATCTGATGTCATCATCATTAAAAAAAAAATCATCTATTATTTTTCACTTTGTGTTTCTGTGTGGGAGCAAACTGTTGAAATCCTTACTTAATGTATACTAAGCTGATCTTTGTATATTAAGATAATCAAAAATGAATCTTGATGTGAATGGAAGGGGAGAGGGAGTGGGAGGGGGGAGGGTTGTGGGTGGGAGGGACGGTATGGGGGGGAAGCCATTGTAATCCATAGGTCGTACTTTGGAAATTTATATTCATTAAATAAAAGTTAAATAAAAAAAAAGACTTTGGTGTCATTTTAGATGTGAATTTTGTTTATTTTTTAACTTTTCATGTATTCATTTTCATTTTATTTTAAAGGCAGAGAGACAGAGAAGAGTCACCCATGGGGCTGACGCTGTAGTATAGTGGGTAAAGCCACCACCTGCAGTGCCAGCATCCCATATGGGCACCAGTTCAAGTCCAGTTGCTCCACTTCCCATCCAGATCTCTGCTACAGCCTGGGAAAGCAGTAGAAGATGGCCCTAGTCCTTGGGCCCCTGCACCCATGTGGGAGACCCAGAGGAAGCTCCTGGCTCCTGACTTCGGATCGGCACAGCTCCCGACATTGCAACCATCTGGGGAGTGAACCAGTGGATGGAAGACCTCTCTCTCTTTCTCTCTGCCTCTGCTTCTCTGTAACTCTGCTTTTCAAATAAAATAAATAAATCTTTACAAAAAAAGAGTCTCCCATTTGCTGGTTCACTCCCCTAATGCCTGCAGTAACCAGGATGGGCCAGGCTGAAGTCAGGAGTCCAGATTGCAAACCATGTCTCCTGCTTGGACGGCAGGGACGCAGGTACTTAAATCATCTGCTGGCCTTGCAGGCTGTGCATTAGCAGAACAACGGCTCAGAGGCAGGGGAGCCAGGCGCTTCCTGTGGGATGTGAGTATCCCAAGCTACCACTTAGTCACTGCACCAAATACCCTCTCCTTATACGTAAATTTTGATTTTTAGTTTGAAGGGTTACCCTATCAGTCAAACAGCCAGTCACTACACTGTGAGTGTGAGTGTGTGTGTCTTTAACGCACAAACTAACTCCACTCCAAATATCAGGACTAGGACTAAGGAACGCACACGTTGCACAACGTTTCCACCACCGCAGAGGAGTCGCACACGGCCCCGCGCGCTGGGCCGCGTCGCTGTCGATCACTGAGACCCACTGCAGGTGGCATGAGAGAAGCTGTTCTAGGGTGGTTTTGAGGAGGGATTGGGAAGCAGGACAGATGACAGGATGCAGAGGGGCGGGATCAGGCAGGAGCCAAACCAGTAACGTGGGGTTACCCAAGAATAAGCCACAGGGCTCCAAGGCCCCCACACATGAGCAGTCTGGTGGCTCCGGCCTGGCCAGCGTGGCACGGGTGACACTCCTCCGCCGAGGAGGAAAAGTTGGCAAGGAGGGGACACCACCCCGAGCTCCCAGTGGCATCTGCTGGTCCCTCCATCGTGAACCCTTTTTGTCACTGAACCCGTCAGTGTCTCCATGTCTTCATGCCTTCCAACCTGCTTCTACCGCTCCCTTCTCTCCCACGAGGGCATTCCTATGTACTTGCCATCCCCCAATTGCACCACCACTCCCAGAAAACTTCCCTGGCTCTCCCTGTCCTGTTTGGTCTGTGACCTGCCCATCTCCTACCGTGCACCTGTGAGCTGCTGCATCGGTGATGCGGCCCCTCCCCCAGCAGAGGGGCTGGCTGCCCTTGTGCTGAGTCACCACTGGTCAGTTCCTGCCTGCCCGGCCAAGTGCCTACCTGCTGCCGTAGGGAGCACGGCTGGGGGTCAGGGACGCTGTCACAAGACAACCAGTCTCTACCCTTGAGCTGACAGGCAGCCAGGGTCTCTCCAGGCAATAGGCCCGCTCTCTGGAAGGGAAGGTTGGGGGTAGGCTAGATAAACAAAGTTCTCCAGGATGCGACTTTATCTGATTGAAGAAATGCAAAGTTTGCCACAGGATCTGGCTCTGCGTTGTGAGATAGCAGCTTTTGATGGTAAATGAAAGCGACATCAAATGGGCGTATTTCATAGCGTCTGGATACCTGGGCTTAATGTGTATGCCTTTAAGTTTGTAGACTGGTCAAAGCATCACCATGTGTCTCAGAAGAGTCTGCTTTTTTGTATAAAATGCCTAATACTTGATTTCCTAGATAACAGCTGTTTATCCAACGCACACATTGGTGAGGAAGAGCCATGGAGAGCGCGCTCCCACAGCGTTGCGGAAATCCTAAGATTTGGCTTCTTTCTTAATTGTTCGGGAGGAGAGATGGGGAAGGAGGGTGCGTCAGGAAGTGAGGAGAGGCCTAATGAAATCCTGAGCTGCTTTTGAATTGAAGGCAAGTGTGGCTGTATCCCGGCCAACATGATGCAAAACATTTAATATCATCTCTAAGCTCATCGCAAGAGCTCTGAACAGGATCCCAGAACTTCACAGCTCCCTCTCCGGAAACTCGGGAGCTGGGGGCTCAGGGAAGCCTACGAACCGTCGGGTTGGCGTCTCTGAGCTTCCTCTGCTTTGGGAAGAAGCAAGCTGTTGCCTCCGTCACCTGGACGATGGAAGGGAGACGTCTCAGCTGCAGATTTGCTTCCTGAATTCCAGCCCACCTGAACCTGGATGGGCAGGGGGCGGGGGAGTAGGATTCCAATTGTTGAGTCAATACAGAAGTCCTGCTTCCAAATGCTGAAATTCCTGCCCACAAATGGCTTTCACATGGCAAGGTCAGAGAGAGCGATTCCCCCAACCCTCCCCAGTCAATCCAGATCAACCGGAATTTTCCAAGAGAAACATAGTTGCTCAGACTCCCAGGGAGTGGGGGTAGGATCATCCAGCTCCCAGCCTCTGGAAGGTGAGCATCTCCTGTACTAAGAACAAAATAGGCAGAGTGGCTCCCTCCGCTCCCAAATGAGCCTGGTTAGCCCTTCCACGCCCATCCGCAGCGGGGAGCTCCCTGCACCTGCGCTGCACTTGACCGTGGCCAAAAGGTGATTGCTGCACCTGCTCTAGAGGAGGCAGGTGAGTGCAGAGGCCACACCTGTGATGAGAATTGATGCTTGTAGGAGGCAGCCACCAGGAGTGGGGATTGTAAGAAAGATGGATTATGGGAAACTTAGAAGAGCAAGTGAGGATGCTGGCGCTGGACCACGTACAAGAAGCTCTTCGACTTTACTGGACACCAGGACCACCTTAGGCTCTGTCATAACTATCGTCTCCACCATGCTGGAAATAAACTGACATCCACCAAGAGGATTCTGGGGAAATAAGGTTTGTGGGGCCACAAAATGGGACATGCTGGGGCTTTTGAAACACAGCAGCTCTGTTTCCATAGGTGGGGCTGCTCTCCCAGATGGATCTGTTAGGCTGGAAGTCAGAAATGAGCTCGTGTGTGTGTGTGACAAAGCCTAAGCAACTGACTCTACAGTGGTATCTCAAAGTCATCCCGATAACCTTCCAGGTGCAGCCCAGTATCTGCACTTCAAACGTCCCACCCGGATCCTGATGACCTCCCAGGGGGTCCTGCCCCTTCCACCCCATAACCATCCTTCCTCTAAGGCGGGGCAACACCAGCCAGGCTCCCCCTGTCTGGTAACTTCACTGGGAAAAAACTCAAAGGAATTTTTCATATTTACATCCAGCAAGTCTTTTGTTCTGGGAGGAGAAGAAGGAGAGGGGGAGGGAAGGCAAGACCCATCCCCTTGGAAGCCCCAGCCTAAAAGTGCACTGCGCACTCTCTCTCAGGTCCTGTCTGGAGAGGTGCCCATCTGTTCTTAGGGATGTCCCTACCCTAATAAACCTTGCTATGTTGCTTTCCCCTGCTCTCTGTCTCACACCTGAATTATTTCTTGCGAAGACAAGGACCCTTTGCTTCTCCGGTAACAGATCTGTAAGAAATTGGTTAAAGAAGATGATGGAGGAGGAGAGAATGGGAGATGGGGAAGGGGACAGGGAGAAGGAGGAAAGGGGAAAGCCAGTTACACTTTACCATCTATCTCAAATTTCGCATTTTTATTTTTGCACGAGGTACACATGTTCATTTGCCCGTCAGTCACTCAGCTGGGACCAGACCCAGATTCTGATTCTGAGGGCGTGGCACTGAAGGAGCTGTGGCGAGAGTGACAGGGACACCGCCACGGATAACGTTCCGTGAGGAGAAGGCTGCCCCAGGCCGAGTTTACATACCGAGACCCCAGTCTCCAATGCGGCTGGATTTGGAGTAAGGCAGTAATTAGGGCTTGGGGAGGCCATGAGGGCGAGGCCTGATGCAGTAAGGTTACTGTGGCGTCCCTATAAGAGACCTGAGAGCGAGCTCACTCTTTCTCTTTCCACCTTGAAAGGACACATGCTCCTCGTCACAGGAACCACACAGTCCAGGGCCTTTTTTTTACATTTTTTTTTATTTGACAAAGTTAGACAGTGAGAGAGAGAGACAGGGAGAAAGGTCTTCCTTCCATTGGTTCACCCCCCCAAATGGCCGCAACAGCCAGAGCTGTGCTGATCCGAAGCCAGGAGCCAGGTGCTTCCTCCTGGTCTCCCATGTGGGTGCAGGGCTCAAGCACTTGGGCCATCCTCCACTGCCTTCCCGGGCCACAGCAGAGAGCTGGACTGGAAGAGGAGCATCCGGGACTAGAACCCGGTGCCCATATGGGATGCCAGCGCCGCAAGTGGAGGATTAACCCAGTGCGCCGTGGTGCTGGCCCCCGTCCAGGGCCTTGATCTTGGGCACCCCAGGCTCCGCTATGCTATGGGTTCCAGCAGCTCGAGCAGACTCACATAGATGCTAAGGAGGAGGTCAGAGTTCAATCCAGCCGGTATAGCCAGTGTAGCCAACGGAAGGCGATCAGGCAGTGCTTAAAAGACACAAGAGCAGGTACAGGGCAAAGCAAGGGACAGCAGGACTTGAGGCAGAGCGCACCTGCTCACGGGGCAGCCCTGGTGCCCACCGAACCACTCCAGGCACACCAGGCGTGGGAGAAGAGGCACTTGGCCACCCTCCACCCAAAGCTTGGATAGCCAGAGGCCATTGGTTCGTGCCTGCTCCCCTGCAGCCACCCTGACCAGTGGGTCCACCCTGGTGGGACCGGGAGCCCCAAGAGGTCCCTGGGCAGGTGCATCGCCTGATGCAGGGATGGTTTTCCTTACCTGGGTGGGCCCTGCCAGTGCCCTCTCCTGATGGCTGCTGCCAGAACACCTCTGCCTGGCCTCCACCACTCAGCTTGCCATGCAGACGCCGTGGGTGCCGACCACACCACCTCCCAGGGCTGTGTCTTGGCCCACCGCAGACGGGAGCCCCTCAAGGGCCCCACACCAGCATTTAATTTGTCTCGGAGTTGCCAGCCTTTAACCCAGGCCCTGTCGCTGGGACATGGCCATGGATGTTCATCGAGTGAACAAGAAACAAACGATTAGATTATTTGGCCCCTAAATAATGCTCCCTGAAAGAATGAAGAAGTGAAAACAATCAAATGGAAATACTCCCTTGGGTCTAAAGTCCCAATATGAAGTCGCAAGGCCAGGGACTCATACTGCCTCTTGGTCCCTGTGCTTTCAGAGTTCAAAGCATTCCAGAGCATTTACCTCTCCAAGCTTTTCCTTATTCAGCAAACCCCTACACAGTCAGCATCTCAGAGTCGCCCACTTGCTGAAATTCAGAATTCCAACAGAAAGGTGAGATGATTAAAGGTGACGTAAGAAGAGACAGGACATGGAGACGAGGATTGGACAGGTAGCCTGAACTTGATCTTGTGGCCCTGTCTTTTTGTTGTTGTTGTTGTTGTTGTTAGATTTATTTATATATTTGAAAGTCAGAGTTACACAGAGAGAGGCAGAGAGAGAGAGAGAGAGAGAGAGGTCGTCCATCCGCTGGTTCACTCCCCAATTGGCTGCAACAGCCAGAGCTGCGCCGATCTGAAGCCAGGAGCCAGGAGCTTCTTCTGGGTATCCCACGCAGGTGCAGGAGCCCAAGGACCTGGGCCATCTTCTACTGCTTTCCCAGGCCATAGCAGGGAGCTGGATCAGAAGTGGAGCAGCCAGGACTTGAAGTGCTGCTCATATGGGATGTGGTGCTGGCCCCAGCTCGGCCTTTCTGTGTTGACCTCCCTGTCTGTGGAATGGGAGGCTGACTCAGCATCATCACTGTCTGCAGACGCCACGTGTGACAGTCAGCGTTTTCCTCCCTGTATCTCCCACGGGGATGAAAGAGCCAGGGCACCTCCTCTCACCTTGCACGGAGTCCAGCACAGACCGGGTCCTCCGCCGGCGCCTGCTGAACAGAACTGGGAGCTCTGTGTGCCTGGGTGTGGAGGCACCATCGCCCCTTAACAGAGACGCGGACAGAGGGCGGGACAGACGCAGACACGGCAGGATTCTCATTGCTGCTTCCCGTTTGCAAAGTCATGTGCACTTCCCTGACGAGGTGAGCGAGCAACCTCCCCTGGGGACCAGGCAGCAACTGGCCCTGCACCTGGCTTCACGTGAGCCCTGTGGATCTGGACCGGAGCACCCCCGCCAGTCACTGCCGTGGTCGGAACCCACGCCCGGCATTCCATCACGGCCGCCCTCTAAATTCTAACGTGAGAGACAAAACAGTCCAAGAACACAGTGTCTCTCAGAGCCCCCAGACATCGCTCCCGCTTGAGTCCCTTCCCAAATCGGAGCGTGCATTTGCGCAAAGTTGAATTCCACCCATTAACGTGAAGTTGTCTGGACCGGGAGAGCGGCTGAACCGAGCCAAGACAGTTTCTATTTCCGAGTGATTCCTTCTTCCAAATCCTCCAGGCTGGCCTTCTCTGCAGCTCTGGGCTCTGGCTTCTGTGGAGTGCGTGGACTGCGTTTGGCCCCAAAACAGCTTGGCTTGCCGCAGAGCTTCCCAGAGAACTCTTCCGGCACCATCCGGGTTCTCTTCCGCTCAGCAGGTGAGGTCTTCTGGATCCCTCCCCTCTAAACCTGATCCTGGCGTCTCCAGTCCTCGTCTGGAGTTAGCTGCACCCCAGGAGCGGAGGGAACATGGCCCATGCCCAGAAGGAAGCCAGTAAAATAAAATGGAAGGTCCAGAGCTAAACCCACAGCCAAGAGGGTCTTTTGCCAACGTCCACTCACGTCTTGACCTGTGAGAGCTCCTTGAAAGCGGAGGCTGCCCGCGGGAGGCCCTTGGCCGAGCTCTTCTAGAAAGATGGCCAGTGCTGGCTGCCTCTGAGCTGGGTGAGGGGGAAGGCTAAGGGCGCTGAGCACGCTGGTACTCCCACCGGGCTGCGTTTCAGAGAATCCCCCAGGGCTTGGGAGCTCCAGGAAGGGGATGAACACAGAACTGCCACTGTGGGGAGGACAGGGCAGGGGTGCCCGTGCAGCAGACCCTCTAAGGCAGGGAGGCAGAGGCTGCGCTGTGGATCAACCCGTCTGACCCGTCTGCCGCGGGTTCTCCACCTCCCACCTTCCTGCCTTCCTGCCGTCCCAGACGTGGCTCCCTTCTGGGTGCGGGCAGGCAGCAGCCCAACTCTGTGCTATTTCAACTGACTTCCCCGATCCTCTCCTGCCTTTGTTTTTCTCTGAATAAGTGTCGCTCCTTGCCTGGATGAACTCATGTGTTGGCACCTGTGAATCAGGTTGAGTGACGTGGAATCTATCATCCAGACCAGGAAAATTTTGAGAGTCGAGTTAGATGCTATTCATAACCACTCCATGATATCAGGCAAAAAAGGGAAACCATTTGGGGGACACATCAGGAAATAGGGCTGCTCCAGGATTAGAACTTTTGGGGGGACAAGTGACCACAACCTGATATGAAGTAGTTCAAGGAGAAAGGTGCATACGGTAACGATCTCATTGGGCCAGGATGGAGCTGGCTCGTCAGGTGGACATCCCATGCCATAGTCTTCCTCCCTCCAGCCTTTGGCTTCCCGGGCTCACGTTCCTCTCTCCTGTTAGTCGGATGCCCTCCAGGTGTCAGCTAGGAGACCTGCCTTTCCGTGACCCAAGGGACCAGACCTTTTTCTCCACGATGAAAAGTCCTGAGCTGCCATCGCGTGCCACATCCTCACCCACGGAACATTGACCATGGTCAGGGGATGCAGACCATGTGACAGGGCGTCAGCAATGGGTGCCAAAAGAAATGCGAGCCCTGGACTCCGTAAACTGGCTTTTAGGCACAGTTCTTAGCAGTGATTATGGGCAGAGTAAAATATCCCTGCTTCACATCCTTGGGGTTCAGAAAGCAGTCGTTAGCCTAACGTCTCCACTTTGCGGAGGAAGAAACTAAGACCAGAGAGGTGGAGTACCTTGCCCTCGGTCGCTCAGGTGGCTCAAGGTCGCTCAGACGGCCCAAGGTCACCCCGATGACAAGTGCAGCATCAGGGCCTCAGCTATAAACCAGTTCTGTCCGGGGTGAGGCGTTCGCCCATTCTTTTCCCCTGCCCTGCGCTGTCTTGATGCTGAGACACGATTCTTCCAGGGCCAGGACTGACTTTGTTCGTAGGCAACAGGAAACAGAGCAGACAAACTTCGCCCGGAAGTGAGAAAAACTCCCTGATTCCTCTGAGCGCCCCGCCCCAGCCCTAAAGGCAAGGCTGAGACCTGGCGAGACAGGTCACAGGCCAAGAGCCACGGGGGTAAAACGAACGCAGCTCTCCTGAGAGTCCACACTCGGACCCCCGAGGAGGGCATCGCAACCTTGCGCTCCCGGGATACTCGGTGATGTCGGATGTTTGGGGGTGGCCGCAGCTGGGAAGGTGAAGCTCCCGGTATCTCGCGAGCACATAGCGGGACACTGAGGCATCTTAAGATGCCCCTCAGATCCAGGCAAAGCCTTAAGTCGCGAGATGGAGTGAACAGTTCTGCCCCCTAAAGTTCTGGACAGGCTGGCATTGGGGGGTGGGGCCTTGGGAGGCGAGAGGATCGCAGACTTCCTGTTTCCGCTCTTAACCAGCAAGTGGCAATAAGAAAGCAGTCGTCCAACAAGCAGGAAGCGAACCCTCACCAGACACCTGGTCTACCAGCACCCTGGAGTGAGTACCCAACACTCCACTCTGTAACGCCTTTGTTACAGCAGCCCGCGCTGAGTGGAAACAAGCCCCAACGTCAACGTCGCGGAGGGCCAGGCCCTGTGAGAGACGTTTCCATACTTTTTGACTTCAGGCAGTGAATGGAAAATCGCAAGCCCAGATTCAGTTTCTAGTCGCTCATGGGCCCGCTTGTGTGTAATCCCACAATGAAGCCCAAAACACAGTTGCAGAATCATTCGCCAAATAGTCACACAGCGCCTGCTACTTGCCCAGTATTGTTCCAGCTGGAAACGGATTCCAAGAGCAAGATGCACACACATTTGGTTGCAAGAGTGGGCAGATTTGATCCCACGGTGACAAATGATGGCCAGCTTGCCACGGGCAGTACGGTTCGCACCGTGTGAGTCTCACCGCCCTGGCTGGGGGACAGCTGCAATGATTAATCCACCCTCTCGGGGCCTAATCTCCTTGGGCTCAGTTCCCATCTGGATCCCACCCCAGTGCAATCAAAGGGAGGCCTCCATCGGCTCTGCCCTGGTGCCCCTGGAGGGCAGGGCTGGGTGCGGCGTAGAACATGCTTGGGATCTGGCCCCTTCTAAGGTGCAAGGCCCAACAGCACCCGGGTCAGACCGGGCACCTTGTGGGAGCCCTGAGCAAGATGGGCTCGGCTGCAGCTCTGGAGGTGCCAACGTGTGCAGGCAAGCCTGGCCTGGGAGCTGGCGGAACCCTCGCCCTCAGGGACCAGCCTGAGACAGGACTGTCCCAGCTGCTTCCGCCGGGTCCCACGGTTCCGACTCACGGGCTCGGCCCACTCCCTCTCAGGGCTGCCTCTCTGCCCCTGCCACCTTGGGCAGGGCGAGGCTGGGCAGCAAGGGGCCACACAGCCTGCCTGGGATCCTGTGTGGGGTAAACACCCCGCCAAGCCCTCACCTTGCCAGGTGGTGACTTCACAGAGCACAAACACGCACCTCATAATTCCTCGATTCAAGATAAATATTTATGGAGCCCTTACTGCTGGGAACGCTGCTGGACTGTGGGGTGTGGAGATGAGTGAAGCAGACACGTTCCCTACTGCCATGGAGTTTACTGTCGAAGATCCGGGAGCCACCAACACAAAGCCATAAAGCCATGAGCTGTTCATTACTTACCAGGCCCACGCATCCTCTCATTGCTTAATTTAAACATCAGAGCCTCTTTCACAGGGCGCACCATTATCGTGTGTGAGAAGTCTCGGAGCCGGCCCACACTCTCGCACATGCAGCCAGCCGGTGGCGGAGCCAGGATTTCCTCCCGGGTCTGTGGTCACTCCCGTGAAGCCCCACGTCTCCCCCCACTCGCTGTTAGCAGTGGATTCCTTTCCTCTGTTGCAGGATAGGACGGCTGCGGCCCAGGAGATGGTTACCTCCTCCAGCTACGCATGCAGCGAATCCAAGGTTTGCTCACTTTCTGTGCACAAGCACGCACTCTTGTTTTGCACCCAAAGCTGTGCTGCGGGGGGTGCCAGGATGAACCCTCAGGTCCTTTGCTCCGTGGGCACCCAGACTCTACCTGGGAGACGGGCACCCCGGGGAGAGGCACACAGAGGTGGCTGTGCTCGCGGAGGAGAAGAGGTGTGGGCCCAGGAGCCTCCCATCCGTGAGGGCTTCAGAGAGGAGCCAGCCTGAGCGGGGGTTGAGTCTGTGACAAGGGACGTTGCTGCTTGCGACACCTCTGAAGGCCCAGGGCCCAGATTAGCAGGGCGTCTGCTGGCCGCTCACCTCGCTGACTCCCGGCCTCTGGGCCATGCAGACCCAGTACGAGGGCTGCAAGACACTCATGAGAAAATGGAATTAGGACACACGTTTCGTTCAGTGCCAAACAAATGCACGTAACATAGGAGATTTCACAAAGCTCATGAGAAAGTACTTGGGAAAAACTCTGTCCATCTCAAGAATGTTTTTGCCTCCAAGTAAACTTAGCTTTCAATTCCAATGTCCACGAAGTTTTGGAAGTTCCCCTGTACCTACGACAGTGAGGGGAGCTGGGACACCTGTGTGTGGCACACCTGGCCACTGGAGGTTGCTTAGCCCTCTGCCAGCTCTTTGGCCGTCCCCACACTGCAGCAGGCCAGGCCCCTTAGCCCAGCCTGGACTCCCCAAAGCGCAGACGTGCGTGCAGGGGCAATGACCCAGTGGATGGATAAACGTGATAGAGAGGCAGGCTGGGGTCCTCACCCCGAGAGCCCTGAGCACCTACTGGTGGCCGACCACACCTCTGCAGGCCTCCAGGACGTGGGAGCCTATGCTGGAAGGGCGCCAGCCCAGATAAGGCTACGTGAGGAGCAGACAGGGCACAGGGCGTTCCCAGGTGTGCTCCCACAGGGACGCGAATCCACGTGCAGGAGCCAGGCTTGCTGGCGGGCCTGGCTCAGCACCGGCTCCCTGCCCACGCCTGCCGCACCTGCTTGCCCTGCTAGCTGGACCAGCCTGCAGGCTTTCTCAGGATGTCGGAGCTCAGCGGAGAGCAGATAACCGAGCCTTGTGGACAGGAAACACTCCTTTGGCTCCGTCCACGCCATAGCTTCCCCTCTAAATGCTCATGGACTGAGAGGCCTGGGCGCCACGTTGTCACAGGGAGATCTGGGAGAACTTTATCTTCAGCCATCCCCTCTGGTCCCTGATGCAACTCCCACCCCTGGAGTCGGAAGTCAAACTCAGGCCCATAGATGGTCCCTTAGGAGGAAGAGACCTGGGCCCCGGGCCCATGGGCTTTCAGGTCCAGCCCCTTACTCTTTCTGTAAGTCAAGGGGTGGGGGAGGCATGGACACCCAGACCCCTTCACGGATTCTCTCAGGAGCAAAGCTGAGTCACTGCAGAGTCTGAGACGGCCTGCAAAACCTGACCTGCTTACCCTGCGGCCCTTTGATGACGCTTGGCCAATCTTTCCCCCGAGGTGTGCAGACCTAATCCTTTTTTCTCGTCTATTCATTCCATGATTTACTGGTGTGTTTCCCCCAGGCCGGCAGCAGTCTGTAAGCAGAGTCCTGAGTTAACCACGAGCCTTCGCAGGACATGTGTGAACGAATGCCGCACTAAGCGAGGGAGCGGAGTGCCGGGCTCCGTCGTCAGGGGGCTTAACCGCCTGGGGGAGAGACCCCTGACAACAGATACGAAAAAAAAAATTGGGGGGCCGGCATTGTAGTCTAGCAGGTAAAGCAACCGCCTGCCACACCGGCATCCCACATGGCACAAGTTTGAGTCCCGGTGGCTGCTCCTCTTCTAATCCAGCTCTCTGCTGTGGCCTGGGAAAGCAGTAGAAGATGACCCAAGTCCTTGGGCCCCTGCACCCACATGGGAGACCCAGAGGAAGCTCCTGGCTCCTGGCTTTGGATCAGTGCAGCTCTGGACATTGCAGCCATCTGGGGAGTGAACCAGTGGATGGAAGACCTCTCTCTCTCTCTCCCTCTCTCATTCTCTCTCTCTCTCTCTCTCTCCCTGCACCTGCCTCTCTGTAACTCTGCCTTTCCAATAAACAAATAGATAAATCTTTAAAATAAATAAATAAATAATAAATTTTAAAAATCGGGGCAGGCCTGCCAAACACACTGGCGCAGCATCCAGAGGAAAGAACGCCGGACCCTGGTGCGTGTGGGCACCTTCACGCACATGGTCCCGTGGGATGCTGAGGGCCTGAGCTAGTTCTCAACTCCCCGGGGTTCTAGGACCACAGGCAATCAAAGCCACAAAGAGCTGGAGTGTTCACAGAGCTGCAGGAAGCAAAGTGAGTTCCCCCGTTCCCCGACCAAGCGTCACTGTGCACCTGCTACAATCCCAGCCTTCTCTGGGGGCTGGGATCTGACAGTGGAGACACCTGGCCTGAGCCTTGGATCCTAACCGGATAGCCTGGTGGGCTGGGCAACGCCAGGAGTGGCCCCATAGCTCACTCTCCTTGCCATGCCAGGAGCAACACTACCAGGGAGGAAGCAGTGAGGGACCCCGACCCCATGCCCACCTTGTGAAGAGAGCCCAGATCCATGGGGCAGGGAGCAGAATGGACAGACGCACGGCCGGTCCACCAAACAGGGCTGTGTTTGTCCCCAGTGTGGACTGGGAGACTCCTCTTGCCTTTTTTTCACTGTTTACAGAGCCCTGCTGATCGCCCCCGCCCCCGGCTTCTGCAGGAAGACTCAGCAGACGCCTGCACCACACTTGGCAGGAGCCACCTGGAAATCAAGCCGGCTCCTGCGCCCTGTGCAGTTCACAGCTGCAACATGGCAGCCCGGTCTCCTTGCCTGACCCGCCTCGAACGTCCTGCACGGGCAAGCCTTTTCCTCCCCGAAGCCGCCTGCTCTTGGCAACAAGCTGTAAACGCAGCCACCTGCGGCCCTGTGGCTCAGAACCTTCCCAGACACCTGCCTACCCGGCGCCCTCACCCGAGCCGGGAAGGAAGCCCGGCTTGGACCTGGCTTACAGCTCCAGGTACGCTTTGTCTGATGAGTTCTGCATATTGCAGATTGCACAGGCACGCACACCACACCTTCGCCAATAAGCCGGCTTTTCTGCTTGCCACGAGATCTTTCTTTTTTACCTTTTTTCTGCTTCCTCTTCCTAACGGAAGCACGCACGGGTGCCAGTCACATTTTGCTGCCGTAAGACGCGCCTGCGGTGGAAGCCGAGGCTGTGGCCCCTGTTGTAATGGACAGACAGCCACAGGGTAGTGCTCAAGGTCTCCCATTCCTTTCTCCCCTGGTCTCTCCCTTCCCCCTCCCCCCACTTCTCAGCACAAAAGTTGAGGGGGAGAAAAAAATTGCCAAGTGGCAGGCACCGCAACTGGCAGGTGCATCGAGAACCACGCACGGATCCTGTCAAAAGCCCTGCGCGCACGTTAGAAGCGCAAACCTCAAGACAGAAGAAGCTGCAGCTCTCCCAGATTCACACCCCAGGTTTTTTTTTCCTTTGCTATTTAAATTCCACTCTATTTCCTTTTTTAGCCTCTCCTGGAGGTCTTTATATATAGGACAAAACACGCACACGCAGCTCACTTCCTCACTCCTGTCATTTGAAGAATGAAGAAACTAGCAAAGAAAAATCTATTTTCTGCCGTTTCTC